>NC_090390.1:16964616-17336116 GCF_036365525.1 Heterodontus francisci | reverse complement strand
TTCTAAAAGACTTTGTACTGACTATGGAAGAGTTAATGTGGTGACCGTACTCATTCGTACCTGATTCCTCACATTGAGGATTGTATTGACTGGGTAGGCAACTGTGCATACATCAGCAAAACTGATTTATTCCAAGGGTACTGGCAAGTCCCCATGATCACCAAAGTTAAGGATATCTCGGCTTTTCTAACGTCAGTTGGCCGATTGCAATGCAAAGTCATGCCATTCGTTTAAAGAACACCCCAGCAACCTTTCAAAGACTGATGAATCAGGTGGTGCTGGCCTAAGCAATTGTCATATACCTTGATGACCTACTGGTCTATAGCGACATCTGTCAAGACCATCTAAATCATTTAAGGGCATTATTCAAAGGTCTACAAGCACCAACTTAGTAGCAAATTTACCCAAAAGCGAGTTCACTAAGGCCAAAGTGACCTACTTGGGACATGTTGTAGGTCAAGGTCTGGTGTTGCAAAGGGCAGCAAAAGTACAAGCCCTGATAGATTTCCTCGTTCCCAAGATCAAGAGAGGGCTAATATGATCCCTTGGGAGGTGCGGATTCTATCAAAAATTTGTCCCTAATTTCAGCACCCAGGCTGCATCACTGACTGATTTATTAAAGAAAAATGTTAAGTTGGTATGGTCAGAACTGTGCCAGAAGGCTTTTGAGAAATTGAAGGCTATTCTAATAACTAAATCTGTATTAGCAGCCCCAAACTTTAACAAATTGTTCAAGGTGGCTATTGATGTAAGCGAAGTGGAGTAGGAGTCATCTTACTACAGGAAGATGACTCGGGTATCGAGAGACTAATTGGCTACTTTTCCAAAACAATTAACTGAACATCAGCAGAAATATTCCAACATAGATAAGGAGGCTTTGGAACTGCGTTAGTCCTTCAACATTTTGAGGTTTATGTCAATAATGGACACAGGGAAATCTTAATATACACTGACCACAATCCACCAACGTTCCTAGAGAAATTCAAAGTCAACGACGCAAGGCCGTTCAACAGCCATTTAACTTAAAAAAAAAAATCATGCACATTGCTGGAAAAAATGTCATTGAGGCGCTCTGTCCAGAAATTAATCAGTCAATGTGCCACTGGCAAGCTATGGAAGGCCTATGACGGTGACTGAGGAATGTATGTGAGTGAATGCGTGTGAATGTTTACGATCGTGTGTTTCTATAAAAAAATCAAGAAATTCAATTTTTCCCTTTTTGCAGATGTCATGCCCACGCAATCTGAATTTATAGAACTATAAAATGAATTCATGAAATAAACTCAAAAAGACGCTTATAAAACAAATGGACCTTTCCTTTCCTGCCAATACACATAGGACTACAAGAACTCTGAGCTAATTTTCATATCTGGACAAGTCTTGGAGAAGTCATTAAAATTTTAAAAAACTGTCTGGATACATCCCTGAGAAACCATTAAAATGCAAACGACCTTTGTTGTGACAGTAGCTACTTCTCTCCAACTGATTAGGCTAACAATACTGTTGCTGACTTTTGGATTCCAATCTCAAATTCCAAAGAATATGTTTGAAAAGCCTTACTTTATCAAGGTGAGATGAGGATGAGAAATTACTTCACTCAAAGGGTTGTAAATCTTTGGAGTTCTTGTGAATGACACCCGAACTCCATTGTCTAACAATGACCTCGCCATCAGAAACCATTTATGAATTCAATAGAAGAGAAACTCTGGTCACCTGGCAGAAGCTAGGTTTCTGATGAGTTTTTTAAAAGTTTAAAAATATTCTGGGCAGACAAAGACAGAAGGAGATCCATCTATGTCATGGAAGAGAAAGGACCCTGTCTAGGATTACCAGTTTTGAACTACATGTAGTCAGTGACTGGAGTTGGTCTTGAACTCTCTACCTTGAAAATTGTACCAAGACTTCACCATTGATCTTCGGTTGAAATATAACAAGAGCAGTCTACAATAGCGCATCTGTTTTTCTGAACCTCCAAAGTCTTTCTTCAGTGAACAAGGGAAAAGATTATAGGCCTGCATCATTTCAAGCCTTCACTTTTTTTTCTTGAGTGTGTCCATATCTGTATGAGTGTGAGAGTGGGTGTTGTTGCAAATATTTCAGGTGTTGTATAATAAACATGTATCTTTAAAACTTAAGAGAAAACCTGTCATTTGTTCTTGACCATTAAAGCACTCTGGTTAAAAAAAAAACACGGCCAGTTGAGAGGTGAAAAGGGGGAACCATCCCTCTCGTCTCTTACTTGTTCATAATACTGCTACTGCCTCTCCTATATTTCCATCACAAATGATTTGGCTGTATGGCTTCCCAGGATCGCCAATGGCTTATGTCTAGTGTCAGGGAAACTACCTCCTGTGGCCTGACGTTACCAGATGTTATTTACCACCTTCTGTGAGAGAAAAGATATGAGTTTTGTAGCTAAGACTGCGCAGCGTCTTTTTGTTACAACAGTTTGACACTTTAAATTATAAGGGGTTAGAAAACCAAAAAGTCTAATTGTGGCGAGTTAAGCAGGCGCATCTGTAGTTTGCAGGTGAAACAGAATGGGAGAAGGGATCTGTGGTTCAAAGTACATTGAGGGTAACGAATTTTTGATGTGGCTCAAGTATAAAGATTCTGCAAGAAAAATTACAAGAAGCATGGTTACTTTCTCTGTTCTAGTGAGGTCATTAAACATCTCCTTGTACTGCAAAATTATTCTGGGGGTCTAGGAGATGGCTGTCACTGCCACAGTGCTCTCCCCTCATGAGAACATCCAGGTCAGGCTCCCTAAAACTTGCTGCTCTTCTGTTTGAATATGATTGTCAGCCTTCTCACTCAAATTGCATGCTTCCTCCAGTGTTGCCTTTAAGTCAGTCTCAGATTTTATAACTTCCTGCTGCATAAATATTTTTAGGATCCTTTATCTGCCACACATTGAGCATTTGGTTCTCTAACTGCTGCCTCTTCATTAATTTTCCTCTTCCACCTGGTATTTGAAATGTTGCAAGCTGTATTTGCACAACATTTATACTTGTATTTAATTTATCTGGGCCTGCAATTTACGGTGGGATTAGTATTGCAAGGTCACAGTAAGCAGAAATCCAGCTTCTCCTTTTTTCCGGCTATGCAACAGTGCAATGGAATTGTGGGTCCACAATATATGTTGGTAATAGTGAGGGGATTGATACCTTACCTACCAGTCCTTGAATGGCTGGCTCAGGTTTGTACATCATACTCCATATCAATTTTAAAAACCTTTCTCCATTGCATGAGACTTTGTCAACCATACATCTGATTGGTGGTCTCCTTTAAGGATGAATGGTCTTAAAAAGATGAATTGTAACCAATTGCAATTTGATGGCAAATCAGCACTTTAATGAAAAGATATAGGTGTTGCAGGTAATATTCTTGCATTCTAATATTAGAAAATTGTAAAGTGGTCTGGGTGAATTTATATTTGTACAGAAGCATCTCCACAAACTCATTACATCCAAGTAATGAATTATTTAATATTAATACATCAAAGTTATTTATAATTCATTCAAGTTGTTATGGGATCTAAGGCATTTAAGTTGAAATGAATTGAAATAAGACTCAATTTAACTTTTTATTTTTGTTCTGATGAATAGTGCACCCCTGAAATGTCTTTTTTCCAGAGAGAAAGATTTGGAAAAAGCATTTACTTTCAATGTTGGGGTTTTAAAACCAATCTGTATTCTCATGATTTTTTTTAATACACCTTGATGAAAGGTTATCTACTAAACAGAAATTGATTTCCCAGATTCGAAAGAATAACAATTTGTAACCATGTTTATGCAATTGAAAAACACCATGCACACATTTGATCTCTTTCCTTTAGCCTATCTGTGAAAGGAGGTACATGATAAAGGCTGCGATACAGGCTGGAAGAGAGGCTTTTTAAAACGAGATGCTGTGCAGGCAGCCAGGGAGCAAAATATAGGCTCAGAAAAACAACACACAAGACTGCAAAGAGAGGTGGTTCTGTCCTAGGCTGAAGGACAGAAGTGTTTTGGGGGGTGAGTTTGAACCTCATACCTATTTTTGGGGACCAAAGTCCTGTGCCCCAAGGATGCCTGAAAGATATTTAACCCAATATTGGGTCGTGACTGGCAGCCATCTAAAACAGGTGATCGGAAAATGAGAAGCCTAATACCTGTCTTACACTCCTATCAAAGTGGATTGTAATTAGAGCACCTGGAAATTCTTGAACAGTTGCTGAAGCCGAAGCAGTGACCTCCATCAAAAAGTAAGTTTAAAACAAAACATACCTCTGGAGTCAGGAACAGGACGAATGCTCCTCCTGACTCTTCCGTACTTGTGGTTGGGCACCCTCCTCCCCCTATCCCCGATTGTCACTCCACCACCTTCCCTGGAGGACTATTGGAGTACCCAATACTCAGTATTGTGAAATGAGCAAGTGGAGCCAAAACAGGTGCCAGAAGGTCGTCCAAATAATGTACATGAGGTCTGAGGCCCAATTTCAAGCCAATCTTGGGCCTCCTGGTTGAAGCGTCTGCTGTCTCTGGGCCATACCCAATCTCTAGGCCATTCTATTTGTAAAGTAAGGTGACTCATTAATGTGGGGGAAACATAATATGTGAATTTTATATTATTATACAAAGACTAGTTGAATTAATTAAAATAAATGAATCTGATCATTACTATTTCTCTGTGTGTTTACTTGATGTAAAATAAAGCAGCTTAATGTCAGTAGAGATTGAAGACATACACATGTGAAAGATATAGATGTTCAGTTTAGATAATAAGGGGTTTGATTTGCTACACCTCCAGGCCCCTCTATTGTACAGATATGTATAGGACAGTGTGAGTCAACTCCCATAGAAGTAAGACACACGGGGCAGGATTTTCCTTCCAGGGGCGGGGAATGGATGACTGGACCATTTCCAGGTCCTGAACCCACCCCTGGGGGGAAACAGTCACTGACACTGATTTTGATGGGGACGCCCTTTAATTAGTTTGGAGATAAGTTTGGCAGCCAATTAGTGGGAGTGGGAATGGATGCAGGAGTGTGTAAGTGCAGGTCTGATTTAAGCATACCATGGCAGCCATTACTGTTTCTGCCATTTCAATGCTTTACCTGCTGCTGGAAAGATATCTGATGAGAGGCAGAGGCTTGGATCCCAGGGCTGGGCAGCCCCTTGATTCACGGATGCAGACCTAGATGTCCTCCTTGAGGCCATGAGGGAGAGGAGAAAGATCCTCTTCCCAGATTGTGGCAGGAGGAGGCCACTCTCCCAGACCAAGCAGGCCTGGATGGAGGTAGTTGACACCGTCAGCAGACAGAGGGTGATGTGCAGAAATTGGGTGCAGTGTAGGAAGAGGTACAATGACATTTCCTCTGGCAAGGTGAGTGCAGCGCCAAACCCTCAGGACAGGCCTCTGGGTATTCCTCTTTAGCAGACACACCAGCTAAGGAGCCTGAGGATGCATGCTGCTTCTGAACATAGGAGGACTGTGTGCCCAGGCTACTTACTTACCTCTTAACAAGGCTCAGAGCTATAGTGCTGTTGAGGACCTGCCTGCACTGAAACATGCAGCTTCCAATGAATAGAAGCAGCTGACATTGACAATAGAGGCCTGCAGTGCCTTATCTTGCTCTCTTTCTTTCTTTTGTCCTTGCAGTAGTAACGGGCCCATAATGTCCAAGAGAGGGCCCAGACTGAAGGGGCCCTGGGGTGGAGGTGGGTTCCAAACCTGCCTATTATTATCACCATGGAGGAGGGAGCCGTGGACGACATCATGGTTGCTGTTGAAGAGCAATTTGGGCAAAGCAAAAGGGGCATCCATAGTGGAGATGGTGACTAGAGAATGCAAATAGTTCATTAAGAGGGTGCATTGCTCTCCAGCCTGTCTGACAGCAGACTGAAGACTGAGATACATTGAGAAGCATCAGCATGCGCAGAGGCTTCTGCTCTCCAAGGCTAGTTCCCATAATCTCTTTTATGTCTCCCTCAGGTGCAGACATTGAGGCAATTAGATCAACTCCCTCACCATCAGCTGGCCAATTGCAACCACAGCAGAACTCAGAGAAAGCACTGTCAAATCTTACAAGCAAGCCCTGCACAAGCAGAACCTGGCGTGCATGCAGGAGCTGCGCACTGACTTTCACAGGATTTTTGTCACACTATGGCTGGGATTTTGTCTTGCCGATGGGGGTCTCGATCACCAGCAAAAGCACTGGCGGGAGCCCCATGTTGCTTCCTCTGGGGAAGGCCTGCTGAATCAGGTGGCATTTAGGAACTTAAGATAATAGCAGCAGGCATTCCCCTACATCAAGGACTCCAGTGACGGAATGCCTGTTTGCTGAGAGCTGTTGGCCAGGGGCCAGCAGCTCTTTCACTGAGCAGCACCACCGCAGAGATGGTGGCATCCCAGTAGAGCACTCAACCAAAGCCCTGGAACCAGGCCACAGGCAAGTTTCAGTGGGAGGGGTTTCACGGGGTGGGGGTATTGGGGGAGGGGGGTGTAAAGGCGTCCGCAGCAAGGTCAGGGGGGCTTAGCTCTCAGCAAGCCACTCCCCCCCCACATCCCGATGCCGGGTCCCTTGTTTAGGCGCTGTGCCTTTCAACGAGGCACACTCCCTCCCCACCCCGGAGCCAGCAAGCAACCCGCATGGGTTTGTTTGGCATGTTCCCCGTGCGTCGACAGGCCTGCCCGCTGCTGGACTAATTCCGGTGGTGGTGGGAAGAGGCCTTTAATTGGGCATTAATTACCCACTTAAGGGCCTCAGGTGGTGGCGGGGTGGGAAAGCTGCTACATTGGCATTATTGCAGGACAGCCTCCATCACAGGGCTCTGCTGCACAGATGCTCCCTCAGTCAGTGGGGCCAAGGAGGCTGATGATGATGGTGTCCCATGAGGGATGGCACCCTCATCCCCTCAGTTGCAAGCCAAGACCAGTGAGCAGACTGCCTCCACCTCCTCCAAGGGCACAAGTGGGGAGCACCGCATAGAAGTGGCTGAGAGCAGAGGCCATCACATCAGTCAGAGCACTTTGTGGGTCACTGGGGTCTCTTTCACTTGTAAGTGTACACTTTGTTACTTTTGGAACACTTTGTAAATAATGATACATTAAGCCAGATGTGTGAGAAGAGGGATGAATTTCTGAAAGGGAGTAAGGTTCTGTGAACGGTGACAGTGAAACCTCTAGCAGATGTGCATCCTGCATTGATAGTAAGAGTTGATCTGTTCCAGGCTATGTCTTCAATGGAAGTGTTCTCACTGACATCTCAAAGTGAGTTCTATACCATGCCATTCCTCCTGGGTCGGAGGGTCTCAGCTGAAACGTGCCTGGATCAGGTGATTCCTGATGTTGATGGTATCCTGATTATGAGATCTTCAAGCCCTGCATCAGCCTGTGCAGCTGGGGCATCCTTCTCCTCCTCTTCCATTTATTGCTCTTCCTCCTTCCTCCGATGAGCTGTGTCTATCTGCCACTTCACAGTCTTCAAGGTCTACACTTCTCTGGAGGACCGTGTAATGGAGAAAGCAGATCACCACAGTGAGCAAGACCCTTGCAGGAGGGCGCCACCTAATGAGTCCAGGCACCAGAACCGCATCTTCAGATAGTTGGCCTAGTGAGCAGATGGCTTGATTTGTAGTGCCTCTGTGTCAGGTTCTTGTAGAGGAGTGAGTAGCCATCTCTGCAAGGGATATTCCATGTGCCGTAGAATCCATCCACTGAGTTTGGTGGGGTGGGGGTGGGGGAGTGGTGGAGTGAAGAGCTATGGCATCCTGGACTGATGAAGGATGAAGGAGTCATGGCAGCTGCTAGAAAAGCGAGCGTATGTATGCAGAAGTTCCTGTTGTGGCTACAGACCAGTTGAGATTGAGGGAGTGGAAGTCCTTCGTGTTGATGAATTTTAGTGGGTAGTCACTGGGTGCCTTGATAATCACATGGGTGCAATCACTGATACCCTATACCTGGGGGAATCCATTGGTGAAGGCAAAATGCACTGCCCTGTGTGCCTGCAAGCCCACCTCTGTCTGGAATTGGATGTCCTGTCCTGTTGTCACAAATAGGGCATCAGTGACATGCGAAATGCAGTGGCGTGCAACTGCTTGTGAGATGCCACCAAGGTCCCCAGCTGATCCTTGGAAGGAGCCTGAAGCAAAGAAGTTCAAGGCCACGGTGACTTTGATGGCTACTGGAAGTGCATGGTGAGCAGTGCTGTGAATTGTAATGTCTTTGGCGACAAGGGCACAGATCTCCATGACCATCTGCTTGGAGAGTCACAGTCTCTTGCGGCACTGGTTTGCGGTCATTTCGAGGTAGATCTGTCTTTGGCGGTAGATCCTATGCTGAGAGTATGACCTCTGTGTCTTTCCTGCCCCTCGTCCCTCTCCTGTGCGTTCTTGATGTCCTGGATTCTGCCGTTCCTGAGAGGATGTCGCTCCCCATTGCCACTAGACCCAAAATCTGAGAGTCGTGCCTCCATTGCCAGTTGCTGCCTTCCTTGCACTCAGGTGCCCCCCACCCCCAATAGTGTTTGGCTGCCTTGCCCTCTCCTCTCATGGCCCCTTGATGCCAGCAGGGTTATGACTACATGCGCTGCCTGACTGCTCTCCTTGCAACCTGTGCTAACCCAATGGCAATTGTGTGCCAAAGGCACAGAGTCCTCCTCTGTACTGTGCACCCTTTCATGGGCCCGCTCAAGTCCTAGAACGGGCAATGTCTGGCTCTCCGCTGTGTGTCCGCCAGTGCAGCCCATGCACACACATCAAAATCTGAACGTGCCGCTCAATGAGCTCTTTTACAAACTTAACTGCCATGGTTAATAAATCAGGCCAGATCTTGGGGCTGCCATTCCTCCTCCCCACGACCCCCACCGCCCCCTGCCCCACCGCCATCCTGGTGAAGCTCGTCAGCGTCAGGAAACTGGCACACTGGCCAGTGCTAGTATTTTCAAATACGCCTACTTCTGTTCCCACTCCCAATGAGACCTGAAAATTTAGCCTCCAGTCTGTTTAAAAGAGCAATTAAACCCAAGAGGCTATTTATGCCAGATCAGAATTTGTAATAGTGCCCATTATCAATGCAAATATTATTTATTTCCTACCTTTTCTGTTTTTAATTCAGGTATTCAGCATTGAAGCTTTTCCTTTTTACATCTGTTTACCATGATTAATAATCTTATAACTCAGTAATTTGCTGTTCTTTTTCTGCCAGCTTAAATGCCATTTTAAAGAAGCTGTAATTTTATACAAATGGGAAATAAAATCAGCGGAAAGACTTTGGTCAGCAACCCAGGCCCCAAACAGCTCAACCTATGCACCGCTAAAGCTCAAAGCAGCATTATTCCTGAGGTAGACTTTGAATGGAATAAAACTACATCTTTATGCTCTGACATAAATGAGGATTTGCTGGGAAGTTCCCAGCGGTCTGTGGTCAGCTTCCGTAACATAGAGTATTCGGTCAACATCTCCAGTGGCATTCCATACATGCATAAAGTGACAAGAAAACAAATTCTCTACAATATCAAGTAAGTTCCCTGTCGTATTATACCTCCTGTTCCTCTCTCACTCTTGATTAATGATTGAAAGTAATAATAATGGAAAACATTTATCTTGCAAGACCTTCCTGGTTCTGGTATAATCTTTCTTCCCCTATTCATTAGGTATTTATGTCAGGGTGACACCAGGAGTCATCTACAGATGGGTTTGATCTTTGCAAAGTGGAAACTGAAGGTTTGATGTACAATTATCAGATTCCTCTGTGTCACATTTTGGCAGCCACTCTGGATCCGACCCCCATCACTTCTAACTCATTTGTTTTTCTTTCTTGGTTCCTCTCAGTTCTTTCTATCCTCTCTTTCCTGCCACTTTTCATTTGTCTCCTCTTGGTTACTTTGCTCAACTCTGCCAATCCCTAACCAATATTCCCTCTAAATTCTGTTTACTGTGCATGGCTGGCTTGTTGCACTGCACAGTTCCTTTAGGAGCAGCTACACATGCACACATCTTAAAGGGAACATTGCTTGTGTGGGGCCTATTTATTCCCAATGTGGTGCGTGCTATATTGCTGCGCAGTCATACACCTTAAAGGGAACATTATCCCTGACTCAACCCATCACAACATTCCTACCTTCTTACTCTGATTTCCTGGTTTCAATCTCCCTTGGATAAGCCCGCAGCCACCCTCTGTGCCTCTCTTAGCATTCTCCAAATGGTTAATCAAAGCATCTGTCACTATCTCCATGTAAACAATAACCCAAACTACCCCTTTCTCCTCTCTCATCAACCTTCCCATCCCAGCAAGATTGGTGCAGGCTAACCCCACCAACCTCCTGATCATCCTGCTCACCCTACCTATCACTAGTGCCTTGGACTTTGCCAATGGGTCAACAATCATCGTTCCTCTCTGCAGTTGCCTCCAGAATGTCTGTTGACTGAAGAACAAGACCCTTTCCATCCAAATTTGTATTGGATGATGGCATTGACATCCTTTGCTTATTACCCTTACTACAGCCATCCCATGTAGCTAAACTTTGAAAAACCTGCCCTGCCCAAATTGCTGTGTTGCTGGTGTGGCCCTTATCACCAAATCACACCTTGGTCTTTCCACCAGTACTTTCTCCTCCTTCAAGCATTTCACCTTGTTCCGTCTCTCTCATCGCTCCTTTAAAATCCTCGTTATTTATCACTTCCCTTATCTCACCCTGAGTTTCTCACTGATATCCTCCCTCCTTTTCATTCTCAACCCCTAGACTGAGTGACTATTCATTCTCAGGGATTTCAATGTTTATCTCAGCTCCTCTTGCACTCTCTCTGAAGTCATTGACTTCCTCTTCTTTGTCCATATAAGCTCTACTTCCCATATTCATGGTCACCCTCTTGACTCTCCTATGGCATTGCTACTCCCATGGTCTCTATCACAAACAAGGCCATAGCTAACCACTTCCTTGTATTTCTCACTAGCCACTTACAACTGTACTTGCTTCCTTGCCCATCCTTGGAAGAAACTTACCATCTTTACCATCTAATCCTTGGCCTTCCATTTACCATAATATATCTGTATCTGTCAATCTATGCAATTCCCCCCTTATGTTAACCTTATGTACCAATCCTTGTCCTCAGCAAAACTTTTGTTCACTCCCATCCCAGACAATCAGCTTGTAATGAGCCATATCTTCATTCCCTGAAGGCCAAGGACTGCAGACTTGAGACTATCTGGCATTTAGCCATCCATGATCAGATCTGACCGGACCACATCAAGCAATGAGGGGCCTCACTCTGCTCTCCCAAAACTGCCCATTCTTCCAAGATTCTCCTAGAGAGCAAAGATAACCCCATCTTCTTTTCTCTACTACCAATTGTCTCTTTAAACCACTCTCACCTGCCACCACTAGCATCACTTCCAATTCCTGAAATACCTGTAATTTTCCTTTAAAGATTGTCTAGACATTAAGGGTGCATATTATCCATGGTAACAAATTAAATTTTTTTTTTTGCAGCCAGTCAGGAATCCTCTTTTTTGGACATGTGAATGATAATGCATAACTACTAGAAATGTTACGTTTCGATGGTATTTATTTTAATTCTTCTCGTTTCTAAGGCATAAATGAGAATTGTCTCTTGTTTTCACTAATTTTCAACATTTATCGACTTTATTTTTGAAAGAAATGATCAAGAAGCTAAATTTTCAGATTTTTTACATTTATCCATATTTATAAAAACACGCTTAGAAATGTTTGGAAATAAAAATCAGTTATCGCTACGTTTAATATTCAAAGCTACAAATCATTTCCAGTAAAATCTTGAAATGCTGTGTTTGATCGGTCGATAAACGCTGTAAGCTCACTCGATCTGCTTGAGTATCACGCACTTTGTGTGGGCATGGGAGCTGGCCAATCAGTAAACTAGGATGGGATCAGACCTTTTAGCTTTGTCAGGTTTGCTCACTGCTTTAGCCAATAAAGGGTCACAGTATTGCAAAAGTCTAGGTGCATATTGTACATGGTGATAAGGAAAACTTGTCTCTTCATTCATGAAAATTGGAGTGCGAATTATATTTGGGTGCAAATTATATTTGGAAAATTATGGTAATTGACATTGTTCAATAAGGTTTAATTGATGCCTTTGTAATTGACACCTGTGGTAATTGCAGATGGTTAGTGCCATTTAGCCAACATAGGCAGCTGTCTGGGATAATCCGGTACAGTGTAAGTGATGGTGACTATAGTTACCTATCCTTGGGACTGAACTGCACCCTTTCAAAACAACTGTAATCCCCCTCAAAAAACTCACTCTTGACCTCTGTATCCCTGAATACTACCGCCCTGTCTTCAACCTCCCTTTCCTCTCCAAAGTTCTTGATTATGTCCTTGCTTCTCAAATCTTTCCCACAACAAGTGGATCAAGTATCAGTAGGAGAGCATTTAGGGGATAGTGATCTTTGTATCGTCAGGTTTAGGCTGACTATGGAAAAGGACAAAGAGCAATCTGGGGTAAAAATTAATTAACTGGGGGAAGGCCAATGTCAATGGGATAAGAATGGAGCTGGGGCGAATAAATTGAAGTCAAAAGCTGGCAGGAAAACCAAAGAAGAGACTGTTGGGCACAGTCAAGGTATGTTCCCTCAAAGCAGAAAAGTAGGATGATAAAAGAGGTAAAGATTAAGATAAAAGTGCTTATGACAGATGCCAGGTAAAATACTATTGAGAAACTGGGCTGAATCCAGAGGGGAAGTGATAAAGCATATAAGAGAAGCAAAGAGAGCATGAAAAGAGATTGGCAGCTGGCATTAAAGGAAATCCCAAAGTTTTCTATAGGCATTTAAAGGGTGGTAAAAGGAGGAGCGGGACTGATTAGGGACCAGAACGGAGATTACACATGGAGGCAGAGGGTGTAGCTGAGGTATTAAATGAATACTTTGCATCTGTCTTGACCAAGGAAGAAGATGTAACCCAGGCAATGGTGAAAGAGGAGGTAATTCAGATACTAGAGGAGTTTAAAATTGATAAAGAGGAAGTATTGACTAGGTTTCTGTACTTAAAGTGGATAAAGCACCAGGGCCAGATGAGATGCATCCAAGGATATTGAGGGAAGTGAGGGTGGAAATTGCAGAGGCACTGGCCATAAATTATTGTGGCTTCAGGCCCTTGTGCTGTAGGTGGAAAAGCTGTCCTGTTGCCTCTTTGATGATGTGCTTATTTCATTGACACATCTCCTGACCAAGGTCCTCACTTGAGCCAGGCTATCTCACAGAATTGTTACAGCACAAAGCAAGGCTGTTTGGCCTGTCGTGTCCGCACCGGCTCTCTGAGCAATTCACCTAGTGCCATTCCCCTGCCTTCTCCCCATAACCCTGCACATTCTTCCTTTTCAGATAACAGTCTAATTCCCTTTTGAAGGCCTCGATTGAACCTGCCCCCACCACCATCTCAGGCTGTGCATTTTAGATCCTAACCACTCGCTACGTGAAAATGAAAAGGAATATGGGATCAGTGTAGGATTAGTATAAATGGGTGGTTGATAGTCGGCACAGACTCGGTGGGCCGAAGGGCCTGTTTCAGTGCTGTATCTCTAAACTAAACTAAACTAATCATGTCGCTTTTGCTTCTTTTGCCAATCACTTTAAATCTCATTCTCAATCCTTTCACGAGTAGAACAGTTTTTTCCCTATCGACTCTGTCCAGACCCCTCATGATTTTGAATACCTCTATCATATCTCCTCTCAGCCTTCTCTTGTCCAAGGAAAACAGTCCCAACTTCTCCAATCTATCTTCATAACTGAAATTCCTCATCTCTGGAAACATTCTTGTGAATCTCTTCTGTACTCTTTCAATGCCTTCACATCTTTCCTAGAGTGCAGCGCCAGAACTGGATGCAATACTCCAGCTGAGGCCGAACTAGTGCCTTATACAAGTTCAACATAACCTCTTTGCTATTGTACTTTATTCCCCTATCAATAAAGCCTAGGATGCTTTATTAGCCACTCTCTTAAACTATCCTGCCACCTTCAATGACTTATGAACATATATCCCCCAGGTCCCTCTGTTCCTGCACCCCCTTTAGAGTTGTACCCTTTATGTTTTATTGTGTCCCCATGTTCTTCCTACCAAACATTTCTCCGCATTGAACTTCATTTGCCACCTGTCTGCCCATTCCACCAACTTGTCTATGTCTACAGATATTTGATCTACTAATGTCCTTTAGGGAAGGAAAAATGTCCTTATCTGGTCTGGTTTACATGTGACTCCAGACCCACAACAATGTGGTTGACTCTTAAATGCCCTCTGAAATGGCCTAGCAAGCCACTCAGTTGTATCAAACCACTACAAAGTCAATAAGGAATGAGACCAGACGGACTACCTGGCATCGAACTAAGCACCGGAAATGACAACAGCAACCCCAGACTGTCGACCCTGCAAAGTCCTCCTTACTAACAGCTGGGGGCTTGTGCCAAAGTTGGGAGAGCTGTCCCACAGAGTATTCAAGTGTCATGAACAGATGAAAACCAAGTGTAAATTATAGTATTTTTGTGCACTTGGGTGTTATTATCAGCTGCCATTAGACACAGTGAAAATACTAGGAACTAGGATACAAATGAGTCTAAAACTCAGTATTTAATATGCATGTTGACCCTTTTGTTCTGGGTACGGTAGATTTTTAACTGAAGAAACTTTTGAGTTTGAGAACAGCCATTTTTTTTCTCTGATCTCTGTATATACACAGCATGTTAAGTTGTTCTACTTGTTTAAAATGGAGGGGGAGATCACTTCACCAACTCTAACATGTAGTAAGGCCAACAGGAGGTGGGACAGCTACTTGGAAGGGGTCGAGTCACATGACCTAGAAGCCACCCTTTTTAGGCTGTCTAATTGTGAAACAGTCTCAGTTAAAGAGAACAGCTTGTACAAGAAACAGGTGCATCTCTCTTTCTCCGGGGCCTGCAAGAAGAAGAAGAAAAGCCACAGTCTGAAAAGCAGCAAAAATCTGTCTCTGCTCTCTGCCAGTTTCTCTCTGGTCGGAAAGGGGGAATTCAGAAACTAAGCTGCCTCATCTTATCTCCAAAAGTGCATGAGAAGAAAGTTCAAGAGAAGAGATTTCCTACAACTCCTACTCCACTCAGCATTTCCAGTCGATTAATTCCAGCTTGGACTTTTATGTTACTTAAAAAAACTAACTCTAGTTTAAACTGGGACCCCCGTCAGTTTGTAATTAAGCTACTTTCTGCTTGGTAAATGTCCTTGCCCTTTTGATGCCTTTACCTTTCCTTGTATGTTTGTGAGTATGCGTTACGTAGTTAACCCCCTACTGAGTTTAACAGTGTGGGTTAATAAACGCAATTTTTTAAAACTTTAAAGATAGTGTTGTTGCGGTCCTTTAAAAGTCAGTGTTCACAAACTGAGGGAGTGGTGAAATACGCCATCAGGGATTTTTTTTTTTAAAAAGGGAAAATTTTAAATTTCAATCTGCTTATGGACAGGTTGTTGAAAATATAGAGAAATTTGTTTTCAAAATTAACTACCTGTTCATAACAGAAATTGGGAGCTCAAGTGGCGGCACAGTGGCGCAGTGGTTAGCACCGCAGCCTCACAGCTCCAGCGACCCGGGTTCAATTCTGGGTACTGCCTGTGTGGAGTTTGCAAGTTCTCCCTGTGTCTGCGTGGGTTTCCTCCGGGTGCTCCGGTTTCCTCCCACAGCCAAAAAGACTTGCAAGTTGTTAGGTAAATTGGCCATTATAAATTGCCCCTAGTATAGGTAGGTGGTAGGGGAATATAGGGACAGGTGCGGATGTGGTAAGAATATGGGATTAGTGTAGGATTAGTATAAATGGGTGGTTAATGGTCGGCACAGACTCGGTGGGCCGAAGGGCCTGTTTCAGTGCTGTATCTCTAAATCTAAAATCTAAAGTCCACGATAAACTCATGAGATAAAATAAGACCAAATAATAAGAAATGAACTGAATCAGAAATTAAAATAAACTGGAAGCCAAAAGGTGAAAATCTGGTACCAAACAGATTGTTAAAACAATAAACGACCGCAGCAAAACCCTCTTAACTCTACCATTAGAAAATGGCACATTTTGATTCAAAGATGTTTTTGGAGCAAGGTAATGTAACTGCTGAAACGTTAGCAAACCTTGAGTATGGGCCAGTTAAGAGCTATAGCTAGGGAGATAGAAGTGAAACTGCCCAGCAAGGTGAAATGAACTGAGGTCGTTAAAGTGCTGACTGAGCACCGAGGACACAGCCCCATTCTGGAACAGGTAGATGAGGAATGAACTCCTGAAACTGACCCATCGCCTATGGCCAGAATGGAACTGGCAAAATTTAGGATGCAACCAGAGTTTCAGGAGAGAGAAAAGGCAAGAGAACGAAAAGGTTTTCCAGCTAAAAAAAATTGGAATTGGAGCTGAAGGCTTAAGCAGAGAGAGATGTGAGACAGATGGAGACTGCTTGGGAAAATCTTTCTTCACCTGGTAACCACCCAAATCTCCCTAACTCAGAATCAGGCTTTGAGGCTTTTAAGTTTGTATCAAAATTTGAAAAGGGTAAGGTGGATACTTTTTTTGCCACTTTTGTGAAGGTTGCAGGACAACTTCGATGGCCACAAGAAATGTGGACCCTCATGATTCAGGATCAGTTAATATGGAAGGCACAAGAGGTCTATTCTTTGCTGACCCCTGAAATGTCCACTAATTCCGAGCAGACCAAAGCTGCCATTCTTAGTGCATGAGTTGGTCCCAGAGGCATATCGCCAGCAATTCAGGAATGCTCGAAAGAAATCCATGCGGAGCTATCAAGAATTCCAAAGGCGAAAGCAAATCGCTTTCGACCGGTGGGTCCGATCTGTACAAATAGAGCGTAACTATGATGAATTGCGAGAGCTAATATTGCTGGAAGAATTCAAAAATTGCCTACCCCAACCTGATAATGCACTGAGAAGAGAGACCGCAGTCGCTGCCAATAGCTACGACCTCTCGCTTAGACCTGGCACCTCAGGCAGACCCTTTCGATGCCACCCCCAAAATCAGTTGGAGGATTAGAGGGGAGAGTGGGTTAGAAAGGGAGCCACACCCGGAAAGGGCAATACAAACGAGGGTGTGAACAGTCCATCCCAAGTCCACAAAGAGAAACCCTGGAGACCAGTGTGCTCCCACTGCAACAAAGTGGGCCACTCCAGGCTCAAATGCTGGAGGCTAAAAGGAAAGCCGATGGGACTAATAGGTCTCCACAAGGGTGATCACAAGGAGGATTCCCCAGTAGAGAGCATAACAGGACAGGCAGGGGCCCTCACTGTAGAATCTAAACCCTCTGAGGGTATTACCCTATGCATTGCTGGACCAGGCAAAATCCCCGAGAGTTACCAGAGTTTTATCCTCGCAGGAACCTTGTACCACTACCCTTCCCAGGAGGTGAGCAAGTCCATTATACTGCTCAGGGATACAGGGGCCACTCAGTCCTTAATGTTAGAAAACAGACTAAGCACCACCCCCCTGCCCAAAACCTCCATGAAAGCCAAGACCCTGATCAGGGGACTGGGGGGAGGTTACCTATCTGTTCTCCTCCATCAGGTTCACCTATAGTGCAACCTAGTCTCGGGCCCCATAACCGTAAAAATTGTCCTAGAATTACCATTGGCAGGGGTAGACTTCCTACTGGGGAATGACTTGACTGGCAGCAAGATAATAGCAACCCCTATAATCTTAGACCAGCCCAGTGAAATGAGGGAAAACGAACAACTACAGGAGAAAACACCAGGGATCTTCCCCAATTGCGTAGTGACTCGGTCCTAAGCCAGACAGGCCAGATTAGTTGAAAAGGAATGAGTGTCCCAGCTGAATGAGCCAGCAGCCTGATTAGCTGAAACCTTCTTCAAGGACCTATTCAAAGGGGAGGATGTGCTCAGCCGAGCCTCCCTAATTAACGCCCAGCAGGCAGATCCTGAAATAAAGCACATAGCACAGACTGCTTACTCTGAGGTCGAGGCCACCTCGATCCCTGAGTGTTACTACATGTGAGATGGGGGAGTAATGCAGAAGTGGAGACCTCCCGGGAGACTTGCGGAACCGAAGAAGGGTCACTGACCCGAAACGTTAACTCCGCTTCTCTTTCCACAGATGCTGCCAGACCTGCTGAGTGATTCCAGCATTTCTTGTTTTTGTTCCACCATTACCATCCCCGGGTATGTCCCGTCCCACCGTCAGGACAGATCCAGCAGAGGTGGCGGCACAGTAGTATACAGTCAAGATGGAATTGCTCTGGGAATCCTCAACATCAACTCCAGACCCCATGAAGTCTCATGGCATCAGGTCGAACATGGGCAAGGAGTCCTCCTGCTGATTACTACCTACTGCACCCTCCCCCCCGCCCCCCCCCCCCCACCAGCTAATGAATCAGTACTCCTCCATGTTGAACACCACTGGAGGAAGCATTAAGGGTGGCAAGGGCACAGAATGTATTCTGGGTGTGGGCCTTCAATATACATCATCAAGAGTGGCACCATTACTGACCGAGCTGGCCGAGTCCTAAAGGACATGGCTGCTAGATTGGATCTGCGGCAGGTGGTGAGGGAACCGACAAGAGGGAAAAACATACTTGACCTCATCCTTACCAATCTGCCTGTCACCGATGCATTTGTCCATGACCGTATTGGCAGAGTGACCACCGCACAGTCCTTGTGGAGACGAAGTCCCGTCTTCACGTTGAGGATATCCTCCATTGTGTTGTGTGGCACGACCACCGTGCTAAATGGGATAGATTTCGAACAGATCTAGCAACGCAAAACTGGGCATCTAAGAAGCACTGTGAGCCATCAGCAGCAGCAGAATTGTATTCAACCACAATCTGTCACCTCATGGCCCACATATCCCTCACCCATTGCCATCATGTTGGGGGATCAATCCTGATTCAATGAAGAGTGCAGGAGGGCATACCAGGCATACCTCAAAATGAGCTGTCAACCTGCTGAAGCTACAACCCAGGACTACTTGTGTGCCAAACAGCGTAAGCTGTGATAGACAGAGCTAAGTGATCCCACAACCAACAGATCAGATCTAAGCTCTGCAGTCCTGCCATATCCAGTTGTGAATAGTGGTGGACAATTAAACAACTAACTGGAGGAGGTGGCTCCACAAATATCCCCATCCTCAATGATGGGGGAGACCAGCACATCAGTGCAAAAGATAAGGCGGAGGCATTTGCAACAATCTTCAGCCAGAAGTGCCAAGGGGATGATTCAACTCTGCCTCCTCCTGAGGTCTCCAGCATCATAGATGCCAGTCTTCAGCCAATTCGATTCACTCCACGTGATATCAAGAAACGACTGAAGGCACTGGATACTGCAAAGGCTATGGGCCCTGACAACAGTCCAGCAATAGTACGGAAGATATGTGCTCCAGAACTGGCCATGCCCCTAGCTAAAATGTTCCAGTACAGCTTCAACATTGGCATCCACCCGGCAAGGAGCCCTAGCAAAACTGGACTCAATGTGAATCAGGGGGAAAACTCTCTGCTGGTTGGAGTCATACCTAGCGCAAAGGTTGTGAGTGTTGCAATCTTCTCAGCTCCAGGACATCACTGCAGGAGTTCCTCAGGGTAATGTCCTGGGCCCAACCATCTTCAGCTGCTTCATCAATGACCTTCCTTCAATCATAAGGTCAGAAGTGGGGATGTTTGCTGATGATTACACAATGTTCAGCACCATTCGCGACTCCTCTGATACGGAAGCAGTCTGTGTAGAAATGCAGTAAGACTCGGACAATATCTAGGCTTGGGTTGATAAGTGGCAAGTAACATTCGTCCCTCACAAGTGTCAGGCAATGACTATCTCAAACAAAAGAGAATCTAACCATCTCCCTTTGATATTCAATGGCACTACGATTGCTGAGTCCCCCACTATCAACATCCTGGGGGTTACCATTGACCAGAAACTGAACTGCAGTAGCCATATAAATACCATGGCTACAAGAGCAGGTCAGAGGCGAGGTATCCTGTGGCGAGTAACTCACCTCCTGATCACCCTAAGCATGTCCACCCTCTACAAGGCACAAGTCAGAGTGACCCGCCTGGATGGGTGCAGCCCCAACAACACTCAAGAAGCTCGACACCATCCAAGACAGAGCAGCCTGCATGATTGGCACCCCATCTACCACTTTCAACATTTACTCCCTCCACCACCGATGCACAGTGGCAGCAGTGTGTACCATCTACACGATGCACTGTAGCAAAGCACCAAGGCTCCTTAGACAGCACCTTTCAAATTTGCAATCTCTACCATCTAGAAGGACAAGGGCAGCAGATGCTTGGGAATACCACTACCTGCAAGTTCCCCTCCAAGCCACATATCATCCTGATGTGGAACTATATTGCCGTTCCTTCACTGTCACTGAGTCAAAATCCTCAAACTCCCTTCCTAACAGCATTGTGTGTGTACCTACCCCACACGGATTGCAGCAGTTCAAGAAGGCGGCTCACCACCATCTTCTCAAGGACAATTAGAGATAGGCCATAAATGCTGTCCTAGCCAGCGATGCCCACATCCCATGAACAAATTAAAAAAATACTTGGCCCACTTCATTCCCAAGAACCAGGTCCAGCAGTGCCTTCACTCTGTTGGGCTGGAAACATACTGCTGTAGAAAACTTTTTTGAACATTCTCTAGGAACTCTTGCCCCTCTCTGCCCTTTACAGGACTACTATCCTAGTCTATTTTTATATAATTAAAGTGCACTATTATAACTACCCTATAATTCTTGCATCTCTGTGCAATTTCTTTGCATATTTGTTCCCGTTCATCCTTTCCACTAATTGGTGGCCTGCAGAGTACACCGAGCAATGTAATTGCACCTTTTTTGTTGTATCTGTATATTCTATTGCACGGGCAGGGGGAGAGCAATATCATACTGGCTGCTATCTCCTGTAATACTGCCTGAAACTCCTTTGCTTTGTCTGGAGCTGCTCCATGATGATGGCATATACGCATATGCCTTTAGGAGTGTCATATCTATTGATCGAGGAGGGGTAGGAAATCCAGTGACATCGCTGAGCTGGAAATTGGCACTTAAATGAAGGGGTTGGGGGTGGCAAGAAGGGAATCCCAGATGGGGGCGCAGATATAGTGTGCATGGGCTGTAAGTGGTCTGTGGGTCCAGGAGAGGGATGAAACTTCTACATTCACAAAAATCAGTACCTTAGACTGTTTTAAGCACTTCCTGAGTTGTCCTTTAAGGATCACTGACTTGGCCACCCTGGCCAGTGGAACACTAGATTGGCAGCAGAGACCTACAATGGCATAGATCCTGATTTAAATATCTTAACAAGGGCCCTGCTTGTTTCAGGTGGAAGTGTTGGCCAAAAATTCAGTTGCGGCAACCAGTAGATTTTAATAAAAAATCTATCACATGAACAGGCAGTAGGCTGACAAAAAATGCTTGCTAGGTATTTTCCTGCAGTAGAGGCTGAGAAGCTGGAAGTTGCAAAATTGAGAAGCTTTAGCGCCAGTGCTAGTGGGTGGATGTAATTGCAGGATGATAAGTTTGCATTGGCAAGTTCCATTTTTCATGCTCACGAAAGGGAGCAGTGATGAAATATAAAATGAACTGGAGGAATTATGAAATAAAAGTCAACTATTGAACTGAACTACAATGGCCATAGACAAAATGGAGTAGAGGTCAGGTGATTCCTGCTGTACTGTCAATAAACATATCTATCTGTTGAGGACAAAACCCATTATCCGTATCTGAATTAGTTTTGGGGAAAACACATTGAAATGTAAAACAGCTGATTCCATACAAACAACTCCTATCTTCAGGAATGGAGCCAACAAAGACTTTTGGTAGATCAATTGACTCCACAACCAAGACTAAAATTCAAGTGTGAAGTAGTATCTATTCATCAGAATGGACCACATTCAGATGCCATCATAGAACAATGATTCCCATATCCTGGAACATTTTTTGAATCACCCCAGGGGAGAGAGCCCTTAGTCACTTGACCGACACCCCAACCAGACAAGTTTCTACTTTAAAAGGTATCCCACTGAAGAGAGAGAGAGAGAACAGCCTGAGAAGTTCTTTTCCAACAGAACAGCTGTGACGGAGTTCCAGCTAAGCAGTTGTCCTGCTGACTACTATAGCAGAGAAATTGCACGGTGACTTTGAAACTCCTCACCTGCAAAGTTGAATCAGAAATTTTCCCATCAACTTCGGATAGAGGCTTAAGCACAAGGAGCCTGCAACACTTCATCCTTTTCAAGACAACTGAACATTCAGGCCTGCACCGATGAAAGATTTCCTCCCTAAAAGCTTCTAAAGATTTTCTTAAAACAACAAACTTTTTTACCACCATTGAACTCTAACTGCATGCTACAACTCCACTCCCTATCTTTTCTTGTATGTGTGTGTGTGTGTGTGTGTGTGCATGTGTGCTTGCGCGAATATGTGAGTGGGAGAGGTTGCGAGCATTTTCCAGTTATCATGTAAAATAAACATTTATCCTTTTTTTTAACCTACGAGAAAACCTGTCATTTGTCTATTTGACCCTTTAAAAACATTCAGGGGCTTAAACACAATTTTAAAACTCTAAGTAGTCAGTTGAGAGGTGAAAAGTGGATGTCACCCACACTACTTCTCCCCTGTCCATAACACATAAATGTGAACTTGGGCATTTATCATGCAGTGCACACAGATGTAAGATTTTCAATATATCATGGATAGAAGGGGAAACCTAAAAAAAGATCAAAAAGGCTAAGAGGATGTATAAAGAAAAACTGGTAGGTAACATAAAAGGGAATGGTAAAAGACATAAACAAATGAAATTTGAAAAAATATTTAAAGATAGGGTAATGAAAAGGTACAAGATGAGGAGGTGGAGCAATTGGATAGGATAACTATAGATGAGGAAGTAGTGCTGAAAAAAAAATGATAATGTCAAAGTAAAAAGGGCATCAGGCCTCATATAACCTATATTCCAAAATGCTAGAGGATGTTAGAAAGGAAATAGCAGAGGCCCTGACTACAATCTTTCAGACATCCATGGATACGGAAGCTGTGCTGGAGAAATGGAAAGTTTTCGATTTGACATCTGTTGAGAAAGGGATAATTCAGGTAGCTATAGAGACTAATCCAATATTGATAGTGGGTTAGCTTCTACAGTCCATAATAAAGTTTATACATGGGTAGAAAGAGATGAGTTAATTAAGGAAGGTATTAGCCATTACTCATTGATAGTACTCCAGCTGCGTCAGGAGAAAGTGTGTTCAAATTCCACTTCAGAGACTTGAGCAGAAAGTCTAGGTTGACACTCCAGTGCAATGCTGAGTGAGTGCTGCATTACTGGAGGTGCTGTCTTTCTGATGAGACCTTAAACCCGGCATCGCCTGCCCTCTTGGTTAGACTGAGGCCATAATAGGTGGTGTATAAATGCAAATTCTTCCTTTTTTTTCTTAGAGGTAGCATAGATTTGTAAAAGAAAAGTCTTTGAGAAAATACTGTTGAGGAAATACTGGAGTGTAATAATGAAGGGAATGCAGTGGATTGGTAGCTGTGGGTGCCTCATAAATAGTTTGGCTGTAATCATGGACTGTCTCATAAGGCTGCCTTCATGCTTGGAGGATGAGAGGGAGCAGCAAGAAAGACCCCAGAGAACAGGAGCAGCTTCTTGATGAGACAAGATAAAGAGAGCACTTTGCAGGAGAGAACTCACCCCCCCCCCCCCCCCCCCAATGAATATCCAGGGAGCACTTTTACCTCAACTTTACTCAAAAGCAATGTCTCAGGTGCCTTCACTTTACCAAGGAGGCTGTTCATTGAGCTATGTCATCTGTTGCAGCCACAATTCAAGTCTTGCATCTTGGCATGCACAGCACTGCCTGTAGCTGTCAACATCACTGTGACATCAGCTTTTAAGCCATGGACTCTTTCCAGGCTGCAGCAGGTGACATCAATGACATCTCCCAGCTCGCAGTACACCACTGCATCGGGGAGGTGGCTGATACATAAGAACATAAGAACTAGGAACAGGAGTAGGCAATTCAGCCCCTCACGCCTGCTCCGCCATTCAATATGATCATGGCTGATCTCATCACGGCCTCAACTCCACTTTCCTGCCCATTCTTCATAACCCTTCAACCCATTACTAATTAAAAATCTGTCTATCTCCT
The DNA here is from genome assembly GCF_036365525.1 of Heterodontus francisci. NCBI lineage: Eukaryota > Metazoa > Chordata > Chondrichthyes > Heterodontiformes > Heterodontidae > Heterodontus > Heterodontus francisci. The sequence goes on along the minus strand of NC_090390.1, from coordinate 17,311,988 downwards.
CCTTGAATTTACTCAATGTCCCGGCACCACCGCACTCTGGGGTAGTGAATTCCACAGACTCACGACCCTTTGAGAGAAGTAATTTCTCCTTATCTCTGTTTTAAATATACTACCCCTTATCCTAAAACTATGACTTCTCGTTCTAGATTGCCCCACCAGAGGAAACATCCTCTCTACGTCTACTTTGTCAATCCCCTTAATCATCTTAGATACCTCCAATTAGATTCTTCATCTTATATACCTCATTCTTCTAAACTCTAAAGAGTAAAGGCCTAAACTGTTCAATATCTCTTCATAAGACAAGCCCCTCATCTCTGGAATCAATCTAGTGAACCTCCTCTGAACTGCCTCCAATACAACTACATCCCTCCTCAATTAAGGGGACCAAAACTGTACGCAATACTCCAGCTGGGGCCTCACTAATACCTTGTACAGTTGCCGCAACACTTCCCTACTTTTATACTCTATTCCTTTCGCAATAAATGCCAAAATTCCATTTGCCTTCCTTATTACCTGCTGCACCTGCATACTAGTTTTCTGCGATTCATGCACGACGACACCCAGATCCCTCTGCACTGAAGCACTCTGAAGTTTTTCTCCATTTAGATAATATTTGCCTTTCTATCCTTCTGACCAAAATAGATAACCTCACACTTATCCATGTTAAACTCCATCTGCCAAATTTTGGCCCATTCACCTAACCTATCCATATCCATTTGTAAATTTCTTATTTCTTTATTGCAACTTACTATCCCACCTATTTTAGTGTCATCTGCAAATTTGGCTACAGTACCTTCTATCCCTGCATCCGAGTCATTAATATAGATTGTAAATAGTTGGGGCCCGAGGACTGAACCCTGTGGCACCCCACTAGTTACATCTTGCCAACCAGAAAAGAACCCATTTATCCTGACTCTCTGTTTTCTGTTGGTTAGCCAATCCTCTATCCAAGTTAATAAATTGCCCCTAACCCCATGCGATATTACCTTGTGTATTAACCTTTTGTGCAGCACCTTATCAAATACCTTCTGAAAGTCCAGATATACTACATCTACAGGATCCCCATTATCCACTTGTTACATCTTCGAAGAACTCTAGCAAATTAGTCAAACATGATTTACCCTTCATAAAACCATGCTGACTCTGATGGATTGCGTTTTGACTTTCTAAATGTCCTGTTATTACTTCCTTAATAATGGATTCTAACAATTTCCCAACGACAGATGTTAAACTAACTGGTCTGTAGTTTCCTACTTTCTGCCTCCCTCCCTTTTTGAATAAGGGTGTTATATTAGCATTTTTCCAATCCACTGGAACCTTTCCCGCATCCAGGGAATTTTGGAATATTATAAGCAATGGATCCACTATCTCGGCTGCCACTTCTCTATGTTAGGAAGAATACCTTTATCTCCTTTCCCATGGATGGAGAGAAGCAGGAAAAGTGAACTTTAGACTCCGCCCACATGACGAATTTTCCAAAGCACAATGCCATACTCTGCACATGCATTGCTTTACGTGCTCCCTATCACCAGTCTCGCAACTTTATCAATCGTAATGAAATCCATACCCTCAACATCCAGCTGGTTTGTGATCACAGGAACAGATCACAGTAGATTGCTGGATCTGGTTCTGGGGAATGAGGTGGTTGAAGTGCATCAAGTGACAGTAGGGGAACATTTAGGGGACAGTGACCATATCATCATAAGGTTTAGGTGAGCTATGGAAAAGGAAAAGGAGTAACCCAGAGTGCCATGCCATGGTGATGGTCTGCCCCAAGGGTAGGTCCTCTGCTCTTTTTCTCCACCTAGGAGAAATAAGCATGACTAGGGAAGAGTTTATAGAACATGGTTTCCCATTGCCTTCTTCAGACCGGAATAGGAAGGAACTGGACTTACGCTGTTGATATTGTTCTGAACCACATGCTAGCCATCTAAGCTATCTGGTCCAATCCACAGTAAAGATAATTAATTCGAGTGAGATTGGATCTGGCCAGCCAAAGGAGAACACTACTAGAACCATAGAACCATAGAAAAATTACGGCACAGGAGACCATTCAGCCCGTTGTGTCCATACCGGCTGAAAAGAAACTAGCCGCCCAATCTAATCCCACCTTCCAGCACCTGGACCATAGCCTTGCCGGTTACAGCACTTCAGGTGCATGTCCAGGTACATTTTAAAGAATTGAGGGTTTCTGCCTCCACCACAGTTCCTAGCAGTGAATTCCAGACACCCATCATCCTCTGGATGAAAAGTCTTTCCTCATTTTTAAAAAATTCATTCATGGGATGTGGGCGTCGTTGGCCAGGCCAGCATTTTTGCCCATCCCTAATTGCCCTTGAGAAGGTGGTGGTGAGCTGCCTTCTTGAACCGCTGCAGTCCATTTGGGGTAGGTATACCCACAGTGCTGTTAGGAAGGGAGTTTCAGGATTTTGACCCAGCGACAGTGAAGGAACGGCGATATAGTTCCAAGTCAGGATGGTGTGTGACTTGGAGGGGAACTTGCTGCTGGTGGTGTTCCCATGCATTTGCTGCCCTTGTCCTTCTAGTTGGTAGAGGTCGCGGGTTTGGATGGTGCTGTCTAAGGAGCCTTGGTGCAATGCTGCAGTGCATCTTGTAGATGGTACACACTGCTGCCACTGTGCGTTGGTGGTGGAGGGAGTGAATGTTTGTAGATGGACTACCAATCAAGCAGGCTGATTTTGTCCTGGATGGTGTCGAGCTTCTTGAGTGTTGTTGGAGCTGCACCCATCCAGGCAAGTGGAGAGTATTCCATCACACTCCTGACTTGTGCCTTGTAGATGGTGGACAGGCTTTGGGGAGTCAAGAGTTGAGTTACACATGTCCCCTCTAATCCTTCTACCAATCACCTTAAATCTGTGCCCCCTGGTAATTGACCTCTCCGCTAGGGGAAACAGGTCCTTCCTGTCTGCACTATCTAGGCCCCTCATAATTTTGTATACCTCTATTAAGTCACCCCTCAGCCTCCTCTGTTCTAAGGAAAACAACCCTACCCTATCCAATCTTTCCTCAAGCTGCAACTTAAGTGTCCTGGCACATTCTTATAAATCTCCTCTGTACTCTCTCCAGAGCAATTATGTTCTTTCTGTAATGGAGTGACCAGAACTGTACGCAATAGTCCAACTATGGCCTTACCAGCGTTTTATACAGTTCCAGCATTACATCCCTGCCTTTGAATTCCATACCTCAGCCAATAAAGGAAAGCATTCCATATGCCTTCTTCACCAGTTTATCTACCTGTCCTGTCACCTTTAGGGACCTGTGCACATGCACTCCAAGGACTCTCACTTCTTCTACTCCTCTCAATATCCTCCCGTTTATTGTGCATTCCCTTGCTTTATTTGCCCTCCCCAAATGCATTACCTTATACTTCTCTGGATTGAATTCCATTTGCCACTTTTCCACCCACTCAACCAAACCATTAATATCTTTCTGGAGTCTATGGCTATCCTCTTCACTATCAACTACACAACCAATTTTTGTGTCATCAGCAAATTTCCCAATCATGCTTCCCACTTTTAAGTCCAAATCATTAATATATACCACAAACAGCAAGGGACCCAACACTGAGCCCTGTGGAACGCCACTGGAAACAACTTTCGTGTCACAAAAACATCCGTCAACTACATGATCAACATGATCGTTTTGAGTGTTGGAGCAGGCTCAAAGGGCTGAATTGCCTACTCCTGTATCTAGTTCTTTTGACTACTACCCTTTGTTTCCTGGCCCTGAGCCAATTCTGGATCCAACCTGTCACATTCCCCTCTATCCCATGGGCTTTCATTTTACTGACCAATCTGCCATGGGGAACCTTTTCAAATGCCTTACGAAAGCCCATGTAGACCACATCCACTGCACTGCCCTCATCAATCCTTCTTGTTACTTCCTCAAAAAACTCAATAAATTTAGTAAGACATGGCCTTCCTTTAACAAATCCATGCTGACTATCCCTGATTAATCTGTGCCTTTCGAAGTGGCAGTTTACCCTGTCCCTCAGAATAGATTCTAACAATTCACCCACCACCGACGTCAGACTGACCGGCCTATAATTATTTGGCCTATCCCTCGTACCCTTATTAAACAATGGTACAACGTTCGCAGACCTCCAATCATCTGGTACCTCTCCTGTATCTAATGAGGATTTGAAGATGATCCTCAGCGCATCCGCTATTTCTTCCCTCGCTTCCTTTAACAACCTGGGATGCAATCCATCCGGCCCTGGCAGTTTATCCACTTTCAAGGATGTCAGACCCTCTATTACTTCCTCTCTCATTATGCTTGTCATATCCAATATTTCAAACTCCTCCTTTTTAACTACAATGTCTACATCAACCCTCTCGTTTGTGAAGACAGAGACAAAAAAACTCACTAAGGACCCTACCTTTATCTTCTGCATCCACGTATAAGTTCCCTTGTACATCGCTGATAGGCCCTACCCTTTCCCTAGTTATCCTCTTGTTCTTACTGTACTGATAAAACATCTTTGGGTTTTCCTTGATTTTACCTGCCAATAATTTTTCATGTCCTCTCTGCTTTTTTAATTTCCTTTTTTGCTTCACCCCTGCACTTTCTATACTCCTCTAGGCTTTCTAAGGTATTAAGATTTTTGTGACTGTGCATTAAAATAATTTATGTTGCATTAAAACAGTTTACATAAGCATAAAGAGAGCATTAAGCAATCCTGATGATCTTCAAACTTAAGGATGTAAGCATCAATGTAGAAGAGAGATCAGTTCCCTCGTAGTTTTTGAACTTTTGTTTTCTTGTTTTTGGACGTCCTTCCTTTCGTTGAAGCACCTTAAGGCTGCTCTGAATGCAGTTACCAGACCTAAAGGCCTGCTTAAGTTGGGAAAAAGAACCCAACCCGAACCTGACCGATCCACAGCGGACCTGAGCCCGACCCGGCTGGGTCCCTCCAATTTCGCCCCGAGCCCGACCCGACCATCCCTTTACTTACCTTCCAACTGGGAAGCTGCACGAAGCTGCAGCACATGCATGATGACGTCATAGTGACGTTGCTCGCTTACTGCGCAGCCTCAGTTTCGTCCCGGACTCCCAGCTCAGGTAAGTTTTTAAATTTTAATACTTACCAGAAGAGCACTTACCATGTGTGTCTGGCCCGACCTGACCCGAGCACGACCTGGACTCGGCCCGACCCGACCCGAGCTCAAAAACCGGACCCGGAAAAGGGGCCTGACCCGAACTGAACCCGACACATGTTGTCGGGTCCCAATGGGTTTGGGTAGGGTTGCAGGCCTTTAACCAGACCTGTCACGATGGACTAAATTTTAACTTGCAGTAGCAAATGGGTTTGGGAGCAGATGAGAGTTAAAAGTGTGGAAATTGAAAAAACATCGGGATGCTGACTCCAACCTGCCAACTTCCATATTTAACTGTGGCGTGTTCGGCTACATGCAAATTTCAATAAATTAATCGCTCAATTAAAGCAATATTGACATGGCTTTTATAATTTAATTGTGCACGGGTTTCAAAGCTTCCTGGAACTCACCAGTGAAAGCAAGGCGAGAACACCAGTAATTGAAGACATGACAGGAAAACATACCAATAAGTATTCGAGCCTCAAAGCTGCTTTCTTACCTGATTGTGCAAATGGCTTTGTTCAATGTCCTTGTGCTGAGAGCTTACTTTCACAACTTTGGAGATTTGTACTTCTAATCTACACTTTGAAGCTCTGTCAGATCAACATGGGTGCCACTTGTGCTGTTTTACTTTGGACCTCAAATGAGGACCAAGATGACCAGCAGCATCAATAGCAACATCAGTATGAAGAGCAGGAGCAACAACAGCCTGCTCCTCACAGACTTGTCCCCCCATAGGAGAGAGGGAATGAGCAGAGAGATGCAGTTTGCAGGTGGCCATACCTGCAACACAGGGTGTACAGGCATGGGATAAGCTTCTTTGACATGTCGGAGCACCAGTATCTTAGGATGCTTGGAGTCTTGCGTCAGGTATAGAATCATAAAAAGTTAACGGCACAGAAAGAGGCCACTTGGCCCATCGTGTCTGCGCCGACCGAAAATCGAGTCACCCAGCCTAATCGCACTTTCCAGTATTTGGTCCATAGCCCTGCAGGTTACGATATTTGAGGTGCATATAGAGTCAAAGAGTTATACAGCACAGAAACAGGCCCTTCGGACCAACTCGTCTGCGCCGACCATCAAGCACCCATCCAATCTAATCCCATTTTCTCGCACTTGGCCCGTAGCCTTGGCATTTCAAGTGCTCAACTAAATACTTCTTAAATGCTGTGTGAGTTCCTCCCTCTACCAGCCCTTCAGGCAGTGTCTTCCAGATTCCAACCACCCTCTGGGTGAAAAATGTTTTCCTCAACTCCCCTCTAAACCTCCTGCCCCTTACCTTAAATCTATGCCCTCTGGTTATTGATCCCTCCGCTAAGGGAAAAAGTTTCTTCTCTCTAACCTATCAATGCCCCTGATAATTCTGTACACCTCAATCAGGTCCCCCCTCAGCCATCTCCGCTTCAAGGAAAACAACCCCAGTTTATCCAGTCTCTCTTCATAGCTGAAATGCTCCAGCCCAGGCAACATCCTGGTGACTCTCCTCTGCATCCTCTCCAGTGCAATCACATCCTTCCTAAAGTGTGGTGACCGGAATTGTACACAGTACTCCAGCTGTGGCCTAACCAGCATTTTATACAGCTCTAACATAACTTCCCTGCTCTTATATTCTGTGCCTCGGCTAACAAAGGCTAGTATCCCATATGCCTTCCTAACCACCTTATCTACCTTTGATGCTGCCTTCAGTGATCTATGGACAAGCACCCCATGGTCCCTCTGAACCTCTGTACTCCCGAGTGCCCTACCATCCATTATATATTCCCTTGCCTCGTTAGTCCTCCCAAATTGCATCACCTCACTTCTCAGGATTAAATTCCATTTGCCACTGCTCCGCCCATCTTACCAGCCCAACTACATCATCCTGTAATCTAAGGCTTTCCTCCTCACTATTTACGACACCACCATGAACTTACTGATCATGGCACAGATCCCTGCGGTACCCCACTGGTCACAGGCCTCCATTCGCAAAAACAACCCTTGACCATCACCCTCTGCTCCCTGCCACTAAGCCAATTTTCGATCCAATTTGCTAAATTACCGTGGATCCCATGGGCTCTTACCTTCTTAACCAATCTCCCATGCGGGACCTTATCAAAAGCCTTACTGAAGTCCATGTAGACTACATCAACTGCTTTACCCTCATCTACACATCTAGTCACCTCCTTGAAAAATTCAATCAAATTTGTTAGACATGATCTCCCCCTAACAAAGCCATGCTGACTATCCCTGATTAATCCCTGCCTCTCCAAGTGGAGATTAATCCTGTCTCTCAGAATTTTTTCCAATAATTTCCCTACCACTGACGTTAGAGTCACAGGCCTATAATTACCTGGTTTATCCCTGCTACTCTTCCTGAATAATGGTACCACATTCATTTTCCTCCAGTTCTCTGATACCTCTCCTGTGGCCAGAGAGGATTTGAAAATTTGTGTCAGAACCCCTGCTATCTCCTCCCTTGCCTCACATAGCAGCCTGGGGTACATCTCATCTGGGCCTGGGGATTTGTTCACCTTTAAGCCTGCTAATACAGCTAATACCTCCTTTTCAATGCTAATTTGTTCAAGTATATCACAATCCCCCTCCCTGATCTCTACACCTGCATCGACCCTCTCCATAGTGAACACAGATGAAAAGTAATCATTCAGAACTTCACCTATGTCTTCCGGCTCCACACACAGATTGCCTCTTTGATCCCTAATGGGCCCCACTCTTTCCCTGGTTATCCTCTTGCCCTTAATATACTTATAAAATGTCTTGGTATTTTCCTGTATCTTGTCTGCCAGTGTTTTTTCATGCCCCCTCTTCGCTTTCCTAACTACTTTTTAAGTACCCCCCTACACTTTTTACACTCCTCTAGGGCCTCCGCTGTTTTCAGCACTCTGAATCTACCATAAGCCTCCTTTTTCCTTATCCAATCCTCTATAGCACTTGACATCCAGGGTTACCTGGACTTGTTGGTCCTCTTCTTCACCTTTATGGGAACATGTTGGACCTGAACCCTCCTAATTTCCTTTCTGCATGATTCCCACTGGTCTGATGTAGACTTTCCTACAAGAAGCTGCTCCTAGTCCACTTTGGCCAGATCCTGTTTGATCATATTGAAATCTGCCTTACCCCAATTCAGTACTTTTATTTCCGGTCCCTCTATGTCCTTTTCCATTACTACCTTAAATCTTACAGAGTTATGGTCACTTTCCCCAAAATGCTCCACCACTGACACTTCTACCACTTGTCCGGCTTCATTCCCTAGGATTATGTCCAGTACCGCTCCTCCTCTTGTAGGACTCTCTGTGCTGGCTCAAAATGCTCTCCTGAATGCACTTGAAGAATTCCGCCCCCTTTAAGCCTTTTGCACTAATACTATCCCCTCTAATATAGGGGAAGTTGAAATCCCCTACTATTATTACCCTATTTGTTTTGCATCTCTCTGAGATTTGCCTACATATCTGCTCCTCTATCTCTCCCTGACTGTTTGGAGGCCTGTAGTACACTTCCAGCCAAGTGATTGCCCCCTTTTTGTTTTTAAGTTCTACCCATGTGGCCTCATTAGAGAAACCTTCTAAGATATCATCCCTCCTTACTACAATAATTAACTCCTTAATCAACAGTGCAATGCCACCTCCTCTTTTACCCCCTCCCCTATCCCGTCTGAAGATTCTATACCCTGGGATATTGAGCTGCCAGTCCTGCCCTTCCCTCAACCATGTCTCAGTGATAGCAATAATATCATATTACCATGTGTTAATCAATGCCCTCAATTCATCTGCCTTACGAGTAAGACTCCTTGCATTAAAATAGATACAATCCAGCCTTGTATTATTTGCTTGAGACTTAACAGGACTATATTTACTCTGCCCTCCAGACTGAATTAGCTTCTCTTCTGTATTTGATTGTACATTACCCCCTACTGTGCTTCCACTCTATATCGCATCTCCCTGCCAAATTAGTTTAACCACCAGCACCCCCCTGCCCCCCTGCCATCCCCCAACATTGCTAGCAAACCTCCCAGCAAGGATGATGGTTCCGTTCCGGTTCAGGTGTAACCCATCCAACTTGTACAGATCCCACATATACCAGAAACAGACCCAGTGATCCAGGAAACTAAACCCCTCCCTCCTGCACCATCACTTCAGCCATGCATTCATCTGCTCTAATCTCCTATTCCTATACTCACTAGCCCGTGACACTGGGAGAAACCCAGAGATTACAACCTTTAGGGTCCTACTCTTTAATCTGCTACCTAGCTCCCTAAATTCTTTTTGCAGGACTCATCCCTCTTTCTATCCAGACACCTTTTAAATGAGTTGAGGACTTCTGCCTCTACTGTCCTCTACAGGCAGTGAGTTCCAGACCTCTACCACCCTCTGGGTGAAAAAACCTTTCCTCATCTCCCCTCTAATCTTTCTACCAATCACTTTTATTCTATACCCCCAAGTCACTGACCTCTCTGCTAAGGTAAATAGGCCCTTCCCATCCACTCTATCCAGGCCCCTCACAACTTTGTACATCGCAATCAAATCTCCCCTCAGCTTCCTCTGTTCCAAGAAGAACAACTCCAGCCTTTCCAATCTTTCCTCATAGCTGCATTTTTCCAGTCCTGACAACATCCCCATAAATCTCCTCTGTATCTTCTCCAGTGCAATTACATCCACTCTGTAATGAGGTGACCAGAACTGCACACAGTACTCAAGTTGTGGCTCAACTAATGATTTATACAGTTACAGTATAACCTCCCTGCTCTTATATTCTATACCTCGGTTAATAATGAAAATGATTCCATGTGCTTTCTTAACCATCTTATCGACCTGTCCTGCTACCTTCAGGAATCTGTGAACATTCACTCCAAGGTCCCTCACTTCCTCTACACCTCTCAATATTCTCCCATTAATTGTATATTCCTTTGCCTTGTTTGACCTCCCCAAATGCATCACCTCACAGTTCTCCGAGTTGAATTCCATTTGCCACTTTTCTGCCCCCTTGACAAGTCCATTGATATCTTCCTGCAGTCTACAGCTATCCTCGCTATCAACTACACAGCCAATTTTTGTGTTGTCTCAGGTAGTGGCAGACATTTGCAGCCTGCTGCAGCAAGACTTACTGCCAAGACTTACATGCTGTTCATGCTGTCAAAGTCAGAACCACCTTCAACTTCTTTGCCTCTAGCTCTTTTCAGGACTCCACTGAAGACATTCGCAGAATCTCATAGTCAGCAACCCACAAATGCACAAGACAGGTGACTCGTGGCACGTTTGCTAGGGCAGACAATTATGTCAACTTTGCAACCGATGATGCCAGTAAGAATGAGGGGACACTCTGAGTCTGTGGCTCTAGCTGGCTTCCCACAGGTGCAGGGCGTCATCAGCTGCACACATGTGGCAATTAAGGCACTCTAGATTACCCAGAAGTATTCATCAACTGCAAGGACTTACACTCTATTGTGTGAACCCACAACAATATGGGCAGCTGCCATGATACATTCGTCCTGTGTTCACTGTCCTTAATCTTTTCGCACCTGGAAGCAGACTTACTGGCTGGCTCTTTGGAAACTTAAGTGGATGATGATGCCTTTCAGAAACCCGAGGAATGAGGCCTGGGAGCGATACAATGAATGCCACGTGACATCCAGATGTGTCATTGAGCAAGCCATGCACTTCAGGTACTTTGACAGATCTGGAGGTGCCCTTCAATATGCACAAGCCGGGGTCTCTAAAATGGTTGTGGTGTGTTGCACTCTGCACAACATCGTCCAGCAGTGTGGCTTGCACCTGCAGAAGGAACAAGATGCATAGCACAGAGACTCTTCAGATGATTTCGAGGAGGAGGAGGCAGAATGTGATGCGGTCATGGCTCCAGTCTTGGTGCACATTACTGCCAGGGATGCCCTTGATATTTTAAGATTCACTTAGGTTCCACCAATCTACCCAATTGACAGCCACATGCAAAAGCTAGTACCCCCAACCTCCACCACTAAATCTCCCCTTCCCCCAGCACAAAGCACTCCTGCAAACAACCAAGCATCGTTTTCACAACTCTCCATTGCTTGGTGTCAGTCCCTCTCTTACCATTCATTCATCACAAGTTAGAAGGCCACTTGCCAGGCAGTACCCAAAAAATGGGCAACTCGGGGAAAGTGATGTAAACAAACAATGTTTATGTAGCTCAAAAAGTAAACAGAAACCTAACATTTTTATATTGCGTAACATGCCCATGTGCATACCGTTCAGCAAATACAAATCTCTACTTTCTGTTCCTAGCATTTCTACACGATACAATCCATGTAGCTTCAGTAGAGGTAGAGGGAGGCAGCTCAGACCCCTGCTTTGACTATTAAGATGCTCTTGGCTGGTATCCTCTGGGTTTTGGAGTCCGTAAGGGCCCCGCCAAATACTGCTGCAGATGTGTACAGGCAGGCATGGCCATTGGGATACAAGCATGTGGAGTACTGACTGGGTGGGTGGAGCAATGAGTGAGAAGTAGGGGTCTTTGAGCTGAGTCCTCACTTCCATGTCCCCTTTCATTATTATCCCTCTCATGGACAGCACTTTGCTGAAGATCAGTGGGTCCATGAACAGCCAAGGCTAAGGTTTCTTGAATCCTATTTAAGAGTCTGCATGCATTTGTTTGATGCCATGTTTGATGCTTCATGCAGGTGGCCATTCTTTCCTTGGATGAAGACATTATCTTGAAGGCCTGTGACATCATGCCCCTCATGCTTGAGATGGGAAGCAGGTGCATGTGAACACCACCACCTTTCTAAGTTGCATACCATCCTGGGTCAAATTCCTGGAACCCCCTACCTAACAGCACTGTGGGAGTGCCTACACTATAGGGACTGCCGCTGTTCAAGAAGGCAGCTCACCACCACCTTCTCAAGGGCAATTAGGGATGGGCATTAAATGCTAGCCTTGCCAGCAATGCTCATATCACATGAATGGATTAAAAAAATACTCTCTCACTGCAAGTGTGGCCAGAATGCCTGTCAGTACATCACGATGGGCCAAGTGGCCTCTTTCTGTGCTGTAAACGTTCTATGATTCTATGATCACGTATTCTTTGCTGCTGCTCCAGAAGTATCCTCTTTGTCAACAATATCTAAATTTCAGCAACTGTGCCCTGCTTAGCTGAACTTGGAGCATACTGCACCCTCCATCGTGGACTCTCCACTGCTGTACCTGTCTCCACCATCTTCTCTTGCTTATTTGAGATGTGTTAGTCACCAGGTGAAAACCCTTACCAGTCCCGCTGAAGTATAAATATCTCAGGTGGTGCATGGTCTGCATAAGTCCTGTGGCAGTGCAACCACAGAGTGAATGATCTCCTCTAAGGAGCTGCCATCTTCCTCCTGCACCACCTTGAAGGTCACTTGTGAGAGATCAAAGACCTGAATTATTGCAATAAAGGTGAGAATGACTAAAGTGATTATTATGCACATGATCATATTTCACTTGCTTACGATATCAAGTTAGCATGAGTGAGTGTTGTATGCCTTGTGACTGTCTGATAGTTAGCTCTTTCACTAGGTAGCTGCGAGACCTCCATTGCCCGATCTACAATGGCCAAGCATGCCAAGAGTCTGCTGATATCCAGTGCCACCTCCTCTGCAGCTATCAGATGTGAGATGGCTGGAGGGCTACCTCTGGTTGTCTGCCTTGCCCTCATGTTCTGTACTCTCTTCTCTTGCAAGGAAATAAAGTAGAGACCTCTGAGTGAGAGAACTGACATGTGTTGAATGGATGGACAGAGAGCATTTGTTGAGAGTGTTCTGAGGGGGAGGCATGACATTGCATAAAGATGAGGGTGAGTGTCGGTGGTGGACGGACAGACGAGAATGTGAGGAAGTGCATAGAGAGAGGTATGGGTGTACCTGCAAGGTAAGTTGGTGTGAGGAGCAATGTGCTAGAGTAGGCTTGAGAAGGTAGCGTGAGGGTATTGGTTCGATACACATATAAGGATGTAGTTAAATGTGTCACTGTACGCACCTTTCCTGTCCTGTTTATGTCATTAAGCAGCTTTCAGCATTGAAACCACGAGCATGACATCATACTCCTGCTGCTGACCTCCTCCACTACCTCCACCCATGCCGCCTTGGTTTCATTAGCAGGCTTCTTTCTCCCATTATAGAGAGAAGTATCTCCCTCTGGCCCGTAAAATCCCAGCGTCACATCCAGGGATGTGTCAATAAAAGGAGACACAGCCTTTGAATGCGTACACTGCATTCTGTCAATTCATTGTGTTCTACTTCCAACTGCAGAGCCCATCAAATTTCATATTTAGAACATAGAACAGTACAGGACAGTACAGGTCCTTCAGCCCACGATGTTGTGCCGATCCTTTAACCTACTCTAAGATCAAACTACCTACATACCCTTCATTCTACTATCATCCATGTACCTATCCAAGAGTCGCTTAAATGTTCCTAATGTATCTGCTTCTACTACCACCGCTGGCAGTGCATTCCACGCACCCACCACTCTCTGTGTAAAGAACCTACCTCTGACATCTCCCCTAAACCTTACTCCAATCACCTTTAAATTATGCCCCCTGGTAATAGCCCTTTCCGCCCTGGGAAAAAGTCTCTGGCTATCCACTCTATCTATGCCTCTCATCATCTTGTACACCTCTATCAAGTCACCTCTCATCCTTCTTCGCTCCAATGAGAAAAGCCCTAGCTCCCTCAACCTTCCTTCATAAGACATGCCCTCCAGTCCAGGCAGCATCCTGGTAAATCTCCTCTGCACCCTCGCTAAAGCTTCCACATCCTTCCTATAATGAGGGGACTAGAACTGAACACAATATTCCAAGTGTGGTCGAACCAGGGCTTTATAGAGCTGCAGCATAACCTCGCGGCTCTTAAACTCAATCCCCCTGTTAATGAAAGCCAACACCCCATACGCCTTCTTAACAACCCTATCAACTTGGGTGGCAACTTTGAAGGATCTATGGACGTGGACCCCAAGATCCCTCTGTTCCTCCACACTGCCAAGAATCCTGTCTTTAAGCCTGTATTCTGCATTCAAATTCGACCTTCCAAAATGAATCACTTCACACTTTTCCAGGTTGAACTCCATCTGCCACTTCTCAGCCCAGCTCTGCATCCTGTCAATGTCCCGTTGCAACCTACAACAGCCCTCCACACTATCCACAACTCCAGCAACCTTAGTGTCATTGGCAATCTTACTAACCCAGCCTTCCACTTCTTCATCCAAGTCATTAATAAAAATCACAAAGAGCAGAGGTCCCAGAACAGATCCCTGCGGAACACCACTGGTCACCGAGCTCCAGGCTGAATACTTTCCATCTACTACCACCCTCTGTCTTCTATGGGCCAGCCAATTCTGTATCCAGACAGCCAAATTTCCCTGTATCCCATGCCTCCTTACTTTCTGAATGAGCCTACCATGGGGAACCTTATCAAACGCCTTGCTAAAATCCATATACACCACATCCACTGCTCTTCCTTCATCAATGTGTTTTGTCATATCCTCAAAGAATTCAATAAGGCTTGTGAGGCATGACCTGCCCCTCACAAAGCCATGCTGACTTTCTCTAATCAAACTATGCTTTTCCAAATAATCATAAATCCTGTCTCTCAGAATCCTCTCCAATAATTTTCCTACCACCGATGTAAGACTGACTGGTCTGTAATTTCCAGGGTTATCCCTATTCTCTTTGTTGAACAAGGGAATAACATTTGCCACCCTCCAATCATCTGGTACTACTCCAGTGGACAGTGAGGATGCAAAGATCATCACCAAAGGCGCGGCAATCTCTTCCCTCGCTTCCCGTAATAACCTTGGGTATATCCCGTCTGGCCCCGGGGACTTATCTATCCTCGTGTCTTTTAAAATTTCCAGCACATCCTCCTTCTTAACATCAACCTGTTCGAGCATATCAGCCTGTTTCATGCTGTCCTCACAAACGACAAGGTCTCTCTCACTAGTGAATACTGAAGCAAAGTATTCATTAAGGACCTCCCCTACCTCCTCCGACTCCAGGCACAAGTTCCCTCCACTATCCCTGATCGGCCCTACCCTCACTCTGGCCATCCTCTTGCTCCTCACATAAGTGTAGAACGCCTTGGGATTTCCTTAATCCTACCCGCCAAGACTTTTTCATGTCCCCTTCTAGCTTTCCTAAGTCCATTCTTCAGTTCCTTCCTGGCTACCTTGTAACCCTCTAGAGCCCTGTCTGATCCTTGCTTCCTCAACCTTAAGTAAGCTTCCTTCTTCCTCTTGACTAGCTGTTCCACATCTCTTGTCATCCAAGGTTCCCTCACTCTACCATCCTTTCCTTGCCTCATCGGGACAAACCTATCCAGCAGTTGCAGCAAGTGCTCCCTAAACAACCTCCACATTTCTGTCGTGCATTTCCCTGAGAACATCTGTTCCCAATTTAAGCTCCCCAGTTCCTGCCTAATAGCATTGTAATTCCCCCTCCCCCAATTAAATATTTTCCCATCCCGTCTGCTCCTATCCCTCTCCATGACTATAGTAAAGGTCAGGGAGTTGTGATCACTATCACCGAAATGCTCTCCCACCGAGAGATCTGCCACCTGGCCTGGTTCGTTGCCAAGCACCAAATCCAACATAGCCTCCCCTCTAGTCGGCCTATCTACATATTGAGTCAGGAAACCTTCCTGGACGCACCTGACAAAATCTGCTCCATCCAAACTATTTGCACTAAAGAGGTTCCAATCAATATTAGGGAAGTTGAAGTCACCCATGACAACAATCCTGTTACTTCTGCACCTTTCCAAAATCTGCCTCCCAATCTGTTCCTCCGTGTCTCTGTTGCTATTGGGGGGTCTATAGAAAACTCCCAATAAAGTGACTGCTCCTTTCCTGTTTCTGACTTCCACCCATAATGACTCAGTAGACAAACCCTCCTCGACGACCTCCCTTTCTGCAGCTGTGATACTATCCCTGATTAGCAATGCCACTCCCCCACCTCTTTTACCTCCCTCCCTATTCCTTTTGAAACATCTAAACCCCGGAGCATCCAACATCCATTCCTGCCCCTGTGATATCCAAGTCTCCGTAATGGCCACAACATCGTAGCTCCAAGTACTGATCCATGCTCTAAGTTCATCACCCTTATTCCTGACACTTCTTGCGTTAAAATAGACACACTTCAACCCATCGTACTGGCTGCAACTTTGCCCTGTCAACTGTCTCACCTTCCTCACAGACTCTCTGCACTCTGTATCTGCCTGTTCAACAGCTACCCCATCCACTGATCCGTAGCTCCGGTTCCCATCCCCCTGCCAAACTAGTTTAAACCCTCCCGAAGTGCTCTAGCAAACCTCCCGCCCAGGATATTGGTGCCCCTCCAGTTCAGATGCAACCCATCCTTCTTGTACAGGTCCCACCTTCCCCAGAAGGTATCCCAATGATCCACATATCTGAAGCCCTCCCTCCTACACCAGCTCTGTAGCCACGTGTTCAGCTGCACTCGCTCTCTGTTTCTAGCCTCACTAGCACGTGGCACCGGTAACAATCCTGAGATTACTACTCTGCTTGTCCTGCCTTTTAGCTTCCAACCTAACTCCCGATATTCGCTTTTCAGGTCCTCATCCCTTTTCCTAGCTATGTCATTGGTACCGATGTGTACCACGACTTCTGGCTGCTCCCCTTCCCCCTCCCCCTTCAGAATCCTGTAGACTCGATCCGAGACATCCCTGACCCTGGCACCCGGGAGGCAACATACCATTCGGGAGTCTCGTTCGCGACCACAGAATCTCCTGTCTGTTCCTCTAACCATTGAATCTCCTATCACTATCGCTCTCCTATTCTCCCCCCTTCCCTTCTTAACCACAGAGCCAGGCTCAGTGCCAGAGACCTGGCCGCTGTGGCTTTCCCCTGGTAGGTTGTCCCCCCCCCAACCGTATCCAAAACGGTATACTTATTATTGAGGGGAACGACCACAGGGGATCCCTGCACTGTGCGCCTATTCCCTTTCCCTCCCCTGACAGTCACCCAGCTACATTTATCCTGTAACTTAGGTGTCACTACTTCCCTATAACTGCTCTCTATCATCCCCTCAGCCTCCTGAATGATCCGAAGTTCATCCAGCTCCAGTTCCCTAACGCGGTCTGTGAGGAGCTGGAGTTGGGTGCACTTCTCACAGGTGAAGTCAGCAGGGACACAAGTGGTGACCGTTACCTCCCACATCCTGCAAGAAGAACATGCAACTGCCCTAGCTTCCATCCCCTCTGCTCTAAATTGACAAAAGAGATTTAAAAATAATAGAATAAAGGAAAACCTTTCCTTACCAAACTCTCCACACAAGAATCCTTTTTTTTTAGTTAGAGGAGGAGGATGGGTGGGAGACACTACACGTGTAGTGTTTCGGGTTTAGCCACTGCCCGAATATATAAGTTGACTTACCCAGCAGTCCCCGTGTCTGCGTCCGCCGAATCACGAGGTAAGTACTTTATAGCTCAACTTACCTTCCCGGCTGCCCCCTGGCTCGCGCTCTCACCACTCCCGCTGCTCAAATGGAAGAAAGAAATACCCACCAATCACTTACCAGCTCTCCTGTGACGTCACACTTCAATTTTTGCTGGTCAAGCAGGTCCACAGAACAGAACAGAGCGCTCTCGCTGCTGCTTCTGGTCTCTGGCTTCGGCTCCTTTTATCTCCCGGCTCCTCTCGCCTGTTCCCGCTCTCGCTGCCGCTGCTCTCGCTGCTGCTTCTGGTCTCTGGCTTCGGCTTCTTTTATCTCCCGGCTCCTCTCGCCTGTTCCTGCTCTCGCTGCCGCCGCTCTTGCTGCTGCAATGTTTGTAATGTCCCTTGAAATAGTGGAGTTGAAATTGATTCATGCGGGTCATCATCCTGTCCACTCGTGCTAATTGGTGAGGAAATGCAGGAGTAATATGATAATGTTGTGGTTGGGTTAAAAAGCCACTGACTGATGTGCTGCAGTTACTTCCAGGTTTCCTGTGTTTTACTAGAAGGCCTGCTCACAGCATATCGGGAGCTTAAAATTCAGTCCAATGTCATCTTTTTATGTTGTTTCTGTCAGTTGAGGCATAAGTAAAAGTTAGTGAAAGATCCATTTTGTCTAATAGCCCACCATTGCTAGGTATTAATGATGGACATAAAAGCAAAATACGGCGAATGCTGGAAATCAATTAAAAACAGAAAGTGCTGGAAATACTCAGCAGGTCTGGCAGCATCTGTGGAGAGAGAAAGTTTTTAAAGTTGCTGAGAGGGTGTCTCAAAATGAAGGTACCCTCTCTTACCAAAATAGCAGGCTGCAGCATCTTCCAAGGTGGAGGGCCTTCTATTGGTCCTCCAGCTTCGGGAGTCCGCCTACCATTCTGAAATGGTTGGTAAACCTGCCCTTTGGCCTCTAATTGGCCAATTCGGGGAAAATGATTGCCAGGTTATTGTTTCCTACATGGTTGGGCTCCCATTTGACCCCAACTTCAGGGTCCTGACCTAAAACCCAAAATCTTGACTCCTGAGTTGATACTAACAGGCATTTTGCAAGCACAATTAAATTTCTAGGCTATTATACCTATGTGCTATTTTTGCAGTTATTATTCCTTCATCTGCTACTTTTACAGAGACCTTACTCTTGTGTGTTTTATTTTTATGCAGTTATTCTGGTTGCACTATTTTCACATACTGACTTAGAAATGAGAAATCAAAGGAGGCTGACCCTGTCTTGGAACGATGTTGTCATTCCTTCACTGTCACTGGGTCAAAATCCTGAAACTCCCTTCCTAACAGCACTATGGGTGTACCTACACAACATGGACTGCGGCGGTTCAAGATGGCGACTCACTACCACCTTCTCAAGGGCAATTAGGAATGGGCAATAAATGCTGGCCTAGCTAACGATTCCCACATCCCATGAAATGATGAAAAAAAGTAAATAATATTGATGGGAAAAGGTGAGACTCCTGCCACTCAGAACCCAGGTGTAGTGAAGGAGATCAGAAAATTTAGGAAGGGAGCAGAGGTAGAGAACATATTCTGTATTTATGGCCCTGTATGCAATTAAAGGGCTGAGCAAGCTTGTGGAAGAGGGACTGAAATGCTTTGTGTTTATGTGAAAGTGTTGCTGACCCAAATTAGAGAGAGAAGGAAAGCGACAGTTGGATTACCAAAGAGGAGATCGTTGCTTGCAGCAATACAGATAGCAGTGGCTAGGGCATTGAATGTAACATCCATAAACCCGTGCAGCCCCTTGCCATGCCAAAATAAGTTTAATGCCTTCCCAAGGTCAACACAGGTCAGAATGTTTTCAGATAATTAATAGGACAGGCAAGTGAATCACAGAGAAGCAGATGGACATTCCTTAGAACAATAGTCAAGCATTGCCCTTTGGGATAGTCCATCAGATTGTTATCTTTACTACAGAAGCAAAAACATTTGGCAGCACTCATGCCAAGTGTCTCATATCTTGTAATGCATATATTGAAGACTCCCATCCTGGGTTCTAGCACCCTTATATCTACCATTCGCTCCATCCTTTCCATGAATTCTGACTAATTAAGACTGTAAGTAGTACAATGTATTCCTCATGCAAGAGAAAACTGCACAACGTGCCAGGCCATTGTAGGAGGACTTGCCAACTGCCAGCATTTAACAGCACATAATGAAGCAATGGCAGTATTTGGTTTAATTTCCAGTCTGCTAACTGGGGATTAAACTTCTGTGGCTTCACTAGTTACCACTTCATATTTCTATGTTCCTTGTGAAGGCATTAAACTTATTTTGGCATGGCAAGGGGGTGCAGTGGTTTACGGAGGTTTTTTGTCAATTTGTGAACACCCAGCTGATGAAGATAAAAGGCTGTTCAAGCTCATCAGAGTTAACAGTACTGTTTATTTCCCTCCAGCAGTACTGCAAGCCAAGATATCAGAAAAAGATCTCTGAAGTGCAAAATCTTGCAATTACCTCGATCTCTGGCAGCATTGGCTAGTACACATCGATCCGGTCATTAACCTTCTCCCTTTCACAAGGCTGCACTCACACCCACTCAAGAGGGTACAGATCATGTAGATGACAATTTGACATATGGTGAGACACAGAGCACAAAGAAGCAAGAGGATGCAGATGAGTTAGTAGAGCAAGATGTAGTTGAGCAGAGGTGGAAGACATGCCAATGCTTGATTGCACAGCAGGTGGATGATGACCTCTGGGGATCTGCTGTGAAGAAAAGGATGCTAGCAGAGCATTAGACGGTTGGAGGTTCTGCATGGCCTCTTCCAAAATGTGCAACAAATGCTTGGGTAATGATAGAGTCCACTGCCTTTCTATGTACCAACATCTGAGAGGTACTCAACTCATTGCAAGGCAGCCCAGAGAAAGATCATCATCATCATAAGTAGGAGCAGGAGTAGGCCGTCCAGCCCCTCGAGCCTGCTCCGCCATTCAATCATGGCTGATCTTTTCGTGGACTCAGATCCACTTACCCGCGCTCTCACCGTATCCCTTAATTCCTTTATTATTCAAAAAGATATCTACCTTAGCTTTAAAAACATTTACTGAAGAAGCGTCAACTACTTCACTGGGCAAGGAATTCCATAGATTAACAACCCTTTGGGTGAAGAAGTTCCTTCTTAATTCAATCCTAAATCTGCTCCCTCTAATCTTGAGGCTATGCCCTCTTGTCCTAGCTTCACCTGCCAGTGGAAACATACTCTCCACTTGTATCTTATCTATTCCCTTCATGATTTTATATGTTTCTATAAGATCCCCCCTCATTCTTCTGAATTCCAATGAATATAATCCCAATCTACTCAGTCTCTCCTCATAAGCCAACCCCCTCAACTCCGGAATCAACCTAGTGAACCTCCTCTGCACCCTCTCCAGTGCCAGTACATCCTTTCTCAAGTAAGGAGACCAAAACTGCACACAGTACTCCAGGTGCGGCCTCACCAGTACCTTATACAGCTGCAACATAACCTCTCTGCTTTTAAACTCAATCCCTTTAGCAATGAAGGACAAAATTCCATTTGCCTTCCTAATTACTTGCTGTACCTGCAGACCAACCTTCTGCGATTCATGCACAAGGACACCCAGGTCCCTCTGCATAGCAGCATGCTGCAACTTTTTACCAATCAAGTAATAATCCTTTTTACTGTTACTCCTACCGAAATGAATGACTTCACATTTATTAACATTGTATTCCATCTGCCAGTCCTTTGCCCACTCATTCAATATATCTATGTTCCTCTGCAAAGTTTCACAGTCATCTGCACACTTTGCTCTGCCACTCATCTTAGTGTCATCTGCAAACTTTGACACCCTACAAGTGGTCCCCAACCCCAAATCATCTATATAAATTGTAAATAATTGCGGACCCAACACCGATCCCTGAGGCACACCACTAGTGACTGATTGCCAACCAGAATAGCACTCATTTATCCCCACTCTCTGCTTCCTGTCAGTCAACCAATCCTCTATCCATGCTAATACTTTACCCCTAACGCCATGCATCCTTATTTTATACAGCAGCCTCTTGTGCGGCACCTTGTCGAAGGCTTTTTGGAAATCTAGGTACACCACATCCACTGGGTCCCCATTGTCCACCTTGCTCGTAATGTCATCATAGAATTCCAAAAGATTTGACAAGCATGACCTGCCCTTCATGAACCCATGCTGCGTCTGCCCAACGGGACAATTTCTATCGAGATGCCCTGCTATTTCTTCCTTGATAATAGACTCAAGCATCTTCCCCACTACAGAGATTAAGCTAACCGGTCTATAATTCCCCACCTTTTGTCTACCTCCCTTTTTAAACAGTGGCATCACATCTGCTGTTTTCCAATCTGCTGGGACTACCCCAGAGTCCAGTGAATTTTGGAAAATTATCGCCAGTGCACCTGCTATCTCTCCCGCCATCTCTTTTAGTACCCTAGGATGCATTCCATCAGGGCCAGGAGACTTATCAATCCTTAGCTCCATTAGTTTGCCCAACACTACCTCTTCCATAATAATGATTGTTTCCAGGTCCTCACCTACGTTCGTGTCTTTGTCAACTACTGGCATGTTATTAATGTCCTCCACTGTGAAGACCGATACAAAATACCTGTTCAATGCCTCGGCCATTTCATCATATCCCATAACTAAATTCCCCTTCTCATCCTCTAAAGGACCAACGTTTACTTTAGCCACTCTTTTTCGTTTTATATATTTATAGAAACTTTTGCTATCTGTCTTTATATTCTGTGCTAGTTTTTTCTCATGTTCTATCTTACTTTTCTTTATAGCCCTTTTTGTGGCTCTCTGTTGACCTTTAAAGTTTTCCCAATCTTCTAGTTTCATGCTGTTTTTGGCCACTTTGTATGCCTTCTCTTTCAATTTGATAGCCTCCCTTATTTCCTTAGACACCCATGGCAGATTACCCCTTTTCTTCCAGTCCTTCCTTTTCACTGGAATATACTTTTGCTGAGCACTTTGAAAAATTGCTTTGAAAGTCCTCCACTGCTCGTCAACTGTCCCACCATAAAATCTTTGTTTCCAGTCTACTCTAGCCAAGTCCTCCCTCATTCTATTGTAGTCCCCCTTGTTCAAGCGCAGGACCCTGGTATTGGATTTTATCTTCACACTCTCCATCTGTATTCTAAATTCAACCATACTGTGATCACTCCTTCCAAGAGGATCCCTAACTATGAGGTCATTAATTATTCCTGTCTCATTACACAGGACTAGATCTAGGATAGCTCGCTCCCTCATCGGTTCCATTACATACTGTTCAAGAAAACTATCACGGATACACTCAACGAACTCCTCCTCAAGGCTACCCTGACTGAGCTGGTTCGACCAATCTATATGTAGATTAAAATCCCCCATGATAATTGCCGTACCATTTTTACAGGCATTAGTTATTTCTTTGTTTATTGCCCGCCCCAATGTGATGTCATTATTTGGTGGCCTATAGACTACGCCTATCGATGACTTTTTCTTCTTAGAGTTACTAATTTCCACCCAAATGGATTCAACCTCATTCTCCATAGAACCTATATCATCTCTCAGCACCGCCCTGATGTCGTCCTTGAATATCAGAGCTACACCACCTCCCTTACCTTCCTGTCTGTCCTTCCGAATAGACTGGTACCCCTGGATATTTAACTCCCAGTCGTGACCAACCTGTAGCTACGGGAGCATCTGCAAACCTACTCATGTATCTGGAGAGATACAGTCATTCAGTTAACACAATATGGAGGCATTAAATTAAGGAATTCAGACCTTGGGGGAAACCACCTGCAGCATCCTGATGAACTAAAGGATATTCAGTTGACTTTCTCAAGGATTAAAGGATCTTTCTGTTTCTCTGAGGTCTGTTCTTCCACTCATCCTATTCAGTTGAGAAGATGGTGTCCTGCAGAGGCTACTTGCCCTCAGAGCAGCAGGACAGAGGACCACTCAATCAGTTCCTGACAGAAGCCTCCATCTTTGTAAGATCAGGCTTCCAAGAAGCCCATGACAAAGAATTAGCATGTCCTGTGCCCATGCTGGAACTTGAGTGTTCTGCAGAATAGGCGACACAAGGCTCATAATATTTTACACTAGCTCTCTACATCTCATACCTCAAGCCCATAGTGCCACATAGAATATGTGTTAGAATAGGAACATAGCAGCAGGAGTAGGCCATTCAGCCCATCGAGCCTGCTCCGCCATTTAATACGATCACGGCTGATCATCCACTTCAATACCTTTTTCCCACACTATCCCCATATCCCTTTATATTATTGGTATTTAGAAATCTGTCAATCTCTACTTTAAATGTACTCAATGATTGAGCTTCCACAGCCCTCTGTGGTAGAGAATTCCAAAGATTCACAACCCTCTGAGTAAAGAAATTTCTCCTCATCTCTGTCCTAAGTGACTTCCCCCTTTTATTTTGAAATTGTGTACCCTGGTTCTAGACTCCCCATCCAGGGGAAACATCTTACCTGCATCTACCTTGTCTATCCTTTTAAGAATTTTGTAGGTTTCAATGAGAACACCTCTCATTCTTTGAAACTCTAGAGAATACAGGCCCAGTTTCCCCAAACTCTTTTGATGGAATATTCCTGCCATCCTGGGAACAAGTCTGATGAACCTTCGTTGCACTCCCTCTATGGCAATAATATCCTTCCTAAGGTAAGGGGACCAAAACTGCACACAGTACTCCAGGTGCGGTCTAACCAAGGTTCTATACAATTGAAGCAAGACTTCACTACTCTTGTACTCAAATCCTCGTGCAATAAGGCTAACATACCATTAGCCTTCCTAATTGCTTGCTGCACCTGCATGTTAGCTTTCAGTGACTTACTGACTGACAAGGACACCCAGATTCCTTTGTACATCTACACTTTCTAATCTCTTACCATTTAAGAAATACTCTGCACATCTGTTCCTCTTACCAAAATGGATAACCTCACATTTTTCCACATTATATTCCATCTGCCCACATTCTTGCCCACTCACTAAGTCTGTCAAATCCCCTTGAAGGCACTTTGCACCTTCCTCACAAAACACATTGCCACCTAGTTTTGTGTCACCTGCGAACTTGGAAATATTACATTTGGACCCCACATCCAAATCATTGATATATATTGTGAACAGTTGGGGCCCAAGCACTGATCCTTGTGGTACCCCACTAGTCACAGCCTGCCAACGCGAGAATGACCCATTTATTCCTACTCTTTGTTTTCTGCCTGTTAACCAATTCTTGATGCATGCCAGTATATTACCTCCTATCCCACGTACTTTAATTTTGCTAACCAACCTCCGGTGGGGGACTATATCAAAAGCCTTCTGAAAATCCAAGTATACTACATCCACCTTTATCAATTCTGTTAGTAACATCCTCATAAAATTCCAACAGGTTCGTCAAACATGATTTCCCATTCATAAATCCAGGTTGACTATTCCCAATCAGATCATTATTATCCAAGTGTCCATTTATCCCATCTTTTAAAATAGATTCTAACATTTTCCTTATTACTGATTACTAACAGGTCTGCAGTTCCCTGTTTTCTCTCTTCCTCCCTTCTTAAATAGTGGCATGACATTTGTTACCTTCCAATCTGCAGGAACCATTTCAGAATCTATAGAATTTTGGAAGATGATCACCATTATTTCCATAGCTACCTCTCTCAACACTCTGGGATGTAGAATAACAGGTCCTGGGAACTTATCAACCTTCAGCCCCATTAATTTCTCCAATACAACCTTCTTACTAATACTAATTTCCTTCAATTCCTCATTCTCCCTAGTCCCTTAGATCTCTAATTCTGGGAGATTTCTTATATCTTCCTCAGTGAAGACAGACACAAAGTAATCAGTTAGCTTCTCTGCCATTTCTCTATTCCCCATTATAAATTCTCCTGACTCTACTTGTAATTTGTCTTAGCCAAATGTTTCCTTTTTATGTACCTATAGAAACCTATAGAATAGAGCACAGGAAAACTCCCATGGCCACAAGTTGTGTGCATGGTGATAAAACAAAGACATGTTCTTGTAAATAGTTATAATACATCATTGGAATTTTTGATGTAAGAATTGTGTGGTTTGTAGTTCTCTCATATTACAATGGGAAAAGAAAACTCTGGGACATCTGCCAGCAATCCTTTCCTGATTGCAAAAGTTGTAAAGCACACAACATGCTAGCATAATTTGTAGGCTGTTCTGGGTGCATACTACAAGGCATGCTTGGACATATCCAGACCAGAACCTTCCTTTGAGCAGCCCAAAAGCTTGGTTAATTCTTATCCATTCCTTTATGTTTACTTCCTTGTAGTGGTCACCTGCAGCACTGGTATTCCTGCGAAGATGCATCGGGGGCCATGGGAGTACTGGATAGATCTTGTCACCCAGCAAACAGCCTGGCCCTTGCTCTTTCTTTCTGTTGAAATACATTTGAGACACTGGATCGATAAACTATAAAAGCATCATGACAGCACCCAACATATTGAGTTGATGTGCAAGAAATTGTGCCTGTAATTGCAATTGACCTGTATATTTTGGGAATAGAAACATTTGCAGTTCCTGTAAATATGAAGGTTTACATTCAGGACACATTTTCACATGGGAGCATTCAATAATTCCAACAGCCCCGCGGAATCTGGAAATTCTGAAAAATGTAGGTCATCTATAAGGAATCCCTGTCAAGTTGTAGAAATTGAGCAGCCCTGGTAAAGAGACATTTGGTGGTTACCCTTTTGAGGAATGCACAGCAAATTAGCAGATTTGGCAAACGTTTTCTGTGATTCCCTGGAATTAACCTGTGCCATAAAAGTTAAGAGCTAAGGTTACCTTCTCTGCCACAATCAGAGCTTAATGTGCTCTGCGAACCTTGGTTGTAGATTTGGTTACAACAACAGAGAACATCCACATCCTGAGACACAGCTCTTTGGAAAAGTCTCAAAATTGCACCTGGGGCTATGCATTCTCCTGGATACGTGTTGCCATGATTATCTTAACTTTCCTCTGGTGCTGACTGAATTGTTTGACTTTCCTTACAGCCTCCTGCTGCTCCTCTTCATTGCGAGCCGTCAGATTCTAGCTCAGTAAATTTCTTGAAATAGAATGTCTTTCAAGGGTATTGCTGAATATAGGTGATTCTGAACACCTGAGTGAAAAACTTTTTGCGATTCCTACTGATTCCCAAGATATGGCCAAAAGTCTGCACAATCAATCTCATTCAGTAGTGTTCCTTTAACCACATGCTTTTATCTTGATAAACAGTTCCTAGCAAACTGTGCACCATTGTTTATGAAATACATGCTGAAGGGCACATCAGAAAGTGGAAGTGATGGTATTTAGGACAAGTGACAGAATCCTGTCTTAACTCTGATTTTTTTTCATGTGGCTGCTACTGGAGGGCAGATCCTAAGTAAATTTACGACAGAGTGCTTCTCCAGTGACGCTCTGGATTTGTCAGAAATTATTGACAATGCAAAGGCATAATTCCCAATTTATGCTCTCCCCCAAACAGGAAAGTTTGGTGGACCAGGGAGAGGCAGTCCTGCTCCTCCTGGCCCACAAACAGTGCTGTAAAGGCACTGATGGATCCTGCCCTTCTCACCTCCCTTCAGCTATTGGGTTTTCCAAGGCCCAGGAAATCCATCCTGCAGGTGTTAAAAATAAAATTTTACTTAAAATGGAGACATGCAGCCTCCTTTTAAAAAAAGTAGTGACCGACCCACCTCCTGAGAGACTGATTGGTTGCTCATTCCTGACCCGCCTGTTAAACTTAGAAGTGGGTGGGTTGGGATCAAGTTCCCCATTTTTAAATTTTAACCTGATGGTTTTTCTTCTTCGCTTAATATAACTAAAAATCATTTTATTATTGTCTTGCACATGTCTTGCAATATTCAATTCAAAAATTTTCTTTGCAATTTTGTTGCCCTTTTTACATTACAGAATCTGTCTTAATTTTCCTTCGTTGTCTTAGATGCTTTTTTTAAACTTTAAGTTGCTTGCCTCAAAAATACCTCTGATATCTGATCAGAGCCAACACAAGTCTGAGGTGAAAAAAGCAGTTCAGCAATCCACTCTCTGCTCAGTTTGTTCCCTTTTGTGTTTATTGCTTCCTTTCCCTTTCTCCTGTTGAGGTGATGATGTTAGAGTTCTCAGTGAATTTAAAGCAGTTTCAGGTTTGTGGCTGCAGGAAATTCTTACCAATAAGTTCTACAGCTATTTGAGAGACTTATTATCAACTCACGGAGATTGCCTTTTTGCAGAATGGCTTCTGTTTGTGTTACATTGAATATTGTATCTAATGTAGGTGTGATTGTTGGGAAATAATACATTAAGAAAGGTATATTCTTCAGCACTTTTATTGATATTAGTTTTGTTTCTTTATAGTGGTGTTTTAAACCCAGGACTGAATGCTATCCTTGGACCAACAGGCAGTGGAAAATCTTCGTAAGTTGAATTTATTGTCAAACAAAGATTTATATTAATATTACAGCAACATTTAATATTGGATATTTTTCACATGTAATCTTTTAGCTACAGCCTGTCACTCCAGAATTGGCCTTTATAGCCATTCCAGGCGCTGCTTCACAAACCACTGACCACCTCCAGGCGCGTATCCATTGTCTCTCGAGATAAGGAGGCCCAAAGAGTTTTGTATAATCTGTATTGATATGATGTTGCACAATGGCTGTGTGTAAACCAAATGTTGAGCACAAATGATGATTGTTTCTGATTAATACTAACAGAATTCAGATGTCACTACCTTAATTTGAATGTCTGCACTAACTTATATAGTGCATTCCTGCTGAACATTGTAAAATAGCAGAATGCCAGTTGAAATCTGGTGATAATTTGCATTAGTCGTGATTATACAGGATTAACTGGAATAGAAATTTATGGAGCTAATAATCTGGGGAGCTGACTCCCACTGCTCTACAGCACATTGAGTGACTACCTCCAGATTATCAGTCATGGAGGCTGAAGCTTCAAAAGTACCCAGTGTGTTTGTACAGCCTATTGTCGCCAGCTGGTGCCAATGCTCAATAAGTCTACAAAAAAATAATTAGCGGCCCTTCCCAGAATGTATCTGGAACATTTGAGCAGCATCCTATTCACATAGTGCCCAATGGTAAGGTCCCCTAAAGGGAGATGCTGGAAGAAAGGAACAATTGCCCTTATGGATGTCCTTTGTCCCTTTTTACCCATCATTCCCCTCCTTCCCCCTCATTTCCCCCTTCCCTTTGTGCCCCCCCCTTCCACCACTGCCCCCTAACCCATCCACTGAGAAGCTGTATCTGTAATTTTCAATATTTGATGTTTGTGCAGCCTGGAATTGTGCTTGACTGTGAGATTGGCAATCCTCTAAACTTTATTCTAGAGGCTGGGCTGCAGCCAAGGTCCTTGCTGAATGGATAAATCGGGCTGTAGAAATGATTTTGGACCAAAAGAGGAGGGCAGGGGTGGGGGTAAGGCTCAGCTGGTAATAATAGTAAAACTAATAACCTGAAGAAGAGAAAGAGAGGGATAAGAGCAAAGTGAAAGGAGGTATAACTTATCCAAATTCAGATATTACCATAGGACTTAATATACACGACATATATGACATATATAACATACATGGAGGGAGGTGGTAGTGTAATGCTAATGTCACTGCACTAGTAATCCAGAGGCCCAGGCTAATTCCCCAGTGACACAGGTTCAAATGTCACCATGGCAGTTGATGGAATTTAAATTCAATTAATTGATAAACTCAATTAATTATTTAAAAATCCGGAATTGAAAGCTCGTCTCCATAATGGTACCATGAAGCCAGCAGATTGTCGTAAAAAATCCATCTAGTTTACTAATGCCCTTTAGGGAAGGAAATCTGCTGTCCTTACCTGGTCTGGCCGACATGTGACTCTAGACCCACAACAATATAGTTGACTCTTAATTGCCCTCTGAAATGGCCTAGCTAGCCACTCAGTTGTCAAGGACAATTAGGGATGGGCAACAAATGTTGGCCTTGCCAGTGACGTCCACATCCTAGGAAAGAATATAAAAACAGTAATGTTGTAAAATAAGAAAAAATGTGATAACTTCAAAACTAAACTAAACATAGTAAATTTTACAATGTTTTTGTGAACTGGCAATATGGACTCAGATAGCATAAGAACAGAAGAGGGCTACATCTGTGACCCTTGCTTCCATTTAGCAAGAAGACATGCCTCACAAAATTTACCTTGGTTGGACCCGATATGGAGCATAGTTCACTGTTGGGCACCGCACCTGTGGAAGGATCTATTAGTCTTGCAGACAGTGTGATGCAGGTTCACCAGAATGATACAGAGGCTAAAAGGATTAAATTATGACAACAGTTTGCATAAACGCGGCTTCTATTTCCTTGAGTATGATAGATTGAGGGGTGATCTGATTGAGGTGTTTAAAATTTGAAAAGGATTTGATAGGGTAGATACAGAGAAACTTTCCACTGATGGGGGAATCAAGAAAGTGGGAATGTAATCTTAAAATTAGAACTTGGCAATTTAGGAAGAAAATTATGAGGCACTTTTCACACAAAGAGTCGTAAAAAGAACAACAACTTATATTTATATAGTGCCTTTAACATAATCAGACCTCCCAAGGCGCTTCATAGGGGCGTATTAAGGCAAAGTTAGCACTGTGCCACCTAAGGCAATATTAGGGCAGGGAATCTGAAGCTTGGTTGAAGAGGTTGGTTTTAAAGAGTGTTTTAAAGGAAGGAAGAGGGGTAGAGAGCCAGAGAAGTTTAAGGAGGAAATGTCAGAGCTTGAAGCCTAGGTAGCTGAAGGCATAGCCACTAATGGTGAAGCAATTAAAATCAGGGATGCACAAGAGGCTAGAATTAAATGAACGCAGATATCTCAGAGGGTTGTGGGGCTGGAGGAGATTATAGAGATAGGGAAAGGTGAAGCCATGGAGAGATTTGAAAACAAGGATGAGAATTTTAAAATAAAGGCATTGCTTGATCTGGAGCCAATGTGTGTCAGCAAGCACAGAGGTGATGGATGAATGAGATTTGGTGTGAGTAAGGACACGGGTAGCAGAGTTTTGGATGACCTCAAGTATACAGAAGGCAGAATGTGGGAGACCAGCCAGGAGTGCGTTAGAATAGTCAAGGCTAGAGGTAACAAAGGCATGAAAGAGGGTTTCAGCAACAGATGAGCTGAGGCAGGGGCAAAGTCAGGCAATGTTACGGAGGTGTAAATGGGTGGTCTCGGTGATGCTACAGATATGTGGTCAGTAGCTCAACCTGGAGTCAAGTATGACACCAAGGCTGTGAACTGTCTGGTTTAGTTTCAGACAGTGGCCAGGAAGAGGGATGGAGTCAGTAGCTATGGAACAAAGTTTGGAGTGGGGACCGAAAACAATGGCTTCAGTCTTGTCAATATTTAATTCAAGCAATTTCTGCTCATCCAGTACTGGATGTTGGATAAGCAGTGTAATAAGTTAGCAAAAGCGGAGGCGTCAAGAGAGATTGCGGTGAGATGGGTGTCGTCAGCTTACATGTGAAAACTAAAGCTGTACTTTCAGATGATGGTGCCAAAGGGCAGCATGTGGATGAGAAACAGGAGGAGGGCAAGGATAGATCCTTGGGGGACACCAGAGGTAACGATGCAGGAGTGAGAAGTGAAGCTATTGCAAGTGATACTTT
Source organism: Heterodontus francisci (assembly GCF_036365525.1). Taxonomy (NCBI): domain Eukaryota; kingdom Metazoa; phylum Chordata; class Chondrichthyes; order Heterodontiformes; family Heterodontidae; genus Heterodontus; species Heterodontus francisci. The sequence goes on along the minus strand of NC_090390.1, from coordinate 17,280,771 downwards.
GACAATAGTTAGATTAGAATAGAACCAGATAAGTGCAGCCCCACCCAGCTGGATGACAGTGGAGAGGGTTAGCTTGGATAGGATATAGAGTTGAAGCTCAGTTCTGCACCGAACAGGATGCTAAGGTTTCATGCAGTCCAGTTCAGCTTGAGCAAGCAGCCAACATTGAGAATGGGGTCAGTTGCAAGTGTGGGGAGTTTTTGGTGTGGACTGAAAATCAGCTTGAACTTCCCCAATATTCAGTTGGCGGAAATTTGGCTCATCTGAATTAACGTCAGGTGGACAATCTAAAAACACAGATAGTCACGAGGTTGAAGGAAGTATTAAAATTTAGAGCTTAGCATCATTTAGAAGCTGGACTGTGTCTATGAATAATGTTGTTGATGGGTAGAATGTAGATGAGAAAAAGGAGCAGGATCCAGGATGGATCTTTGGGACACTCCAGGGGTGTCTATACATGGGTGGTATGAGAAGCAATTGCTGGAAATGGATTGGTTGAACTGATAGGAGTAAAACCAGGCTAGGGCAGACCATGAACCATGAAGGTGGATCATGGAAGAAAAACAGTGGCAGATGATGGTGTCCTTGATTATGTCAAACATCAAAGTGTTGTTGAGGAACATAAGGAGGGACAATACACCATAGTTGTAATCACAGGTACGGAGGATATCACTGATGAACTCAACTAAGGTGGTGTCAATACTGTGTGCAGTATGGAAAGTGACTGAAGAGATTAAAATTGGGAAAGATAGGCATGTTGCTGGGAGGTAGCAAAAGTTTCAACAATCTTAGCAAGAAAAGGGACGTTTGAGATTGGCACTAGTCGGGGGGATGGACAAGTTGAGAGTGAGTATTTTAAGAAGGGAGATGATGACATTGATAACAATCTAACCAAAAAGGGAGCCTTTAACCATATCGGGAGCGATATTTGAGTGCTTAGTAGTTGGGTGGAAAAGAGATTCAGGGTGAAAGTTGTGAATCTCATGGCAGAGTTAAGCTTGAAGATGGCAGATGGGAAATGGAAGGTGAACTGCAGAGCAATCGGTTGGGCGAATAAGGGCAAGGATGAGTCTGGGCTGAAGAATGATTAAGTAAGTCAACTCTATTAGTTGTTTGGATTTCTCAGTCTCAGAGACAAAGAGTTATGAGCTCTCACATGGTGTTTCAAGTGAGTGTAGAGGAAGCAGTGGAAAGGGATTTGAGGAGGTGCTTTTTCATTGAGAAAAGAAGGCATTAATTGGAATAGTAGGATGATTTTGCTATGGAGAGGGAGTCATAATAATACTTAACATGGTCCATCCAAATTTAGTGGAATACAAAAAGATCAACAGCATTCAGGTCTCTGGCTCTCAAACTGAATGAGCAAAACTTTAAATGCAAAGGAAAGGTGGGTTCAAGTGCAGATGGAGGATCAAAGCCTCAAAAAGTGGGATTGGGTCAGGAACCTGACATGATCCTGCTCATTTCTGGATTTAACCCGGGTGGGTTTGCAGGAACCCCCGTGGAGCTGTTGGGTAAGTAGTTAAGATATTCAAAGAGGCACCTAACTGAGGATTTAACCCAGCATTCTGGCTCAAAAGTGGCCCTCCAGTGATGGCCACCTCGATGGTCACAGGTGCCAACCTGGTCCACTGGGAAGGAGCGCTTGTTCAAAGGAGGTTGCAGATTTCAGCAAAGACTTGCCATGAAAGCCTGAAACACGGGTGCTCATATATGTTGAGAGAGCTGCTCCTCTGCCTCCCATCCTTGGCAAATGTTAACTTATTTAATTTCCTCAGATCCTGCAACAGGACCTCCAGGTAAGTGTCCAAGAGCTGTGTGGCAGCCATCCCAGGTCCCCTTTCCATTCCTGTGATTGCTAAAGCCACAGAAATCAACGTTGAATACTGCCATTCTGACCCCTGCCAGGGTCCCTTTAACTAGAAATCCTTCCTTTGACAGATTCAGTGCATCATTCTGCCTACCCTCACTGATTGTTCAGGAAACCCGGAAGCAGGATGCTACTGCCATGGCTAAGTTAAGAGCCACGGCAAAGCCTGCTAACAGAACAAAATGGTTCTCAACCCACTACCAGCCTTCTCGCTGTGCTTGGGACAATTAAGATTATCGTTTAAAAAAAAAAGAAAGCTTATATCAGATGGCAAGAGCTCAATATGGCAGAATGTCTAGAGGGTTATGGAAAGTGCAGGGCTCCAGTTAAAAAGGAAATTAGGAAAGCAAAGAGAGGGCATTGAAAAATATTGGCAAGTAAAATCAAGGAAAACCCAAAGATATTTTAGAAATATAAAAGTATAAGAGGATAATGTAAGGAAAGATTAGGGCCAATTAGAGTCCAAAAAGGTAACTTGTGTGTGGAAGCACAAGATGTGGGCATAGCTCTTAATGAATACTTTGCATCTGGTTTTGCAAAAGAGAAGGACAGAACAGAAGCTATCGTTAAGGCAGAGGAGTGTGAAATAATGGATGAGGTAAACATAGTGAGGGAGAAAATATTAAGGCATTCTTGGAATGTATCCCAGGCTGCCAAGGGAAGCAAGGGAAGAAATAGCAAGGTCTTTGACCATCATTTTCAAATCCTCTTTGGCTACAGGCATGGTGCTGGAGGACTGCTAACATTGCACCATTGCTTAAAAAGGGAGGAAGGGATAGCCTAAATAATTACAGGCTCATCAGCCTAACCTCAGTGGTGGGCAAATTATTGGAAAAAATTCTGCGAGATGACAGTTTAAATCATTTAGAAGGACAGAGTAATCAAGGACAGTCAGCAATAATTTGTTAAGGTAAGGTAAGGACTAGGCTGGTTGAATTTTTTGAGGAAGTATAAAAAGAGGGTTGATGAAGGTTCCATGTTCCATACGGGAACTCCCGGATGCTTCTTGTTTCCTGGACAATCACATGTACAGGAACTGTTGTTAGCTGGTGTCTCCGAGGCTGAAAGCTACATGGATAGTACATTAGTAGATATGGCCACTCTGCAGTTTAAGGGTGTGCAGGCAGAAGGGAATGGGTGACCAACAGGCAGTAAAAGAGGACCAGACAGGTAGTGCAGGAGTCCCCTGAATGCATCTTGCTCTCATTCAGTTCTGAATACTGGTGAGAGTTCAGGTTCATCTGAGGAGTGCAGCCAGAGCCAAGTCCACAGCAAGTAGTACAGCTATACAGGGGGGCAAGAGGAAGAATGAGAAAGTAATAGTGATAGGGTATTCTATAGTTTATTTATTTATTTTTATTTAGAGATACAGCACGGAAACAGGCCCTTCGGCCCACTGAGGCTGTGCCGACCAACAACCACCTATTTATACTAACCCTACAGTAATCCCATATTCCCTACCACCTACCTACACTAGGGGCAATTTACAATGGCCAATTTGCCTATCACCTGCAAGTCTTTGGCTGTGGGAGGAAACCGGAGCACCCAGCGAAAACCCACGCGGTCACAGGGAGAACTTGCAAACTCCGCACAGGCAGTACCCAGAATCGAACCCGGTTGCCTGGAGCTGTGAGGCTGTGGTGCTAACCACTGCGCCCCTGTGCCGCCCATATTAAATGAATACACAGGTCTTTCTGCAGCTGCAGACGTGGATATAGGATGGTATGTTGCCTCCCTGGCGCCAGGGTCAAGGATGTCTCTGAACAGCCGCAGAGCACTCTGAGGGAGTGGGTGAACTGTCAGAGTTGAGGTAGAAAGAGGAAGTCCTGCAGGGAGATTTTAGAGAGCTAGGAAGGAGACGAGCATGCAGGACGTCAAAGGTAATAATCTCAGGATTACTCTCGGTGCCATGTGCTGGTGATGATTTAAAAATGGGTAGTACATGAGCAACTCTCCAATCCTTTGGCGCATGCAGCCTTAAAACAGGGACCACAGTATTAACTCGGGGGCACATTAGGGGTGGGTTTGGGGTGAAGGTCCAATATTGCAAGGGAAACCTGGAAGTATGTTCAGTGCATCTGTCAGTGGCATTTTAACTCAGCCAGCTAATTAGCATTTTACTTTCGGATTGTCCAATACTTGGCAGCAGATGTGATGAGGATCTACATGATGTGGTTTAAATTACAATATTTAAAGAGCCAATTCGAAGATGGAATTTGGAGAAGTTGGAGTTGGAGATAACAGATACTGAAGCAGTCCATGTCCATATGCAGCGAGATCTTGACAACATTCAGGCTTGGGCTGTTGCGTGGCAAGTTACGTTCACGCCACACAAGTGCCAGGCAATGACCATCACCAGCAAAAGAGAACCTAACCATCTCCTCTTGACATTCTAAGGCATTATCATCGCTGAATCCCCCACTATCAACATCCTGGGAATTACCATTGCCCTAAAACAGAATTAGACCAGCCATACAAATACTGTGGCTACAAGAGCAGGTCAGAGACTGGGAATTCTGAGGCAAGTAACTCACCTACAAACTCCCCAAAGCCTGTCTACTATCTACAAGACACACATCAGGAGTGTGATGGCATATTCTCCACTTGCCTGGATGAGTGCAGCTCCAACAACACTAAAGAAGCTCGACACCATCCAGGACAAAGCAGTCCTCTTCACCAGCACCCCATCCACCACATTCAACATTCACTCCCTCTACTACTGATGCACAATTGCATGCAGTGTGTACCATCTACAAGATACACTGCAGCAACTCACCAAGGCTCCTTCAACATCACCTTCCAATCCCATGACCTCTACCACCTAGAAGGACAAGGGCAGCAGATGCATGGGAACACCACTCCCTGCAAGTACCGCTCCAAGTCTCATGGCATCAGGTCAAACATGGGCAAGGAAGCCTCCTGCTGATTACCACCTACTGCCCCTACAGCTGCTGAATCAGTACTCCTCCATGTTAAACACCACTTGGAAGAAGCACTGAGGGTGGCAAGGGCACAGAATGCACTCTGGGGGCTTCAATGTCCATCACCAAAAGTGGCACGGTAGCGACACTACTGACTGAGCTGGCCGAGTCCTAAATGACATAGCTGCTAGACGGGATCTGTGGCAGGTGGTGATGGAACTAACAAGTGGGAAAAACGTACTTGACCTCGTCCTCACCAATCTGCCTGCTGTAGATGCATCTGTTGATGACAGTATTGGTAGGAGTGACCACCGCACAGTCCTTGTGGAGACAAGGTCCCGTCTTCACATTGAGGATACCCTCCATCGTGTTTGTGGCGCTACCACAATGCGAAATGGATTAGATTTTGAACAGATCGAGCAAGCAGTGATGTTCCCATGCATCTGCTACCCTTGTCCTTCAAGGTGGTAGAGGTCATGGCTTTGGAAGGTGCTGCCGAAGGAGCCTTGGTGAGTTGCTGCAGTGCATCTTGTAGATGGTACACACTGCTGCCACTGTGCGTCGTTGGTAGAGGGAGTGAATGTTGAAGGTGGTAAATGGGGTGCTGGTCAAGGGGACTGCTTTGTCCTGGATGGTGTCAAGCTTCTTGAGATCCTGTGGACCATTAGCAGCAGCAGAATCGTACTCAACCACAATCTGTAACCTCATGGCCTGGTATATCCTCCACTCTACCATTATCATCGAGCCAGGGGATCAATCTGGTTCAATAAAGAGTGCAGGAGGGCATGCCAAGAGCAGCACCAGGCATACCTCAAAATGAGGTGTCTACCTGGTGAAGCTACAACCCAGGACTACTTACGTGCCAAACGGCGTAAGCAGCATGCGATAGACAGAGCTAAGCGATCCCATAACCAACGGATCAGATCTAAGCTGCAGCCCACTCACATCCAGTCGTGAATGGTGGTGGACAATTAAACAAGTAACTGGAGGAGGTGGCTCCACAAATATCCCCATCCTCAATGATGGGGGAGCCCAGCACATCAGTGCAAAAGATAAGGCTGAAGCATTTACAACAATCTTCAGCCAGAAGTGCTGAGTGGATGTTTAATTCAGCCTCCTCCTGAAGTCCCCAGCATCACAGATGCCAGTCTTCAGCCAATTCGATTCATTCAGCATGATATCAAGAAACGACTGAAGGCACTGGATACTGCAAAGGCTATGGGCTCTGACAATATTCCAGCAATAATACTGAAGACATGTGCTCCAGAACTTGCTGCGCCCCTAGCCTAGATGTTCCAGTACAGCTACAACACTGGCATCGACCCAGCAATATGGAAAATTGCCCAGGTATGTCCTGTACACAAAACACAGGTCAAATCCAACCCGGCCAATTACTGCCCCGTCAGTCTACTCTCCACCTGACCACCTCCAGGCGCGTATCCATTGTCTCTCGAGATAAGGAGGCCCAAAAGAAGTCTACTCTCAATCATCAGTAAAGTGATGGAAGGTGTCATCGACAGTGCTATCAAGTGGCACTTGCTCAGCAATAACCTGCTCAGTGACGCTCAGTTTGGGTTCCGTCAGGGCCACTCAGCTCCTGACCTCATTACAGCCTTGATTCAAACATGGACAAAAGAGCTGAACTCAAGAGGTGAGGTGAGAGTGACTGCCTTTGACATCAACGCAGCATTTGACTGAGTATGGCATCAAGGAGCCCTAGCAAAACTGGAATCAATGGGAATCGGGGGAAAGCTCTCCGCTGGTTGAAGTCATACCTAACGCAAAGGAAGATGGTTGTGGTTAGAAATAGAAACATAGAAATAGGAGCGGGAGTAGGCCATTCGGCTCTTCGAGCCTGCTCCGCCATTCATTATGATCATGGATGATCATCCAACTCAGTAACCTGTTCCCACTTTCACCCCATACCCTTTGATCCCTTTAGACCCAAGAGTTATATCTAACTCCTTCTTGAAAACATACAATGTTTTGGCCTCAACTGCTTTCTGTGGTAGAGAATTCCACAGGCTCACCATTCTGACATCTGTGGTGGGCAAGTTGCTGGAGTCTCTAATCAAGGATAGGGTGACTGAACACCGAGAAAAAACAGAAAATCATGCCAGAAATGTGCCTGAAGTGTTACGAGCACTCCCACCTGCTGCATGTCAATGAGAAACCTTCCGACTGACCCCAAAACTGTGGTGTCGCAAATCTGTGGAGTTATACGGGGAAAATTGACAGTTAGGAACCTACTGCTGAACACAGCAATTGTAACATGACATTTCCAGAAGCCAATGCATTTATCACATGTATTTATGCTGAAGCCCAAAATCCAGGACTTCTTGAATTTCAACATTTGAGCACAGGCTGTTAACACTGGGCACTCCTGAATTTATCCCTCTTGGTCTTTAGATTTTTCATTAGTAAGGGTTGATATTTCAGTGTGGACATGCACTGGGTTACTGTGGATGGACATCCTCATGCATCTCTTCCATGGTTAGACCTCTTTGGATGCCAAAGTTATGCAGCTGACAGCAGATGTAGGTACCATACATGGGAAAGATGAGTGGCAATTAATCCCAGAAGCACATGAACCATACTGTGCTCCAGAAAAAATACTTTGAAATTTTTGGGTTTGTCTTCAGCCCGATCCAGGTCTTGCGCTTCTCCTGTTAAAATGGTAGGGTGCGGTTCCTAGTTTTGCTGTTTCCTCTGCTGCATTGTTATCTCCATCTCCAATCTCAGTTTCCTCTCCAAAGTCCTTGAATGGGTTGTCCCCTCCCAAATCCGTGCCCACCTTTCCCAGAACTCCATGTTTGAATCCTTTCATTCAGTTTCCACTCCCACCCCCTTCCCCACACCAGAGTACTGAAACTGCTCAATCAAAGCCACAAATGAGTCAAAGAGTTATACAGCACTGAAACAGGCCTTTCGGCCCATCGTGTCCGTGCCAGCCATCAAGCACCTATCTTTTCTAATACCATTTTCCAGCACTTGGCCCATAGCCTTGTATGATATGGTGTTTCGAGTGCTCATCTAAATACTACTTAAATGTTGTGAGGGTTCCTGCCTCCACCACCCCTTCAGGCAGTGTGTTCCAGCTTCCAACCACCCTCTGGGTAAAAACTTTTTTCCTCAAATCCCCTCTTAACCTCCTGCCCCTTACCTTAAATCTATGCCCCCTGGTTATTGACACCTCTGCTAAGGGAAAAAGTTTCTTCCTATCTACCCTATCTATGTCCCTCATAATTTTGTATACCTCAATCAGGTCCCCCCTCAGCCTTCTCTCCTCTAAGGAAAACAACCCTAGCCTATCCAGACTCTCTTCATAGCTGAAATGCTCCAGCCCAGGCAACATCCTGGTGAAGCTCCTCTGCACCCCCTTCAGTGAAATCACATCTGTCCGATAGTGTGGTGACCAGAACAGTACACAGTACTCCAGCTGTGGCCGAACTAGCATTTTACACAGCTCCATCATAAACTCCCTGCTCTTATATTCTATGCCTCGGCTAAGGGGAGGCAGTGGTGGAGTGGTATTGTCACTGGACTAGTAACCCAGAGACCCAGGGTATTGCTCTGGGGACATGGGTTCAAATCCCACCACAGCAGAAGGTGGAATTTGAATTCAATTAATAATTAATTAAAAGCTCGTCTAATGATGGCCATGAAACCATTGTCGATTGTTGTAAAAACCCATCTGGTTCACGAATGTCCTTTGTGGAAGGAAATTTGCTGTCCTTACCTGGTCTGGCCTACATGTGACTCCAGACCCACAGCAATGTGGTTGACTCTTACAAGCCCTCGAAATGGCCTAAAAAGCCACTCAGTCGTATCTAGCCACTACAAAGTGAATAAAAAGGAATGAAACTGGACGGACCACCCGGCTTCGACCCAGGCACCGGAAACGACAATGGCAAACCCAGCCCTGTCGACCCTGCAAAGTCCTCCTTACTAACATCTGGGGGCTTGTGCCAAAGTTGGGAGAGCTGTCCCACAGACTAGTCAAGAAACAGCCTGACATAGTCATACTCATGGAATCATACCTTACAGATAATGTCCCAGACCCTGCCATCACCATCTCCGGATATGTCCTGTCCCACCGGCAGGACAGACCCAGCAGAGGTGGCGGCACATTGGTATACAGTTGGGAGGGAGTTGCCCTGGGAGTCCTCAACATCAGCTCTGGACGCCATGAAGTCTCATGGCATCAGATCAAACATGGACAAGGAAACCTCCTGCTGATTACCACCTACCGCCCTCCCTTAGCTGATGAGTCAGTACCCCTCCATGTTGAACAGCACTTGGAGGAAGCACAGAGGGTGGCGAGGGCACAAAATGAACTCTGGGTGGGGGACTTCAATGTCCATCACCAAGAGTGGCTTGTTAGCACCACGGCTGACCGAGCTGGCCGAGACCAAAACGACATATCTGCAAGACTAGGTCTGTGGCAGGTGGTGAGGGAACCAACAAGAGGGGAAAACATACTTGACCTCGTCCTCACCAATCTGCCTGTTGCAGATGTATCTGTCCATGATAGTATTGGTGGGAGTGACCACCGCACAGTTCTTGTGGAGACGAAGTTCCGCCTTCACATTGAGGGTACCCTCCATCGTGTTATGTGGCACTACCACCGTGCTAAATGGGATAGATTTCGAATAGATTTAGCAAGGCAAAACTCGGAATCCATGAGGCGCTGTGGGCCATCAGCAGCAGCAGAATCGTACTCAACCACAATCTGTAACCTCATGGCCCGGCATATCTCCCACTCTACCATTACCATCAAGCCAGGAGACCAACTCTGGTTCAGTGAAAAGTGCAGGAGGGCATGCCAGGAGCAGCACCAGGCATACCTCAAAATGAGGTGTCAACCTGGTGAAGCTACAACACAGGACTATCTGCGTGCCAAACTGTGTAAGCAGCATGCGATAGACAGTGCTAAGCGATCCCATAACCAACGGATCAGATCTAAGCTCTGCAGTCCTGCCACATCCAGCCGTGAATGGTGGTGGACAATGAAACAACTAACTGGAGGAGTTGGCTCCACAAATATCCCATCCTCAATGATGGGGGAACCCAGCACATCAGTGCGAAAGATAAGGCTGAAGAATTTGCAACAATCTTCAGCCAGAAGTGCCGAGTTGATGATCCATCTCGGCATCCTCCTGAAGTCCCCAGCATCACAGATGCCAGACTTCAGCCAATTCGATTCACTTCGCGTGATATCAAGAAACGACTGAAGGAACTGGATCCTGCAAAAGCTATAGGCCCTGACAATATTCCAGCAATAGTACTGAAGACCTGTGCTCCAGAACGTGCCACGCCCCTAGCCAAGCTGATGCAGTACAGCTACAACACTGGCATCCACCCTGCAATGTGGAAAATTGCCCAGGTATGTCCTGTACACAAAAAGCAGGACAAGTCCAACCCGGCCAATTACTGCCCCATCAGCCTACTCTCAATCATCAGTAAAGTGATGGAAGGTGTCATCAACAGTGCCATCAAGTGGCACTTGCTTAGCAATAACCTGTTCAGTGACGCTCAGTTTGGGTTCCGCCAAGGCCTCTCAGCTCCTGACCTCATTACAGCCTTGGTTCAAACATGGATTCAAGAGGTGAGGTGAGAGTGACTGCCCTTGACATCAAGGCAGCATTTGACCGAGTATGGCATCAAGGAGCCCTCGCAAAACTGAGGTCAATGGGAATCAGGGGGAAAACCCTCTGCTGGCTGGAGTCATACCTAGCGCAAAGCAAGATGGTTGGACTTAGGGCTTGGATTAGTACCTGGGAGTATGATGTTATTGCTATTACTGAGACTTGGTTGACGGAAGGGCATGATTGGCAACTAAATATCCCAGGATATCGATGCTTCAAGCGGGATAGAGAGAGAGGTAAAAGGGGTGGAGGAGTTGCATTACTGGTCAAAGAGGATATCACAGCTGTGCTGAAGGAGGGTACTGTGGAGGACTCGAGCAGTGAGGCAATATGGGCAGAACTCAGAAATAGGAAGGGTGCGGTAACAATGTTGGGGCTGTACTACAGGCCTCCCAACAGCGAGCGTGAGATAGAGGTACAAATATGTAAACAGATTATGGAAAGATGTAGGTGCAACAGGGTGGTGGTGATAGGAGATTTTAATTTTCCCAACATTGACTGGGATTCACTTAGTGTTAGAGGTCTAGATGGAGCAGAATTTGTAAGGAGCATCCAGGAGGGTTTTCTAGAGCAGTATGTAAATAGTCCAACTCGGGAAGGGGCCATACTGGACCTGGTGTTGGGGAATGAGCCCGGCCAGGTGGTTGAAGTTTCAGTAGGGGACTACTTTGGGAACAGTGATCACAATTCCGTAAGTTCTGGAATACTCATGGACAAAGACGAGAGTGGTCCTAAAGGAAGAGTGCTAAATTGGGGGAAGGCCAACTATACCAAAATTCGGCAGGAGCTGGGGAATGTAGATTGGGAGCAGCTGTTTGAAGGTAAATCCACATTTGATATGTGGGAGGCTTTTAAAGAGAGGTTGATTAGCGTGCAGGAGAGACATGTTCCTGTGAAAATGAGGGATAGAAATGGCAAGATTAGGGAACCATGGATGACAGGTGAAATTGTGAGACTAGCGAAGAGGAAAAAGGAAGCATACATAAGGTCTAGGAGGCTGAAGAAAGATGAAGCTTTGAAAGAATATCTGGAATGTAGGACCAATCTGAAACGAGGAATTAAGAGGGCTAAAAGGGGTCATGAAATATCGTTAGCAAACAGGGTTAAGGAAAATCCCAAAGCCTTTTATTCATATATAAGGAGCAAGAGGGTAACGAGAGAAAGAATTGGCCCACTCAAGGACAAAGGAGGAAAGTTATGCGTGGGGTCAGAGAAAATGGGTGAGATTCTAAACGAGTACTTTGCATCGGTATTCACCGAGGAGAGGGACATGACGGATGTTGAGGTTAGGGACAGATGTTTGATTACTCTAGGTCAAGTCGGCATAAGGAGGGAGGAAGTGTTGGGTATTCTAAAAGGCATTAAGGTGGACAAGTCCCCAGGTCCGGATGGGATCTATCCCAGGTTACTGAGGGAAGCGAGAGAGGAAATAGCTGGGGCCTTAACAGATAACTTTGCAGCATCCTTAAACACGGGTGAGGTCCCGGAGGACTGGAGAATTGCTAATGTTGTCCCCTTGTTTAAGAAGGGTAGGAGGGATAATCCAGGTAATTATAGACCGGTGAGCCTGACGTCAGTGATAGGGAAGCTGCTGGAGAAGATACTGAGGGATAGGATCTATTCCCATTTGGAAGAAAATGGGCTTATCAGTGATAGGCAACATGGTTTTGTGCAGGGAAGGTCATGTCTTACCAACTTAATAGAATTCTTTGAGGAAGTGACAAAGTTGATTGATGAGGGAAGGGCTGTAGATGTCATATACATGGACTTCAGTAAGACGTTTGATAAGGTTCCCCATGGTAGGCTGATGGAGAAAGTGAAGTCGCATGGGGTCCTGGGTGTACTAGCGAGATGGATAAAGAACTGGCTGGGCAACAGGAGACAGAGAGTAGCAGTGGAAGGGAGTTTCTCAAAATGGAGACATGTGACCAGTGGTGTTCCACAGGGATCCGTGCTGGGACCACTGTTGTTTGTGATATACATAAATGATTTGGAGGAAAGTATAGGTGGTCTGATTAGCAAGTTTGCAGACGACACTAAGATTGGTGGAGTAGCAGATAGTGAAGGGGACTGTCAGAGAATACAGCAGAATATAGATAGATTGGAGAGTTGGGCAGAGAAATGGCAGATGGAGTTCAATCAGGGCAAATGCGAGGTGATGCATTTTGGAAGATCTAATTCAAGAGTGAACTGTACAGTAAATGGAAAAGTCCTTAGGGAAAATTGATGTACAGAGAGATTTGGGTGTTCAGGTCCATTGTTCACTGAAGGTGGCAACGCAGGTCAATAGAGTGGTCAAGAAGGCATACGGCATGCTTTCCTTCATCGGACGGGGTATTGAGTACAAGGGTTGGCAGTTCATGTTACAGTTGTATAAGACTTTGGTTCGGCCACATTTGGAATACTGCGTGCAGTTCTGGTCGCCACATTACCAAAAGGATGTAGATGCTTTGGAGAGGGTGCAGAGGAGGTTCACCAGGATGTTGCCTGGTATGGAGGGTGCTAGCTATGAAGAGAGGTTGAGTAGATTAGGATTATTTTCATTAGAAAGACGGAGGTTGCGGGGGGACCTGATTGAGGTGTACAAAATCATGAGAGGTATAGACAGGGTGGATAGCAAGAAGCTTTTTCCCAGAGTGGGGCATTCAATTACTAGGGGTCACGAGTTCAAAGTGAGAGGGGAAAAGTTTAGGGGGGATATGCGTGGAAGGTTCTTTACGCAGAGGGTGGTGGGTGCCTGGAACGCGTTGCCAGCGGAGGTGGTAGACGCGGTCACGATAGCGTCTTTTAAGATGTATCTAGACAGATACATGAATAGGCAGGAAGCAAAGAGATACAGACCCTTAGAAAATAGGCGACATGTTTAGATAGAGGATTTGGATCGGCGCAGGCTTGGAGGGCTGAAGGGCCTGTTCCTGTGCTGTAATTTTCTTTGTTCTTTTGTTCTTTGGACGTCAATCATCTGAGCTTCAGGACATCACTGCAGGAGTTCCTCAGGGTAGTGTCCTAGGCCCAACCATCTTCAGCTGCTTCATTAATGACCTTCCTTCAATCATAAGGTCAGAAGTGGGGATGTTCGCTGATGATTGCACAATGTTCAGCACCATTCGCGACTCCTCAGATACGGAAGCAGTCTGTGTAGAAATGCAGCAAGACCTGGATAATATCCTGGCTTGTGCTGATAAGTGGCAAGTAACATTCGCGCCACACAAGTGCCAGACAATGACCATCTCCAACAAGAGAGAATCTAACCATCTCCCCTTGACATTCAACAGCATTACCATCGCTGAATCCCCCACTATCAACATCCTAGGGGTTACCATTGACCCAAAACTGAACTGGAGTAGCCATATAAATACCGTGGCTACAAGAGCAGGTCAGAGGATAGGAATCCTGAGGCGAGTAACTCACCTCCTGACTCCCCAAAGCCTGTCCACAATCTACAAGGCACAAGTTTGGAGTGTGATGGAATACTCTCCACTAGCCTGGATGGGTGCAGCTCCAACAACACTCAAGAAGCTCGACACCATCCAGGACAAAGCAGCCTGCTTGATTGGCACCCCATCTACAAACATTCACTCCCTCCACCACCGACGCACAGTGGCAGCAGTGTGTACCATCCATAAGATGCACTGCAGCAATGCACCAAGGTTCCTTAGACAGCACCTTCCAAACCCGCAACCTCTACCAACTAGAAGGACAAGGGCAGCCAATGCACGGGAACACCACCACCTGCAAGTTCCCTCCAAGTCACTCACCATCCTGACATGGAACTATATCGCCATTCCTTCACTGTCACTGGGTCAAAATCCTGGAACTCCCTTCCTAACAGCACTGTGGGTGTACCTACCTCACATGGACTGCAGCGGTTCAAGAAGGCAGCTCACCACCACCTTCTCAAGGGCAATTCGGGATGGGCAATAAATGCTGGCCTGGCCAGCGACGCCCACATCCCATGAATGAATAAAAAAAGGCAAGTATCCCATTTGCCTTCCTAACCACCTTACCTACCTGTGCTGCTGGCTTCAGTGATCTGTGGACAAGTACACCATGATTCCTTTGACCTTCTGTGATTCCTAGGGACGTACCAACCATTATATATCCCCTTACTTTGTTAGTCCTCCAAAAATGCCTCACCTCACACTTCTCAGGATTAAATTCCATTTGCCACTGTTATGCCCATCTTACCAGCCCATCTATATTGTCCTGTAATCTAAGGCTTTCCTCTTCACTATTTACACCACCCCCAATTTTGGTGTCATCTGTGTACTTACTGACCAAAGCTCCTATATTCATGTCTAAATCATTAATGTACACTACAAACAGCAAGGGTCCCAATACCGATCCCTGCGGTATACCACTGGTCACAGCATTCCAATCGCAAAAACAACCCTCGACCATCACCCTCTGCCTCCTGCCACTAAGCCAATTTTGGATCCAATTTGCCAAATTGCCCTGGATCCCATGGGGTCTTACCTTCTTAACCAATCTCCCATGCGGGACCTGATCAAAAGCCTTACTGAAGTCCATGTAGACTACATCAACTGCTTTACCCTCATCTACACATCTCGACACCTCCTCAAAAAATTCAATCAAATTTGTCCGACATGATCTTCCCCTGACAAAGCCATGCTGACTATCCTTGATTAATCCCTGCCTCTCCAAGTGGAGATTAATCCTCTCTCTCAGAATATTTTCCAATAGTTTCCCTACAACTAATGTTAGACTCACCGGCCTGTAATTACCTGTGCTCCAGAACTTGCCGCGCCCCTAGCCAAGCTGTTCCAGTACAGCTACAACACTGGCATCTACCCTGCAATGTGGAAAATTGCCCAGGTATGTCCTGTGCACAAAAAGCAGGACAAATCCAACCCGGCCAACTACCGCCCCATTAGCCTCCTCTCAATCATCAGTAAAGTGATGGAAGGTGTCATCAACAGTGCCATCAAGCGGCACTTGCTTAGCAACAACCTGCTCAGTGATGCTCAGTTTGGGTTCTGCCAGGACCACTCAGCTCCTGACCTCATTACAGCCTTGGTTCAAACATGGACAAAAGAGCTGAACTCAAGAGGTGAGGTGAGAGTGACTGCCCTTGACATCAAGGCAGCATTTGACCGAGTATGGCATCAAGGAGCCCGAGCAAAACTGAGGACAATGGGAATCAGGGGGAAAACCCTCCGCTGGTTGGAGTCATACCTAGCGCAAAGGAAGATGGTTGTGGTTGTTGGAGGTCAATCATCTGAGCTCCAGGACATTACTGCAGGAGTACGTCAGGGTAGTGTCCTAGGCCCAACCATCTTCAGCTGCTTCATTAATGACCTTCCTTCAATCATAAGGTCAGAAGTGGGGATGTTCGCTGATGATTGCACAATGTTCAGCACCATTCGCTACTCCTCAGATACGGAAGCAGTCTGTGTAGAAATGCAGCAAGACCTGGATAATATCCTGGCTTTTGCTGATAAGTGGCAAGTAACATTCGCGCCACACAAGTGCCAGACAATGACCATCTCCAACAAGAGAGAATCTAACCATCTCCCCTTGACATTCAACAGCATTACCATCGCTGAATCCCCCACTATCAACATCCTAGGGGTTACCATTGACCCAAAACTGAACTGGAGTAGCCATATAAATACCGTGGCTACAAGAGCAGGTCAGAGGCTAGGAATCCTGAGGCGAGTAACTCACCTCCTGACTCCCCAAAGCCTGTCCACAATCTACAAGGCACAAGTCAGGAGTGTGATGGAATACTCTCCACTAGCCTGGATGGGTGCAGCTCCAACAATACTCAAGAAGCTCGACACCATCCAGGACAAAGCAGCCTGCTTGATTGGCACCCGATCTACAAACATTCACTCCCTCCACCACCGACGCACAGTGGCAGCAGTGTGTACCATCTACAAGATGCACTGCAGCACCTACTATTAGACAGCACCTTCCAAACCCGCGACCTCTACCAACTAGAAGGACAAGGGCAGCAAATGCATGGGAACACCACCACCTGCAGGTTCCCCTCCAAGTCACACACCATCCTGACTTGGAACTATATCGCCGTTCCTTCACTGTCGCTGGGTCAAAATGCTGGAACTCCCTTCCTAACAGCACTGTGGGTGGACCTACCCCACATGGACTGCAGCGGTTCAAGAAGGCAGCTCACCACCACCTTCTCAAGGACAATTAGGGATGGGCAATAAATGCTGGCCTGGCCAGCGACGCCCACATCCCGTGAATGAATTAAAAAAAGGTTTATCGCTACTGCCCTTCTTGAATACTGGTACCACATTCGCTGTCCTCGAGTCCTTTGGCACCTCTCTTGTGGCCAGAGAGGATTTAAAAATTTGTGTCAGAGCCCTTGCTATCTCCTCCCTTGCCTCGCATAACAGCCTGAGCTACATCTCATCTGGGCCTGGGGATTTGTCCACTTTTAAGCCTACTAAAACCACTTAATACCGCCTACCTTTCAATGCTAATTTGTTCGAGTATATCACAATCCCCCTCCTTGATCTCTACACCTACATCGTCCTTCTCCATAGTGAACACAGATGAAAAGTAATCATTTAAAACCTCACCTCCATCCTCCGGCTCCGCACACAGATTGCCACTTTGGTCCCTAATGGGCCTTATCCTTTCCCTGCTTATCCTCTTTCCCTTAATATACTTATAAAACGCCTTGGGATGTTCCTTTATCTTGCCCGCCAGTGTTTTTTCATGCCCCCTCTTCGCTCTCCAGATTACTTTTTTAAGTACTCCCCTACACTTCCTATACTCCTCTAGGGCCTCGGCTGTTTTCTCAGCCCTCTGAATGTGCCATAAGCCTTCTTTTTTCCTTATCCAATCCTCTATATCCCTTGTCATTCAGGATTCCTTGGACTTATTGGTCCTACCTTTTACCCTTACAGGAGCATGTTGGCCCTGAACTCTCACTGTTTGCTTTTTGGATAACTCCCACTGGTCTGATGTCGACTTTCCTGCAAGAAGCTGCTCCCAGTCCACTTTGGCTAGATCCTGTTTTATCATTTTGAAATTGGCCTTCTCACAATTCTGTACCTTTATTTCTGGTCCATCTTTGTCCTTTTCCATAACTACCTTAAATCTTACAGAGTTATGGTCACTATCCCCGAAATGCTCCCCCACTGACACTTCTACCACTTGTCCGGCTTCATTCCCTCGGACTAGATCCAGTATCGCCCCTTCTCTTGTAGGACTTACTGTGTGCTGGCTTAAAAAGCTCTCCTGGATGCACTTTAAGAATTCTGCACTAAGACTATCCCAGTTAATATTGGGGAAGTAGAAATCCCCTACTATTATTGCCCTATTATTTTTACGCCTCTCTGAGATTTGCCTACATATCTTCTCCTCTATCTCTCCCTGTTGAATTGGGGGCCTGTAGTACACTCCCAGCCAAGTGATTGCCCCCTTTTTGTTTTTAGGTTCTACCCATATGGCCTCATTTGAGGAACCTTCTCAGATATCATCCCTCTTTACTACAGTAATTGACTCCTTGATCAATCTCCTCTTGATCAACACCACCCCGTCACGCCTGAAGATTCTACATCCTGGAATATTGAGCTGCCAGTGCTACCCTTCCCTCAGCCACGTCTCTGTGATTGCAATATCATATTCCCATGTGTTAATCAACGCCCTCAATAACTTACTTGTAAGACTCCTTGCCTTAAAAAAGATACAACCCAGCCTTTCATTATTTGCTTGTGCCTTAACAGGTCTATATTTGCTCTGCCTTCCAGACTGACTTAATTTCTCTTCTATATTTGACTGTACCTCCACTCTGTAGCCCATCCCCCTGCCCAAGCACTAGCAAACCTTTCAGCAAGATGTTGGTCCAGTTCCAGTTCAGGTGCAACCCGTCCAACTTGTACAGTTCCCACCTTCGCCAGAAACAGACCCAGTGATCCAGGAAACTAAAGCCCTCCCTCCTTCACCATGTCTTCAGCCATACATTCATCTGCTCTATCCTCCTATTCCTATACTCAATAGCACGTGGCACCGAGAGTAATCCAGAGATTACAACCTTTGAGGCCCTGCTTTTTAATCTGCTATCTAGCTCCCTAAATTCTTGTTGCAGGACCTTATCCCTCTTTCTACCGATGTTGTTGGTACCAATGTGAATCACGACCTCTGACTGTTCACCCTCCCCCTTCAGAGTGTCCTGTAGCCGCTCCGCGACCTCCTTGACCTGAGCACCAGGGAGGCAACATACCATCCTGGAGTCCCGTTTATGGCCACAGAAACACCTATCTGTACCCCTTACGGTAGAGTCCCCTATCACTATAGCTCTCCCACTCTTTTTCCTCCCCTCTTCTGCAGCTGAGCCACCTGTGGTGCCACAGACTTGGCTCTTGCTGCATTCCCCTGAGAAACTATCCCCCCCAACAGTATTCAAAGCGGAATATCTGTTAGAGAGGGAGATGGGCCCAGGGGACTCCTGCACGACCTGCCGAGTTCTTCTACTCTGCCTGGTGGTCACCCATTCCCTTTCTGCCTGAGCAGTCTTTATCTGTGGTGTGACACTTCCCTGTACATGCTTTCCACGATGATGTCAGCCTTGCGGATGCTCCACAGTGTCCCCAGCCACCGCTCCAGATCCAAAACATAGATTTCGAGTAGCTGCAGCTGGAGACACTTCCTGCACACGTGTTCGCCCTGGACACTGTAAGTGTCCCTGACTTCCCACATTGCACCGGAGGAGCACTCCACACTGCCGAGCTGTCCTGCCATGACTTACCCTTAATTTATTCCCTTAAATTACTCAAAAATGTGAGATTATTTACACTCGGGACCTTGATTCCCTGAAAACCACTACTTACTATATAAAAAATTGTAATAATTACTAGTAATTATTAATAAATTACACTAATTAAAAATGATATCCTATGTAACTGTGACAAAGGTAAACTATCCCTTCTCATTCTTCTTGACCTGCCTACAGCCTTTGATATGGTTGACCACATCATCCTCCTCCAATGCCTCTCCACCGTGGTTCAGCTGGGTGGGACTGTACTCACCTGGTTCCGTTCTTATCTGTCTAATTGTAGCCAGAGTACCACTTGCAATGGCTTCTCTTCCCACTCCTGCATTGTTACCTCTGGTGTCCCCCAAAGATCTATCCTCGGCCCCCTCCTATTTCTCAACTACGCGCTGCCGTTCAGCGACATCATCCGAAAGCACAGCATTAGTTTTCACATGTGCGCTGACAACATCTAGCTCTACCTCAACACCACCTTTCTCAACTCCTCTACTGTTGCTAAATTATCAGTCTGCATACCTGACAATCAGTACTAGATAAGCAGAAATTTCCTTCAATAAGATATTGGGAAGACTGAAGCTATTGTTTTCGGTCTCCGTTTCAAACTCCATTCCCCAGCTACCGACTCCATCCCTCTCCCTGGCAAAAGTCTGAGACTAAACCAATCTGTTTGCAATCTTGGTGTCATATTTGACTCCGAGATGAACTTCTGACCACATATTTGCACCATCACCAAGATCGCCTATTTCCACCTCCGTAACATAACCCAATGTGCTTATCTGCTGCTGAAACCTTTATTCATGCCTTTCTACCTCTAGACCTGACCACTCCAATGCACTCCTGGCTGGTCTTCCACATTCTACCCTCCATAAATTTGAGGTCATTCAAAGCTCTCCTGCCCTTGTCTTAACTTGCACCAAATCACTTTCATCTATCACTCCTGTGCTCACTGACTTGCATTGGCTCCTGGACAATCAACGTTTTGATTTTAAAATCCTCATCCTTGTTTTCAAATCACTCCATGGCCTTGCCACCCGCCCCCACCGCCACCCCCCCCCTCCCCACCCCCCCACCCCCCCATAATCTCCTCCAGACCCACAACCCTGTAAGATGTCTGAACTCTTCTAACTCTGGCCTCTTGAGCCTTCCTGATTTTAATTGCTGCACCATTGGTAGCAGTGCCTTCAGCTGCCTAGCCCCTAGCTCTGGAATACCCTCCCTACACCTTTCCCCCTCTTTACCTCGCTTTTCTCCTTGAAGAGACTCCTTAAAACTTACCTCTTCGACCAAGCTTTTCATCATCTGACCGAATATCTCCTTTCTGATGTTCTGATGAAAAGTCATTGAGCTGAAACATTAACTCTGGTTTTCTCTCCACAGATGCAACCAGACCTGCTGAGTATTTCCAGCATTTTATATTTTCATTTCAGATTTCCAGGATCTGCAGTATTTTGCTCTTCTAATATCTCCTTATGTGGCTCAGTGTCATATTTTGTTTTATAACGCTCCTGTGAAGCACCTTGGATCATTTTATTATATTAAAGGTGCTATGTAAATATAAGTTGTTATTGTTATCCCCACAGATGCTCACTTTCATTATTTAAATGAATTTGTTCCCAGAATTTGGAACAGTGTCAGGGTGAGGCAAAAGTATCAGCTGGAAGTTTTACCTTTCTATGTGAAAACGATTGACACTTGTTTGTAGTGTTTGTACCAACCAGAATATCTCACCTCAGGTTTCAACATGCATTTATTATTTCTCTATGTAGAATACACAGAAAATTGTCCCTAAACCAAGGCCTAAACCTCTTAAAATTTGGAATATTTTGTACCAGGTATATTGACAACGCTTCAGGAATTAAAAAGATGACCTGATTAAAATTGGTTTTGTGAGTTTGATTATAATCCATACTAAAGAATAAGAATTTGACTGCAAAATGTAATTGCTTTGTTTGTATCATTTTTTTTCAAATAGAAATGCATTTAACGTTAATATTACAGATTTTTTAAAACATTTATATCAGATTGTTGGATATTCTGGCTGCAAGAAAGGACCGCAAAGGGCTGTCTGGGGAAGTCCTGATAGATGGAATTCCACAACCTTCAAATTTCAAATGCATCTCTGGTTATGTTGTTCAGGTAAGTGCATTTATTTTTCTTTAATACTAGTACAGGGTAATTTTGTGAGGCACTATCCCTGGCATGGGGTGTGAGTGGCACAATTAACACTGTAATGTTAGAACTTAGTTTCCAATCCAGGCTTCCATCTAGTGAGGCTCCAAGCTGAGTTTACAAAACTCCCTTATCTGTCATACCATCTTTCATACATGGACTGCAGCGGTTCAAGAAGGCAGCTTACCACCACCTTCTCAAGGGAATTAGGGATGGGCAATAAATGCTGGCGTAGTCAGCGATGCCCACATCCCATGATCGAATAAAAAAAATTTAGTGGCAGAACTGTGCCATCTCCTACAGAAATATCTCCAGGCAGCATCTGTAATCCAGACTGTACCACCAATGACCTTTTAAATCACCATGAGTATTAATTTTTATGTTTTTGCCTCCTTCGACACTAGCATTGGGAACAGCTGACAAGTTAATAAGGCAGTTAAGAAAGAACAGGGGTCCTTTGTTTTGTAAATGGAAGTATTGAATACAAAGCAAGAAAATCATGCTAAACATTTACAAATCTCTGATTAGATCTCAGCTGGATTATTGTGTACAATTCTGGGCATCGCACTTCAGGAAGGATATCAAGGTCCTGGTGAAGGTACAGTGAAGGTTTACCAGGATGATACCATGGATGAGGGATTTCAGTTTTGTGGAGAAATTGAGTAGCTTGAATTGTTCTCCATAAAAGTAGAGAAGGTTAAGGGGAGACCTTATGAAGGTATTTAAAATTATGAGTGGTTTTGATAGAGCAAGTAGAGAAAAACTGTTTCCTCTGGCAAGTGTGCTGGTAACCAGAGGGCATAGGTTTAAAAGAGCAAGAAATCCGCTTGCTGGAAGTGTGTCAGTCGTTGAAACCTTTCAAGAACACTGTGAGCTCCATTTTAATAGTGATTCGATTTTTAACCACAGTTGGCATGGTTTCCCAGAGCCAAGAGGAGCAGGAGTGTTTTCTCCAGGTCCAACAAGCTTACCTGTAAATCCACCCCTCCCCCAATCTTCTCAGCGATCTTGCCACTTCTCTCCCACTGCGATAACAGATACCAGATAAGGCTGAGGCATTTGCAACAATCTTTAGCCAGATGTGCTGAGTGAATGATCCATCTCAGCCTCCTCCTGAAATCCCCAGCATCACAGATGCTAGTCTTCAGCTAATTTGATTCACTCTGCATGATATCAAGAACTGACTGAAAGCAGTAGATACTGCAAAGGCTATGGCCCTGACAACATTTCAGCAATGGTACTGAAGACATATGCTCCAGAACTAGCCATACCCCTAGCCATGCTGTTCCAGTACAGCTACAACACTGGCATCTACCGGGCAATGTGGAAAATTGCCCAGGTATGTCCTGTACACAAAAAGCAGGTCAAATCCAACCCAGCCAATTACCGCCCCATCAGTCTACTCTCAATCATCAGTAAAGTGATGGAAGGTGTTGTCGACAGTGCTATCAAGTGGCACTTGCTTAGCAATAACCTGCTCAGTGACGCTCAGTTTGGATTCAGCCAGGGCCACTCAGCCCCTGAGCTCATTACAGCCTTGGTTCAAACATTGACAAAAGAGCTGAACTGAAGAGGTGAGAGTGACTGTCCTTGACATCAAGGAGCCCTAGCAAAACTGGAGTCAATGAGAATCAGGAGGAAAACTCTCCACTGGTTGGAGTCATACCTAGCACAAAGGAAGATGGTTGTGGTTGTTAGAGGTCAATCATCTGAGCTCCAGGACATGACTGTAGGAGATCTTCAGGGTAGTGTTCTAGGCCCAACCATCTTCAGCTGCTTCATCAATGACCTTCCTTCAGTCATAAGGTCAGAAGTGGGGATGTTCACTGATGATTGCACAATGTTCAGCACCATTCGCGCCTCCTTAGATACTGAAGCAGTCCGTTGAGAAATTCAGCAAGACCTGGATAATATCCTGGCTTGGGCTGATAAGTGGCAAGTAATATTCGCATCACACAAGTGCCAGGCAATGGCCATCTCCAAGAACAGAGAATCTAACCATATCCCCTTGACATTCAGTGGCATTACAATCACTGAATCCACCACTATCAACATCCTGGGGGTTACCATTGACCGGAAACTGAACTGGAGTAGCCATATAAATACCATGGCTGCAAGAGCAGTTCAGAGGCTAGGAATCCTGCAGTGAGTATCTCATCTCCTGACTTCCCAAAGCCTGTCCACCATCTACAAGGCACAAGTCAGGAGTGTGATGGAATGCTCTCCACTTGCCTGGATGGATGCAGCTCCAACAACACTCAAGAAGCTCGACACCATCCAGGACAAAGCAGCCTGCTTGATTGACACCCCATCCACAAACATCCACTCCCTTCACTGCCGATGCACAGTGGTAGCAGTGTGTCCCATCTACAAGATGCAATGCAGCAAGGCTACTTTGACAATACCTTCCAAACCTGTCACCTCTACCACTTAGAAGGACAAGGGCAGCAGTTGCACGGGAACACCATCACCTGCAAGTTCCCCTCCAAGCCACACACAGTCCTGACATGGAACTCTATTGCTGTTCCTTCACTGTCACTGGGTCAAAATCCTGGAACTCCCTTCCTAACAGCACTGTGGGTGTACCTACCCACATGGAATGCAACAGTTCAAGAAGGCAGCTCGCCACTACCTTCTCAAGGGCAATCAGGTATGGGCAATAAATGCCTTGTCAGCGACGCCCAAATCCCATGTACGAATAAACCCTCCCCCCGCCCATCACCATCTACATCCCCTCCTCTTCCTCCCTTTGCCCCAATCAGATCTGACTGACACCAATCTCCCTACCCACCCCATCCCATTAAATCCTCAACAGCGATCTCTCCCTACCTGCTGCTCTACGACACTCTTCTGCTACATGTTTTCCCACCTGTCAAGCAAGAAACCTGGAGAAAAAAATTAAAAGAAGTGCTGGATGTTCAGGAAATCCATACTTCCAAGTTTGCCTTCCATAACTCCTCCACCCCACAGCAAAGGTGTCTCTGGGACAATATCAGGGCCGATGATTCTATGATCTGCAGCATTGTCCAAGTTCTATATGCACAACTTCCCAGACCCTCCTAGATCACTTTTGTGTCCTGCACACGCCACTGTTTTGTTTTGCCAAGAGGCATAATTATGGGAAAACAACAGGTACAGAAGGTGCACAGGAACAAAGCATTGAAAATGAAAAAGCACAGTTTAATAAATGAGCGCCAAAATAGATATTTTAAAGGAAAATCATGTCTGACAAACTTGATTGAGTTCTTTGATGAAGTACAAAGAGGGTTGATGAGGGTGGTGCAGTTGATGTGTATGTGGACTTTCAAAAGACGTTTGATAAAATTCTACATAGTAGACTTGTTAGCAAAATTGAAGCCCATAGGATTAAAGGCCCAGTGGTACTATCAATACAAAACTAACTAAGAGACAGAAAGCCAAGAGTAGAAATGAACAGTTACTTTTTCTGACTGGTGTTCCCCCAGGGCTTGGTATTAGGATCACTGATTTTTTTTTCTGAATATTAATGACCTGGATTTGGTACAGGGGCCATAATTTCAAAGTTTGTCGACAACGCAAAATTTGGAAATGTAATAAACAGGAAGGAGGCTTTTGTAGACTTCAGGAGGACATAGACTGGTGATGAGCAGACACATGGCAGACTAAACATAATGCAAAAAAGTGAGCAGTGATGTATTTTGGGAGGAACATCAGGAGAGGCAATATGGATTGAATTATAGACATAAAAGGGTTCTGGAACAGAGAGGCCTGGGGATTAACATGGAAAAATCATTGAATGTGGCAGGACAAAATAATAAGGATGCTGAAACAAAAAGCATACAGGATCATTGGATTTATCCATTGAGATATTGGAGGCAATTTTTACCTATCCAATCAGCGGAAACGGGCGGGATTGGGTCCACCACTGGTTTTACAGCCCGCTCAATTTTACTCTCCTTTGAAGCCAACAGTGAATAATATTAGGCAGGATATAAAACTGGCATTCCATCCTATTCTATTTCTGAAGGGCAGGTTAGTTTAAAATTATTTCCTATAAAGTAACAAAGCGAGGAAGCTGTGCTTTCTTTTGTTCTTTCACGGGATGTGGACGTCGCAGGCAAGGCCAGCATCTGTTGCCCATCCCTGAATGGCCTTGGCAACTGAGTAGCTTGCTAGGCCATTTCAGAGGGCAGTTAAGAGTCAACCACATTGTTGTGGGTCTGGAGTCACCTGTAGGCCAGACCAGGTAAGGATGGGAGATTTCCTTCCCTAAAGGACATTAGTGAACCAGATAGGTTTTTATGACAATTTCATGGTACCATTTCAGATTTTTTAAATTAATTAATTGAATTTAAATTCCACCAGCTGCCATGGTGGGATTTGAACCCACCTCCCCAGGGCATTAGCTTGGGCCTCTGGATTACTAGTTCAGTGACATTACCACGACACCACCGTGTGCCCATTATAAACATTTATAAATCATTTGTTAGGCTCAGGAGCATTGTGTTCAATTTTTGGCACTGCACTTTAGGAAGAGTGCCTTGGTCTTAGAGAGAGTGCAGAATAGATTTAGGAGAATAGTACCAGGGATGAGGACTTATCTGGAAAGATTAGAGAAGCTGGTGTTGTTCTCCTTAGAGCAGAGAATATTAAAGGGAAATCTAACAGAGATGTTCAAAATTTTGAGTGGTTTTGATAGAATAAATAAAAAGAAACTGTTTCCATTGTTGGGAGGATCAGTAACTGGAGGACACAGATTTAAGATAACTGACAAAAGAACCAGAAGGGAAATGAGTGTTTTTTTTACGCAGCAAATCGTTATGGCATGCAATACACTGCTTGAAAAGGTGGTGGAAGTTGATTCAATTATAACTTCAAAAAAGTATAGGATAAATACTTGAAAAGGAAAAATGTGCAGGACAATAGGGATAAAGCAGAGTCAGTGGGACTAATTGAATAGGTCCTTTGGAGAGCTGGCACAGGCACAATGGGCCGAATGGTCTTCTATACCATGTGATTCTTGGGCCTAGAAATTTGGCCATGTCCACTTTTGTGAATGCAGGGCTGAAGAGAACAATCCTTGCACCAAAATGGTGAATATGGAGGCACCCATGATATTGAGCCTCAGACCTAATTGTAACAGAGCCAAAACCTTTGTTTTCTCCTATCTGGTTCAGAATTCTGGCAGGTCAGAACTTCTGACTGTCCTTCCAAATCCATCACCAACTCTGACTTATTTCCCTAGGTTTAGGGCCATTTGTGATGTATGCTGTGCTTAGCAGGAACTAGTAGTCCAGAGACATGAGTTCAAATCTCATGACAGCAGCTGTAGAATTTAAATTCAGTTAATTAAATAAATCTGGAATAAAAATCTACTATCAGTAATGATGACCATGAAACTACTGGTTGTCATAAAAACCTCTGGTTCAGTCATGTCCTTTAGGGGAGGAAATCTGTTGGTTCACCAGCTTATTGCAAGCATATGCAGGGGAGACTGCACCCATACAAGATGGCGTACAAATTCCCTGAGAAGTTTCAAAACATCATTCTTAGACCATTTTACAGATAACAGTTCATTTGTATTTACCAATCATTCTGTTATACATTCAGCAACCCCCCCTTTTGACCCTTGGCCCCGCCCAAGTTGGCCAAACACCAGCAATGAGAATTCCTCCGCTTGTCCTTTGGATGGCCAGTCGTCCAGTCTCCTGGAGGAATCCTAAACTGCCAAACTGTATGGATTAGCCTTTCCTCTAATCCCTGTATCCCTTTCCCGTGTGCGCATGGTGGGTACCGGAGCATATCCTCGGAATGCCATTTTATATTCTTTTAGGGCTTGCCACTGGTAGTGACACAGACAAATGGTCCATACCAATACTGTCAAGCTAAAAATTGTCATTACCACGTGGAGGATTTCCCACCAATTTGTCAGTCGCCCTGCAGTAGAGTAAGCTAAGGCCGCCCTAGCCAATTGTGTTGCTGATCTAGTGGCCAGGTCTACATGGATGTGCCCCTGTGTGATTTGTTCTCTCGATGCCCGGGTATACTGATGTGCTATCTTTGTGGCCTGCTGCATGGCCAATCGTGCTACCCTGCCTGGGGTTTCATCCATAAATTCTGTATCATCCCACCAGGGGCTAAATACATATCCCGTTGTTTGCCCGGACAGGTGGAAGTCCCCTAATATAAGGGAGTCAGTCACTTGCATGCAAAAACTGGTGTTAACTAAGCATCTCAATCCTCCAAAGACCATTTCAGCCTCGCTTGTAATAAAACACCATTGCGTTGGGGACATCTGAACTGCCTTGCATGCATCCTGGACGGGGGATATCTTGAGCGTGATTTTGCTACGGTTAGTCAGGGGCTCTAGGATACGACAAGCACATCCTTGGTACTCATCCAAATCGTGAAATTAACCTAAGAGAGGTACCCATGGGATCCTGCTCGATATACCCAACCATCCCTTTCTACTCCCAATGACTCAAAGCGATAACTGTTGTTAAAGGAGGTTCCCGGGCAATACTCTTGGAGTATTATCACTAGGAATTTGATAACCCCGTCCGCTCCTCCACTCTGGGGTCAAGTGACCACTAGCTCTTGTCGTTCCTGGTGTAGATTTATGAGATTCAGTTGGTGTATTGATTCAAACATGTGTCCGGGGATGGTTCCAAACCTGATGTATCCTATATCCGAGTTTATTCCCTCCGTCAAATCTCGGGCTAACATGTCGCACACTCTTCCCCTGCTTTGTGAGTCAACGGTATCAACTAGCCCTTGATTGGTAATATTTAGGGCTCTCACCAGTCCTTCGCCTTGTATCTCAATAGCAGTCAGGGCATATTCTGTCCCGTATGCATTATACCACAGTCCTTTGGCTCTTTCAGCAGCTACTCGTGACATGTAATTGTTTATTTCATGGTTCTGAGCAGAGTTTATTACTGAATTCGTGCTCCCAAAGAGTCCCCCTACATCTCTCACCAAGCTCTTTGTCCATTTTTCCCGCCTCCTGATTCCTGGGGTAATTCGAAGCTTGTAATCCCCATGAGCTGTCCTAACCGATATCTAGCCCATCTGATTGAACTCTGATGATCCCTACATGGTCCCTGTAATGTAGCCACCAGGTTTGTGACGTTTTAAGTCACTTCCAGAGATACCATGGTAACGTCATGCAACAGGGGTTTAGCCTTCCCTACCCTAACTATCCCATCTGGAGGGGGGTTTGTCATAGGACAGTGAGTCGGCCTTTTATACCCACAAGTACTCAAATTATAACATTATTTATCATACCAATCATGCCTATCCATTACATATTTACATACTACTTGACAATAGTGGCCATCAAGGCCCGGTTCCCAAACGAAGGGGGGGCAAATCAGTCCATCCAGCTGTGATGTTTACTTCATGAAGGATGGTGCTGTCTGCCTTATTTGTTTGACACCCAGAATACCATTTACCCAACCCAGCCACATTATTTTGGATACATTTACGGTTTGGTTGCCAGACTTTCGTCTGGTGTGTCTGGGTGGTAATTCGGTCCGTAATCCAGGTAGTTGGCTTCTTTACCCATTCCCCAGTCCCTCCTCTGGGGAGCTGAGCATATTGTCCAGGGTGCAGGCAGGTGTTGTCGTGCACATGTACCGTCGGTGCCTCCCACGTTGCTACCGATCCACTCAGGATAAGGAGATACCTGCGACGATATTAACATCGGCTCCCATTGCCTGGGTCGCCGTTAGATTTCTCGGTGTCTATATACATTTTCAACAGTGCATAATGTTTCCATTTACTTCCCGTTTTCATATCTATGAATGCACACGTATCACTTGTCATAATTACCTCATGTGGTCCGTGCCATTGGGGTTGAAGTCCACCACGTTCTGGACCCATTCTGACCATTACCTTATCTCCTGCGGAACCTTCTGTTTTTCCAACTGCTGATCCAATTCTATGTCCTTAGCTGCTTGTCTGTCCTGAACCTCTTGTCTGAGCTTGTGTAGCTGTTTACTCATTTCTCTGACTTATACTCTCAGATTCTGCCTTTAAGCGGGCCTGCGTCAGTCCATCCGACCATTATTCCTTCTGGTAACTGCATTGCCCATCCTGTCATTAGCTCAAATGGAGTAAATCCTGTATTCTTATTTGGGGTGGCCCGTAGGTGCATCAGAATGCTGGGTAAACCTGTTGTCCAGCTATTCCCTGTTTCTTGTATTGCTTTAGCTATAGAGGTCTTTAATGTCCTATTCATTCTTTCTACCATTCCAAAACTTTGAGGATGATAGGGGATGTGGAATTTCTGTTTTATCCCCAGAATTCCTTTATTAGCTTTTGCATCAGCCCAATCTAATTGCCAATTCCCATTAATTATAATTCTATTTCATTCATGAGCCCTGGAGAAACCATACAATCATAATACTTTAAAACAGAAATCAAACATTACCATTTGATTCCAGGCATTACCATATTTTGTTAGTTTCTTTTTCCTCTATCTTAGATGACATTTTAATTTCTTAAAAGTAACTTGCTAAATTACACTGAATTTTCGACATCTCAGATTATTCCAAATTCAAATAACAGTGTTGCTGGAGCGACGGGTTTTATTAATGTTCCATTTAATATCTCTCCAAAAGAAACTTTTTTTTAATACTTCGGAACCACCTAGACTGTTTTTGTTTTTTGTTTTCTAAAACTTTGATTGTCATATTAAATGTCAGATAAAGTTCCCTTTGAGTGCTTTAAATAACCATTCATATCAATTTAATTTTGTTTATCGATTCCAATTTCTTATGCCCAGACATGGTGGTATTGTATTTTGTATTATATTAAAGACAGAAAAGCTTGCAACTATCTCTCCTTCTCAAGCACATTGTCTCATTGATAAAGATGCTGTGACATTTGTTGTCTGCAGTTATGTTCTTAAATTCTTAAAGCTGCTGGATCTCTTGCTGTGGCATCAGAATCCATTGTGGCTCTGTCCCAAAAGATCAATGGGTTAATTTTTTTCAGGAATGCAAAAATTAAATGGAAAAACAATAGCTGCAGTAAGGTTAATTTCTTTGCTTATCTTCAAGGCGGCAGAGCAAAACATTCTCAGCTGTGTCACTTTGCGTAACCTTTTTATTTTCCCTGATCGAAAAGAACTAAACTTCATTTTAAACTTTTTTTTGGTATCCTTAGAGTTTTAAAACAACAAAATCATTAGTAACATTATCAACTTCAAAGGAAACCATCTCCGTTCGAGAAGACAGTAGTTTAGATTAAACTCCCATTGTTTCCAAACTTTTAGCATCTTTTGTAAGAGGTTTCTAATCCAAGGATTTTTTTTTATACGACCAAGATGATTCCAAATTTTAGTTCACGGCAATAAACTTTTAAAAGTTTTTCTCAACTTAACAGGTTAGTTAACCTTAATAGTATAAACTTAATTCAGACTTATTAACTTATAATACTTACTAACTACACACAGAACAGCACGTGTTTTTTTTTAAAGTTAGGTAAATTATGTCATTTTTCTTGTTCTTTCTTCAGGCACCTTTTCAAATGACTATAATAAATAACTTTTTCTTTAGTTTTTCATTTTAACATTCTTACAACAAAAAATCTAACACCAGCTTCTTACACAAACTTTAATCTTTCCCATATCTCCTTTGCTTATCCTTCTCTCCCTTAAAAACAATATCCAATTTCTGACATTTGCTACTTAAAAACAGTCAGTAAAACATGTCTTCAAGTTTAAACTGCAAAATAAAGCAATAGCAGATTTGAAACGTTGGTCCAATTAAAGCAGTGTTTTAAACTTCAAGTTGGATTTCTGCCAGACGTCTTCAAACTTTCAAGGCTGAATCTTATCTCTTAGAAATTGTTAATTGCCTTTTTACAGTTGCAAAACCAACTTTTAAAATAGAAATAAAACTTTAATTTAAAATATAATTCAATTTTATATCCCATTCCTGGGTGCATAATCTTAAATTGAAATGAGCACACTCAACAATCACTTTTCACACTCATTCAATTCCAAACAACTTAGAAAATTGATTCCTGTAATGGGTTATGAATTCAAAGTATCAAAATCTGTGCCAAATTCCCTGTCCCGATGCCAAGGAATGCACACGGGTTCAACTAGTTCACAAAACATGACTCAAGGTTCCCTCAAAATAAACACGTGTAAAAATAGAATAAGTAACAGACTCATGCTTTCAACGTTAAAGCCAGAAAACAAAGAGTTAACGACAGTCAGTTCTACAGAACACAAGCTGCACATCCCAAGGACATTCGTTTCATTCGTGGAGGCTTCCAACATTCACATATTTGAATCAAAAGACACAGTAACTTGTTTCCTGTATTTATGGGCGAGGTGAAGAGACATAGTCCCTCCGCCTCCCCATTCCGCGACAAACTTGAGTTCCGTTTTCTCGGCCGTCGTCATTTTGAGCGTGCTCTACCTTTCAATCCGGGATCCAATCATCCCCCGGGACACACTCGTCCCAACTCATTCGTGCACTCAGGGATCCAATTGTCCCCTCAGGATTCTAGTCCCCCCCCCCCCCCAACCGCCTGAGTCTCAGGTCTAAAGTTCGGACACACCCTGTGGACCTCCGTTCTAGTCTGATGCAAACAACAGGAGAGTATTCTTTCAAATGAAACATTACTCACCAGAACATTGTTTTCGCCTTCACAGAGGGCCAGGTGTATCCTGCCGATTACGCCACTGAAAGGGAGGTCAGTCACCCTCCGATTCCGCAATAGACCAGATGAGACTCGAGCTTCTTTGTTCACCGGTTTATTGCAAACATATGCAGGGGAGACCACACCCATACAAGATGGCGTATGAACTCCTTGAGTAGTTTCAAAACATCATTCTTATACCATTTTACAGATAACAGTTTGTTTGCATTTACCAATCATTCTGTTACACATTCTTACTCTCTTATCTCTGAACAATTGTGTATACTTGTACATAACTAGGTTACCCTATTACATTCGAAGCATGTATACATTATACTATCCAATCATTAGCAATGCACGTACACATGAAACTTTGACTCTTGTCTGGTTTTTGTCACTCATGACAGCTTGTGGTTCATCAAGCCTTCTCCTTTGTTCACTGTCCTTGTCTTTTTCTCCCCCTTCAGTAGGGTTTGTTGTGTTTTCTTGCTTAACACAAACATGCCAATTACAGACAAGATTGGTGAATCTAAAAGGTCTTCTAGTTGTTTTCTGGTTCCCAGGTGTTGGAAATAATCACACTTTAAACTTGGAAAAACTTGAGCTTTTCATTTATTTGTTCATCCACCATGCTGCCTGCTGTAGGACTGGTGAAACTGGTTTTCTGTTACATATCACAGTGCAGCCATGAATGGGCCCCACTGGAACACTTACACATAATAGCTCGTTCCTAGCTAATTAGTTGCTCGCACTTTACAGATAGTATAACAATATATAACATCCCTTTTTCTTTAAAACATAATGCCCTTATATCATTATAACTGTCAATATAACTAAAGAACATTATCAACCGACTTTTGGAGGTTAATCTGAACCCCTTTTGCGAATGTTTTATAGCATGTATTTTTTTCCTAAAAAATATTATTCACAGTATCGCTTGGGTGGGTAAGATGTTGTGCCTCCATCTTGTAGATTTGGCATTTGTTGCTCTCAGTGGTGAGTTGGCACGCTGTACAGATAATGTTGTGTCACTTGCTGATGTTGTTAATGTTGTCTCACTGGATAGTGATGTTTCTGGTGTTGTTGATGGTCTTTTCTGTTGTTCCAGCTCAGGTGTAGAACGAATATGGATTCTGTTCCTTCTCATTTGGTTACCAGTTTCAGTCTCAATGATATATGACCTTGCTGGGCTGCAGGTTTTCATGATTGGATCCTGTACATGTACAGTTTGGCCTTTCAACAGCTTGGCT
The DNA here is from genome assembly GCF_036365525.1 of Heterodontus francisci. NCBI lineage: Eukaryota > Metazoa > Chordata > Chondrichthyes > Heterodontiformes > Heterodontidae > Heterodontus > Heterodontus francisci. The sequence continues at coordinate 17,247,508 of NC_090390.1, read as the reverse complement.
AGGGATTCAGTATACTTGTTGAAGTGTTGCTCTTCTCTTACCTGTGCTTCAGTGAGTTGTTGGCTCACTTGCTCCTGGTCACTTGAAGGATGTATTTGCTTGGCAGAGTAGTCTTTTATTTTCTTCCATTTAACAACTCTGCTGGTGATTTCATGTCAGCCTTGAGAGGTGTGGATCGGAGTGACAATAATGCCAGGTTTGGGTCTTCCTTCATCTCTTGGCATTTCACAAGTGTCCTTTTGACCGTCTGGACATGTCTTTCTACAAAATCGTGTCCCCCGTGGGCAGTGTGGTGATGAGGTGATGATGTTGAACCCATACTGGTCAGCGAATTCCTTAAGTTTTCTGGATGTAAATTGGGTGCCATTGTCACATATTAACCTTTCAAGAATCCCTTGCTCAGCGAACAGAACTCATACTGCTGAGATGATCGTTGTGGCTCTCAAGACTTTCACCTGGATAATAGGGAACTTTGAGTAGTAGTCTGCGACTATAAGATACCATTCTTGATTATGTGTGAATAAATTGACTCCTACAGTATGCTATAGTCTGAGTGGTACTTCAGTAGCTATCATCTCTTTTTGTTGTGCATTTCTGTACTTCTGACATATATTGCATGTAGACACCATATTTTTGATATCTTTGTATATGCCTATCCAGTAGACAGCTGATCTGGCTCTGAGCTTACACTTCTCCATTCCCATGTGGCCTTCGTGTATCTTTTGGAGAAGTTCTTCCTGCATTGTTTTGGGTATGATTATTCTGGATCCGGCTAGCAGAATACCATCTTCCGGTGAGGTGCCATCTCTGATAGACCTGTACTGTCGTATTGCTGGCTGTGTGTGCTACATCTTATCAGGCCATCCCTGCATCACTTGATGATATAGCATCTGTCACCCATCATCTTTGCTGGTCTCATCTCTAATTTGACGAAGTTTCGGTGGTGTTACGTTCAAGAGGTGATGAATCTTTATACCTAGATCTTCTATCTCATGTTTCTCCTGTGGCGACAACCGAGATAGGGTGTCTGCCAGCACCATTTCTCTTCCTGGCTTATGTTTCAGAATTAAATCATAATTCTGAAGCCTCAAGAGTAACCTCTGCAGTCTTTCTGGTGCTTTACATAGATTTTTCTTGTAAATCTGCTCCAGTGGACGATGATCACTCTCCACTATGAACTTTCTCCCATAGAGATATGTGTGGAACTTCACGCATCCATACATGACTGCCAAAAGCTCTTTCTATGTTGGCATATCTTGTCTCAGCTGATGTTAGAGCTTTGGATGCAAATGTTATTGGCTTTCCCTCTTGTTCCAGGGCTGCTTCCAAGTCCTTTTGTGGAAGCATCTACTAGCAGAGTGACATATTTACTTCTGTTGTAGTATGACAGACTTGTCTCCTTGCATACTACCTTTTTGAGTTTGTTGAAACTCCTGTCATGTGACTCTGACCACTGGTACTCTACATCTTCTTTCATCAGCTCCCGCAGGTTTGCTGGGTCTTCCGACATGTGTGGAATAATGTATCAAACCAAGGAAACTTCGCAACTCTCTCTTATTTCTTGGGACTTCCATCCCAGAGATGGCTGAAATTCTTTCAGGACTCGGCTTGACTCCGTCAGGTATGTACACCATTCCAAAGAACTGGCATTCTGTCACTTTCACAATGCATTTGTCTATGTTTAGCTGAATCCCAGATTTCCTAGTTCTCTGCATGGCTTCATGTAGATGGTTGTCATGATCTTTTCCAGCTACCATATCTGGATATGATCTACTATGCCGACTGCTCCTTTGCATCCCCTGTATGTCTCGTCTACTTTCTGTTGGAACACATCTTGGCTCACTTTGAGGCCAAAAGGTAGACGCAGGAATTTGTACTGTCCAAAGGGTTCTGTTGAATGTTGTCAACAATGAAGATTCTGCGGCTAGCTTCACATTCCAGTAGCCATTTCTGGCATCAAGCTTGCTGAAAACTTTTGCCGCTGCCAGTGTTGGTGTGATTTCTTCCAGTGTGAGAATAGGGTAGTGATCCCTCGTTATTGCTTGGTTAAGATCTTTGGGATCTAGGCAAATTCTTAGCCGATCATTTGGCTTCTCTCTCACCATGATAGAATTTATCCAATCTGTCGACTCTGTGACTCTGGCAATCACCTTCGTTTCTTCCATTTCTTGGAGCTCTCTTTCAAGCTTTCCTTTTAGTTCTATTGGTACTTTATGTGGGGAATTAATCACTGGTTTCATCACTGGGCCAATAGTGATGTGATACTCAAAATTTTCAAAGCATCCAACCATCTCATGAAAACACTCTGGGTACATTTGTACCAGATCTTCTTTGCTTCTGATCGGAGGGCACTTTTCAATGGATGTACTGTCTTCAACCCTCAGTGTTGCCTCCTTCACTTCATGGTTTACTGAGGTAATCTGCAGCTCTTCGCAACTACTCAAACCCAGGATAGCAGGACCATCTGTTTCAGTGACATAGAACATCCCCATTAACATCTTTTTCTTTGTGTGTCCCTCTGATTTGGGTTGTTCCTAGCTGTCGAATCTCAGTTCCCCTGTATGCTGTTAGCATGACGTTGTTTGGTTTCAGAGCACCTGTCCTTGGATAACCATTTTCCTCCAAATTGTCAGGAAAGATATTCTGGTATCATCTGAGTGGGGTGATGTTACTCTGCGCTCCAGTATCAATCTTCAGATTTATCATTGTGGGCTTGTTTCTCACCCTCTTCCTGATCTGAATGGTTGTATGAATTTCTTTTCTCTGGGAACAGTCACATCCAGACATTTTGTGCAATTTTATGGTGTCTATGTCTATCATGTTCTCAAACCCATCGTCATCTTCCAGGGTATGGATGTTTTGGTTTCTTTCACTACTCATTCGCCCTGTTACTCTGGCTCTGGTGACTCGTTTACCACCTTCTTGCCTTGTTCTGCACATCTTTTCCCAGTGATTGGTCTTTCCGCAAGCTCTGCAGATTGATCCATATACGGGACATTTCCTTCAGTCTTTCAATTCATGTGGTCGTCCACAGTTTCTGCACGTCTTTCTCTCTTCGGATGTACATTCTTTTGTTGTTGTTTCACTGCATCAACCATGCTGCTTTTCTCTTGGCTTAAATGAAGGCTAGCCGTTTGGGTAGTAAGTGTTTTCATCCGTTAGCTTGTGGCTTCATGTGCTCTGGCAGTGAGTACAGCCTGCGATATTGTGAGCTTGTCCTGTCTGATTAGAGCTTTTTGTACTTCAGGATGTGCAGAACCCCAAATTAGCTGATCTATTGGCCTTTCATTTGTGTCTTTAAATTTTCATTTTCTGGCAGCATATTTCAATCTTGTTGTAAAATTGTCAATAGCCTCACCTAGTTCCTGTCTGAGGCCTTGAAATTCATATTGGTATATCCGATGGTTTGATTTTGGCTGGAGATGGGTGCTTAATCTTTCAAAAATTTTGTCTGGGTTTCTGCTGTCCTCTTCACTTAGGTCCCAGCTGTTAAATAAATGTAATCCTTTATCTCCAGTCCACAGAAGGATATAGCTGATCCTCTCTACTCGGGCCTTTTAGGAAACTACTAACTGTCAACCTGCACTTTTGTTTAAACTTCTGAAATGCCTCTATGACATCATCAGTTTCCCAATTTATTATGGGCTGTAGCTGTGCATTCATTCCTGTCCTAGCTGACATTTCGTTTTTCGTTTTCGCATGACTCACTCAGTTTTTCTTTCTGTCTCTCGGGCACATCTTTGGGTCAATCTTCACAATCTAATTCTTTTAAAATGTTCTAGGTTTACTCATAGACACTCGCTGCTACCTTCTTCTTGTTTTATGGTTCCTAGATGTTGGAAATAATCACACTTCAAACTTGGAAAAACTTGAGCTTTTTATTTATTTGTTCAGCTGCCTGCTGTAGGACTGGTGAAACTGGTTTTCTGTTACATATCACGTGACTCTCCAGTGCAGCCGTGAATGTGGCCCCACTGGAACATTTACACATAACAACTAGTTCCTTGCTAATTAGTTCCTCACACTTTACAGATAGTATAACAATATATAACACTTTTATTGAAGATGCCAACTTATATACAGCAATACTAGGAAGGTAAGGTAAGATGTCTTAGCTCTGGAGTTGCTTCCAACAACTGCCCAGAGCTCACATGGGTCTGTACATCATATCCTGTTTGGCAATGGACAACCGTTTTAGGTACGCCCCTTAAAGTAATACCACAACATCCCCCTTTGTCCTAAATGAAAGATGTGTCCTAGAATAATCAGAACTACTTACAATACAGCAAGTGGAAAAAGGTATTAAATGTTTAAATACATAACAACAAATTTACAAGTTCTAAAGCATATTTGATGTCTTATGATACTCCCCTACTTGGTCACTAAAAGTTCAGTTTGTGGTCATTTTACAGTCTCACAGTTTTGACTGTTGATGGGAATGCTGGGTTTGGGTTGAGTCTTCGTCTGGGATTGTTGCACTAAGCGGTGTCGCTCGGAGATGCAACATGTAAATCGTGTTTGTTTTGTTGGCATTTCGTGATCAACAATTTCACAGTGTGAACCATACACTCGGACGTGCCATTAGAGTGAGGGTAATGTGGTGATGAAGTGGTATGTCATCTTCCTATTTGTCGCACATGGTGTTAAATTTTTTTTTGTGTACAGTGGTCCGTTGTCAGAGAAAGGTTCCCTGTGGTGTCCCAAAAAGTCTGAAAATTGAACTTAAAGTGTCCACAATGGTCACTTTTGATGTGTCATGCAACCGATGAATGATAGGGAATTTGGAGAAATAATCTGTCACAACTATGAAATCCTATCCATGGATACTGAAGAGATCAGTTGCAATTCTGGTCTATGGCTGTGCAGAACTTCATGGGGTAACAGAGGTTCCCTCTGAAGGCTGGGCACGTGTGCTTTGCATGCCTCACAGTTCTTCGCGGCTGTTTCAATGTCATGGTGTATCCCCTGCCAATACACTGTTTCTCTGGTCAACCATCTTGTGTGATCTATACCCATGTGTGCTTGATGTGACAAGTACTGTTTGCCTTTAAAGGTAACATCCTGAGATACTCCAAATTCATCTTTGAATGGCCAAAATGGTTGAATAGCCTCTGGGTCGTCCTGGAAAGTCTCTGGCCAGCCATAAATCAGAGCTGTTGCAAAGTAGGGTCATCAGGCGTTTCCTGTTGAAGCTGTTGACATCTGTACGTGCCAAACCCATAAGGTCAACATGTAATACATTTTTGATTTATGACGAGGTCGTCCTGAAGATCCAATGAAATGTCACCGGTTTTGGACGGGTTGGGTAACCGACTCAACATATCAAACGGGATCATGGTACTAACTGGCTTGTAGCAAACATCACAGTTGTAACCTTGAATTTTAACAAGCTGATGTTGTAGTCGAGGCAGTGTGCTTGGCAGCAGTTTCAGCTAGATCATCTCAAGAGGTTTGTGATCTGTATCAAAGATGAATCTTTTCCCAAGGAGATATGTATGGAAACGCTGAATCCCGAAGACTAGTGCTAAAGATTCCGTCTCAATGTTGGAATAATTTGTTAGGGCATTTGAAAGACTCTTGGACGTGAATGTAATAGGCTTTCCCTTCTGAAGAATGCATGCTCCAAGGCCCTTTTGAGACGCATCGACCTCTAGCATGATCTCCTCTGTTGAGTCATAGAATTGGAGTGTCGACACCCCTCAGTCAGTGATTTTATTTTGAGGTCATCAGATATATATTGATGATCTTCATGCCACACAAATAGAACATCCTTCTTCAGGAGATCTTGAAGAGACAAAGATTTTTGAGCGAAGTTTGAAATATATGGCAAAAAGAAGTTAAATAAGCCTAAGCAACATTGCATACCTAGCTTGACTTTTGTGTTTGGCATTGCAGTGATGTCTTCCAGCTTGGAAGGGTCAGGGCAGACAGCTGCATTTGAGTAGATGGTCCTGAAGAAGTTAATCTGCTTCACTTTGATGTTGCACTTCTGGCTGCTTGTTGCACTCGGTGTGTTGCTTCCATGTGGGGATATAGGCTACCGCTGTGCTCTTGCTGGAGGTGGGTGAATGGGTCTGCTGATCGGGGGGGAGGTCTCCTAGTCAAAGAAGCGAGCCCGGAGGTGAAGGTGACGGAAGAAGAGCTCGACATCATGCCGAAAGCGAAATTCATTGAGGTGGGGGCGTAAGGGGATAAAACTGAGTCCTTTGCTGAGTACAGATTGTTCAGTGTCAAAGAGTGGAAGTTCAGAAGGTATTGTGAATACACGGCAAAGGGTCAGATTAGGAGAAGGGATGGGTCAAAGGGAAGTGAAGGGGAAGAAGGATCTGGAGGGGTGTTAGTCCCCATTAGCTGCTGGAGCTTGTGTTCCTTAACACCTGAAAGGAAGACTCATTCTCCCGCCTCCAGCATTCTCCCTCCACCTGGACCCCTCCCTCTGGCCTCTTACCTGCTCTTGATCTTTTCATTGAGAACTGTCGGCGAGACATCGGCCATTTCAATTTCTCCTCTCCCCTCACTCACTCAAACCTGTCTCCCTCCAAACTTGCTTCACTCTGTTCTCTCTGGTCTAACCCTGACATTGTAATCAAACCTGCTGACAAGGGTGGTGCTGTTGTTGTCTGGCATACCGACCTTTACCTTGCAGAGGCTGACCGCCAACATTCAGATATTTCTTCTTACCTCCTCCGGACCATGACCCCGCCACTGTCTACAGGACTGTTACTGACCTCATTTCCTCCAGAGATTTTCCCTCTACAGTTTCCAACCTCATTGTCCTGCAACCCTGAGCAGCCCGTTTCTACCTTCTTCCCAAAATCCCCAAACAGGACTGTCCTGGTAGACCGTTTCAGCCTGTTCTTGCCCCACTGAACTTATTTCTTCCTACCTTGACTCTATCTTTTCTCCCCTGGTCCAGTCTCTTCCCACCTATATCCGTGACTCTTTGGACACCCTACGTCATTTCAACAATTTCCAGTTTCCTGGCCCGAACAGCCACCTCTTCACAATGGACGTCCAATCTCTCTGTACCTCCAACCCCCACCAGAACGGTCTGAGGGTTCTCCGCTTCTTCCTTGAACAGAGGCCCAACCTGTCCCTATCTACCACCACCCTCTTCCGCCTGGCTGAACTTGCTCTCACATTGAACAACTTCTCCTTCAGCTCCACTCACTTCCTTCAAATAAAAGGTGTTGTTATCGGTACCCGTGTGGGTCCTAGTTATGCCTGTCTTTTTGTGGGGTATATTGAACATTCCTTGTTCCAGTCCTACTCAGGACCCCTCCCCCAAATCTTTTTCTGGTACATTGATGACTGTTCTTGCCCGGAACTGGAAAACTTCCATCAACTTTGCTTCCAATTTCTACCCTTCTATCACCTTTACATGGTCCATCTTCGACACTTCCCTTCCATTCCTCGACTTCTCTGTCTCCATCTCTCAGGATAGACTGTCCACTAACATTCATTATTATTCCACCAACTCCCACAGCCATCTCGACTACACTTCTTCACACCCTGCTTCTTGTAAAGACTCCATTCAATTCTCCCAGTTCCTCTGTCTCCGACGCATCTGTTCTGATGATGCAACTTTCCACAATAGCGCTTCTGATATGTTTTCCTTTTTCCTCAACTGAGGACTCCCCCCCCCCACTGTGGCTGATAGGGCCCTCACCCCTTCCCCTCCCTGCCAGAACCGTAGCAGGGTTCCCCTTTTCCTCATTTCCCACCCCACCAGCCTCCACATCCAAAGGGTCATCCTCCACCATTTCAGCCACGTCCAGAGTGATACCACCACCAAATACATCTTCCCCACCCCTCCCCTGTCAGCATTATGAAGATATCAGTCCCTCTACGACACCCTGGTCCACTCCTCCATTACCCTGACACCTTGTCCCCTTCCCATGGCACCTTCCCATGAAATCGCAGGAGGTGTAATACCTGCCCTTTTACCTCCTCTCTCCTCATCATCCAAAGTCCCAAACACTCCTTTCATGTGAAGCAATAATTTGCTTGTACTTCTTTCAATTTAGTATACTTTATTCGCTGCTCACAATGTGGTCGCCGCTACACCGGGGAGACCAAATGCAGATTGGGTGACCGCTTTGTGGAAGACCTCCACTCAGTCCTCAAGCATGACCTCCGAGCTTCCGGTTTCTTCCCATTTCAATTCACCACCCTGCTCTCATGCCCACTTTTCTGTCCCTGGCCTGCTGCAGTGTTCCAATGAACATCAACGCAAGTTTGAGGAACATCACGTCATCTTCCGATTAGGCACTCTATGGCCTTCTGGACTCAACATTGAGTTCAACAATTTCAGAGCATGGCTGGCCTTTTTTATTATCATTTTATTTTATTATTTTTTTAACCATGTGCCTGCCTTAAACTTGGTTTTTCATGTTTGTGCTTTTGGCTAGGGCTGCTCATTATTCTGTCATTAACAATCCCTCTGCACTAATGCTTTGTCTTTCACCACACCATTAGCACACTCCCTTTGCCCATGACCTCCTTGTCAATTAATCTCTCCTGCCCTCTGTCCTATCAACACCTCTTTTGTTCTCATTTCCCCCCACCCCCACTTTATTTGTTTAAAACCTATTACATTACTAACCTTTGCCAGTTCTGATGAAAGGTCACAGAACTGAAACGTTAACTCTGCTGAACTCTCCACAGATGCTGCCAGACCTGCTGAGTTTTCAGCACTTTCTGTTTTTATCAGTGAATCTAAAAGTTGTGTTCGTTTATTGAAGAAATTAACCTCTCTACGGCAATACTGGGAAGGTAAGGTAACTCATCTTAGCTCTGGAGCTGTTTCAAACAACTGTCTAGAAATCATATGGTTCTGTACATCACATCCTGTCTGGTGATAGACAGCTGTTTTAGATACACCCCTTAGAGTAATACCACAACAGGATTAAAAAAGGCGGGTCACCACCACCTTCTCAAGGGCAATTCGGGATGGGCAATAAATGCTGGCCTTGTCTACATGGCCCATATCCCATGAAAGAATAAGAAAAAGAACCCTACCACTGAGCAACAGGAGAGATTTTTTTTATTCATTCATGGGATGTGGGCGTCACTGGCCAGGCCAGCATTTATTGCCCATCCCTAATTGCCCTTGAGAAGGTGGTGGTGAGCTGCCTTCTTGAACCACTGCAGTCCATTTGGGGTAGGTATACCGACAGTGCTGTAAGAAAGGGAGTTCCAGGATTTTGACCCAGCGACAGTGAAGGAACAGCGATATAGTTCCAAGTCAGGATGGTGTGTGACTTGGAGGGGAACTTGCAGGTGGTGGTGTTCCCACGTATTTGCTGCTCTTGTCCTTCCAGTTTGTCGAGGTCACAGGTTTGGAAGGTGCTGTCAAAGGAGCCTTGGTGCATTGCTGCAGTGCATCTTGTAGATGGTACACACTGCTGCCACTGTGCGTCGGTGGTGGAAGGAGTGAATGTTTGTAGATGGGGTGCCAATCAAGCGGGCTGCTTTGTCCTGGATGGTGTCGAGCTTCTTGAGTGTTGTTGGAGCTGCACCCATCCAGGCTAGTGGAGAGTATTCCATCATACTCCTGACTTGTGCCTTGTAGATGGTGGACATGCTTTGGGGAGTCAGGAGGTGAGTTACTCGCCTCAGGATTCCTAGCCTCTGACCTGCTCTTGTAGCCATGGTATTTATATGGCTACTCCAGTTCAGTTTCTGGTCAATGGTAGCCCCTAGGATGTTGATAGTGGGGGACTCAGCAATTGTAATGCCATTGAATGTCAAGGGGAGATGGTAAGATTCTCTCTTGTTGGAGATGGTCATTGCCTGGCACTTGTGTGGTGCGAATGTTACTTGCCACTTATCAGCCCAAGCCTGGATATTGTCCAGGTCTAGCTGCATTTCTACATGGACTGCTCCAGTATCTGAGGAGTCACGAATGGTGCTGAACATTGTGCAATCATCAGCGAACATCCCCACTTCTGACCTTATGATTGAAGGAAGGTCATTGATGAAGCAGCTGAAGATGGTTGGGCCTAGGACACTACCCTGAGGAAGGCCTGCAGTGATGTCCTGGAGCTCAGATGATTGACGACCAACAACCACAACCGTCTTCCTTTGCGCTAGGTATGACTCCAGCCAGTGGAGGGTTTTCCCCCTGATTTCATTGACCTCAGTTTTGCTAGGGCTCCTTGATGCTGTACTCTGTCAAATGCTGCCTTGATGTCAAGGGCAGTCACTCTCACCTCACCTCTTGAGTTCAGCTCTTTTGTCCATGTTTGAACCAAGGCTGTAATGAGGTCAGGAGCTGAGTGGCGCTGGCGGAACCCAAACTGAGCGTCACTGAGCAGGTTATTGCTAAGCAAGTGCCACTTGATGGCACTGTTGATGACACCTTCCATCACTTTACTGATGATTGAGAGTAGGCTGATGGGGCGGTAATTGGCCGGGTTGGACCTGTCCTGCTTTTTGTGTACAGGACATACCTGGGCAATTTTCCACATTGCAGGGTGGATGCCAGTGTTGTAGCTGTACTGGAACAGCTTGGCTCGGGGCGCGGCAAGTTCTGGAGCACAGGTCGTCAGTATTATTGCCGGAATATTGTCAGGGCCCATAGATTTTGCAGTATCCAGTGCCTTCAGTCGTTTTTAGATATCACACGGAGTGAATCGAATTGGCTGAAGTCTGGCATCTGTGACGCTGGGGACTGCAGGAGGAGGCCAAGATGGATCATCAACTCGGACCTTCTGGCTGAAGATTGTTGCAAGTGCTTCAGCCTTATCTTTTGCACTGATGTGCTGGGCTCCTCCATCATTGAGGATGGGGATATTTGTGGAGCCACCTCCTCCAGTTACTTGTTTAATTGTCCACCACCATTCATGACTGGATGTGGTGGGACTGCAGAGCTTAGATCTGATCCTTTGGTTATGGGATCGCTTAGCTCTGTCTATTGCATGCTGCTTACGCAATTTGGCACGCAGATAGTCCTGTGTTGTAGCTTCACCAGGTTGACATCTCATTTTGAGGTATGCCTGGTGCTGCTCCTGGTGGTCTGTGTGGTGGTCACTCCTACCAATACTGTCATGGACAGATGCATCTGCAGCAGGCAGATTGGTGAGGACAAGGTCAAGTATGTTTTCCCCTCGTGTTGGTTCCCTCACCACCTGCCGCATACCCAGTCTAGCAGATATGTCCTTTAGGACTTGGCCAGCTCGGTCAGTAGTGGTGCTACCGAGCCACTCTTGGTAATGGACATTGAAGTCCCCCACCCAGAGTACATTTTGTGCCCTCGCCACCCTCAGTGCTTCCTCCAAGTGCTGTTCAAACTGGAGGAGTACTGACTCATCAGCTAAGGGAGGGCGGTAGGTGATAATCAGCAGGAGGTTTCCTTGTTCATGTTTGATCTGATGCCATGAGACTTCATGGGGTCCAGAGTCGATATTGAGGATTCCCAGGGCAATGCCCTCCCTACTGTATACCACTGTGCCACCATCTCTGTTGGGTCTGTCCTGCCAGTGGGATAGCAGTGTCTGTAAGGTACGATTCCATGAGTATGACTATGTCAGGCTGTTGCTTGACTAGTCTGTGGGACAGCTCTCCCAACTTTGGCACAAGCCCCCAGATGTTAGTAAGGAGGACTTTGCAGGGTCGACAGAGCTGGGTTTGCCTTTGTCATTTCTGGTGTCTAGGTCGATGCCGGGTGGTCCATCCGGCTTCATTCCTTTTTATTAACTTCATAGCAGTTGGATACAATTGAGTGGCTTGCTAGGTCATTTCAGAGGGGATGTATGAGTCAACTACATTGCTGTGGGTTTGGAGTCACATGTAGGCCAGACCAGGTAAGGACAGCAGATTTCCTTCCCTAAAGGACATTAGTGAACCAGATGGGTTTTTACAACAATCGACAATGGTTTCATGGTCATCATTAGACTAGCTTTTAATTCCAGTTTTATTAATTGAATTCAAATTCTACCTTCTGCTGTGGTGGGATTTGAACCCATGTCCCCAGAGCAATGCCCTGGGTCTCTGGGTTACTAGTCCAGTGACAATACCACCGCCTCCCCTCTGGGCACAATATCATCATCAGGGCAACAATAGAGAAAGCCATTGGCTTGCTCAAATTGCACTTCAGATGCCTGAACAGATCTGGAGGGGCCCTTCAATATGCTGCAGCAAGGATCTCCAGGATCGTTGCCATCTACTGTGCTCTTCACAATATGGTGCTGCAGAGAGGAGTCAAACTGGAGCAAGAAAAAGGTGGACAGCACCAGGTACCTCCTCCTCCTCCGAGCAACCTGTTGTGCCCATGGCGCCTGCATCCGTATACTTGGCTGCCAGAGAAGCCTGTGATGGGCTCATCAAGGCACACTTCACTTAAAAAGTGTGCTCACAGAAATCTGCAAATTCCATCAAAAACTCTGTGCCAGCAACCCCCACTCCCCCACCACTCACAACATGCCTTAGTCCATTAGTCAACCAGTTTAACATTATATTTACACCCTTTCTTTCTCATCAAAGCTGATCATACCATTCACTGGAAGGAAACTGTCCAGGGTAAATGTGGGTGCAACAAAATAGAGGCCATGAGAATGAGGAGTTAATATGGGCGGCACAGTGGCACAGTGGTTAGCACCGCAGCCTCACAGCTCCAGCAACCCGGGTTCAATTCTGGGTACTGCCTGTGCGGAATTTGCAAGTTCTCCCTGTGAAAACCGCGCAGGTTTTCGCCGGGTGCTCTGGTTTCCTCCCACAGCCAAAGACTTGCAGGTTGATAGGTAAATTGGCAATTCTAAATTGTCCCTAGTATAGGTAGGGGGATTGAGGGAAGGTGGGGATGTGGTAGGAATATAGGATTAGTATAAATGGGTGGTTGATGGTTGGCACAGACTCGGTGGGCTGAAGGGCCTGTTTCAGTGTTGTATCTCTAAATAAAAATAATGTTTTCATTGAAATCTTAACACTGTTGTGAGTATCCATGTGCATCCCCTTTTGCAACTAAGATGTCTCCCTCTTACAGGTCGGAATTTTACCGGCATTAAACGTGTCTCTTCGGAGGCGTCCGGATGGTAAAATGAAGCGCAATGACGTTGGGCCGTGTCCCCGGCGTCATTACGCGCAAATGTTATTTTACCAACGTCAGAAGTCGGGCATGAGCGAGTCTGTGCTCGCCGCCCGACTACAAATAATTGAAAGGTAATTGAGGTCGTTTACAAAACAATTGGCTACAATTTTACGTATGAGGTCTGATTTAACGTCCTTAAATCGGCGCGTGGGGCGTGTCGGCCAGCCGGCAGCTACATAAGGGCAGCAGGCATTGATTCCAGGAGGGAGTTGGAAGTACAATTTTCAGCTTTACTCTGAAATAATTCTAATGCTATTTGTATATCCTGACAAGGTGTGTGACTTGCAACTCGTGCTAAAGGATTCATCTGAGTGTTCCGCACTGCTGATGGGGACCCATCAACTTTGATTTATGTGGTGAAAGGAAGGGGATTTTGTGAGCCAGTCCTAACTGCTGGAAGCTAATACTTGTGGTCAGAGCATCTGGTGAGTAGTACAGCAATGAGAATTGTTCAATGTGGAGGTGGATCATCAGATGAGGAGAACCTTGCCCCTATGAGGGACAGAAGGACAAATGTGCAGGGGAACGTGCAACAAGCTGACCCAGTGCACCATCGTGATGTGGGAGGGAGAGCAGGTGGCAGAGTCGCCCGTTGGCAAACACATGTCAGGATACGTGCCTACCCACCAGGAGGGGCATACCGCTGTGTCTGAGCTACCTGCTGCTGTCAGATCGCCAGTGCAGAAGAAGACTGCGCCAGTCACGGGAGATTGTCACATCTCTTTGTGAGACGTTGGCAGTGGATGTTTCCTCAAACTGTATCGGAGGCCATCCAATGCCAGTCGTTCTAAAGGTTACAATATCTTTTAACTTCTATGCGTCTGGCTCATTCCAAGCCTCAGCAGCAGACTTGTGCGGAGTCTCACAAGCAGCAGCGCACCACCGCATCAAGGTTGTGACTGATGCATTGTTCCAATGTGGTAACCAATTCATCACGTTCAAGGCGGACAACACTTGTGAGGCTGAGAGAGCCAGAGACTTCAGCACTATATCTGGGTTTCCAATGGAACAAGGCGTGATTGACTGTACTCATGTGGCCTTCAGAGCCCCAGCAGGTCAGTTGGGGATATTGATTAACCGCAAGAGATACCATTCAATGAACGTTCAGCTCGTCTGTGATCATCGTCAGAGAATCATGCAGGTGTGCGCACGTTACCCTGGGATTTGTCATGATGCCTTCATTCTCCGAAACTCCCACGTACCTGCACTTCTCAGGTCTCCAGACAGAATGGAGGGATGGATACTTGGCGACAGGGGGTTATCCTCTGAAGACATGGCTCATGACACCAGTGAGGAATCCAAGGGGTCAAGCGGAGGAACGATACAATGAGAGCCATGCGGCCACAGTGACCATCGAACAAACTATAGGCCGCTTAAGATGAGGTTCAGGTGTCTTGACCGCTTAGGTGCAGCACTGCAGTACGCACCTTCAAGGGTTGCAAGAATAATTGTCGTCTGCTGTGCCTTGCATAACCTGGTGACTGAAAATGGAGAGGCACTGGAGGAGGATCAATGTCATCGCGATGTGTCATCAGATGACAATGATGTTTCTGATGATGAAGCTGGACACCACTGACTTGATGGTCATGGAGAGGAAGCTGAATTTAATTTGGATCTAAGTGCTCGATAGACAAGGGTGTCTTTAATTTATTTATTTTTATTTAGAGATACAGCACTGAAACAGGCCCTTCGGCCCACCGAGTCTGTGCCGACCATCAACCACCCATTTATATTAATCCTACATCCCTACCCACCTACCTATACTAGGGGCAATTTATAATGGCCAATTTGCCTATCAACCTGCAAGTCTTTGGCTGTGGGAGGAAACCGGAGCACCCGGCGAGAACCCAGGTGGTCACAGGGAGAACTTGCAAACTCCGCACAGGCAGTACCCAGAATTGAACCCGGGTCACTGGAGCTGTGAGGCTGCGGTGCTAACCACTGCGCCACTGTGCCGCCCCTAAGAGGCAGACGTTTCCATTCAGAGTCTGTAAATTTTCACACAATTGGGATTACCGTATGACAACACTAATTGTGAGGCTCTGAAAGGGCAAATTCACTCACCTTCACGGGGAGAGAGAATGCAACGATGCAATCCTTCACATCATGAGGAACGCCACCCAGGTGTGAGACCTCACATGTTGAACAACTTTTGTTGAGCAACGATGTTGGAATTGACGTCAGTAAAGCCATGACAAAATCTCAGAGAACCCGATTTTATTACAATATTTTATTACGCATTCAAATAAAAAACCTTTCAATTCACCCTGTGAACCATTAGTGATATTAAAGTGATTTCTTAAATCTTTTCCGAGTGCTCTTTCGGGTGCATGATCCTTCACCACCAGACACACCAGAGGCAAGTGGTTGAACTGTTTGCTGCCCTGCTTGTGATGACTTTGGCAGACGTCCTCTGCTTGCTCGCGTCCGTGAGGGCCCCGGCATCTCGGGGTTCTCCTGAGAAATCTCATGAGCACCCTGTAACACCCTGGGATTTCGCTGATCACATGTCCCTGGCAGAGGGAGCAAGGAGCTGGAGGATGCATCAGAGGCGCCCTGAGAGGAGCTCCCATATGCAATCTGCTAACCCTGTGCCCTCATGAGGCTCTGACGATCCTCAGTGGTGACATCAGAAGGATGAGCGCCCTCAACCTGGCTCCAGCGCTTCAGATTCTGCTCTCTGATGCTCTGGTCCAGGGAGGCCACAATTGATCTGACATCACGAAGTGCATCCAGAACTGGCCCTTCCACTGCAGCTGCCAATCTGTCAATGGGGGATGCCAGATGTTCAATTGCCTGAGAGTGAACAGAAATCATACTCTGCATGGATGTAGCCAGAGTTTGATTAATTCTGCGCATTGTCTCAGGCAGCTCCGCCAGATTTTCAAGGACCGCTTGCTGCACCTGCAACATCTCCCGCCGAATGGATGTTCTCAAAGGCATGTCATCAGCTTGCTGCTCTGCACTGGCCTGGCCTCCCACACTCCTCCGACTGTGTGAGGCATTGGCCGATTCTGCCTCCGGTGCCTGGCCTGGCACCTGTGCTGTGCTGACACCTGGATGTGAAATCGAATCCACGGACACGCAAATCCCAACCGAGGTGTCTGTATCTGCGCTTGTGCTTGATGCGTCGCGAGGATGTGACGGTGTGCCCTCCTCAACCTCAGAGGTGGATGGTAGTACAACTGAGACGCTTCCTGTTCCATGCAGTCGGTCACCTGCTGGGAAAATCATATTGATCAGTTTGATCAGAAAGCCAGAGTGGAGAACATGTATTTGAGTCCATTATGGTCACATCAGTCTGATGGGACTTTTGAGGGCTTAATTATGTTCATTAGTAACTCATAACAACATTGGCCGATCAACCTCCCCCACCCTGCCCCCTCCCCCCCTGAAATGCACTAATACACCACTTTCTGGATCATTCACGATCATGGCCATGTCCACCGGCCTCGCCATCTGCCTCGGCTCGTTCTCCTTCCTCCCCTGCTATCATCAATGCGTCCTCCTCCATTCTACTGAGGAATGCTGTACAGGCCTCACCACCACCTGTCCGGGACCTCTCTCGGGCGTTGTGTGCCCTCTTTTCCTAATGAAAGAAAAAAATTAGGTCAAACATTTGTGTGCGCATTTCACGCAATCACCCAAATGGGTTGATGTGGCTTTTAACTGCTGTGCCATTGCTGATCGTGCCCTCATCAATCCCTCCTTAACGTTCATCTCACATATGCCCATCTTGCATCCCAATGCAAGGAGGCAGCCAGGCAATGATCATGCAGGGGTTCCACATTGCATCATGAATACAAATACACCCTCCCTTGACAAAATAACGATTAGATGAATGAGGAATGCCCCTTACCTGGGCAGAGCGAAGCAGGTCATTGAGGCGCTTACGGCATTGTATCCATGTGCGCCGAATGACGCCACGGCTGCTGACCTCCTCCGCTACCTCCAGCCAGGCCCTCTTTATCACTGTCGACCGTCGCCTTCTACCATCTGGGTTGAAGAGGATATCACGCCTCTCCTCAACTGCCTGAAGGAGGACCTGTAGTGAATCATCTGAAAAACGGGGGGCTGAGTGAGTGCTTCTCCCCTCCATGACTTCCTCCACCTGTGTTTAAAGCTCTAACTCCTTCTGCACTAACAGAACTGTAGCCTCTCAGTGAACCACAACTACTACTGCTGATTTTTAAACAATGAATGAGTACCTGGCCAATTTCATGGAGGTAAACATTTTTCAAGGGTTTACCTAAGATATTCCCGGATGTGGCTCCGCCCCCAATGATGTATATCTTCCCGCCCGCACCAGCAGATTCAGGTCTCAGTTACGCCGCGGGGTCACTAATTGACTGCCCCGCGCGTGATGCCGGTGGATAGGAGACGCAGCGCGGGAATGGAGGCCGCATCCGTTTAAGTTCCACCCGAGCCGGAGCCAGCGATTACGGTAAAATTCCAGCCACACTTTCTATTACATTATTCAGTAAGCTATAGCTGGGAGCCCCCAGTTAGACTACTTCAGGAGCTGTCAGATTCCAATCCAGCTAGATTTTGACAGTGAACACAGGACCGGGTAGGGCATCTACAATTTTGTGTAAAAATGTAGTGGGGGCAGGTATTACCTGAATGCAGTGCAATTTTGCCCATTTAATTTTGACCCCACTTCCTGGAAATGGCACCTGAAAAGCAGTCAAAACTGGCAACTTAAAATGGTGGGAAGTGATATTGGTGCAGGAAGGCACTGAATAGCTGGGCAGGCTGAGTTAAAATCAACTCTTTATGATATACTGATGATGCATATCAGCTCTGATATTAACTGGGGGATGTTCTGGGAGTGGAGTGGTTCTGATATCACATGGGAAACTTAGAAGTAAGTTCAGCATGTCTGGCTGTGGCTTTTTTATGCGGCCACTTCATTAGCATTTTACTTCTGGGTTTCCCATCTAATCAAAGGCAGCGGGCATGGCTTGAATCCACATGGTGTAATCTCAACTCCAAAGATGCAAGTTAAAGAAATTGGAGCTGGGACAAACAGAAGTGGAATTGCTATAATGGATCAAATGCTCGAAGGCTGCACTGTGCCTCACTGGTGCCTCCTTTGATGTGCTGCTGGGGACTGTGAGGAGTAGCAAAGAGATATTCTTCCTTGGCAGTGGGAGGTTACAGGTGCACACTTTTATCTCTTAGCTTAATCTGTTTTCTGATGTTTATGGAACACTTGGCTTAGTGGTAATCACTTTTTCTAAAGAAAAGAAGAAACTTGCATTTATATACCACCTTTCACAACCTCAGGACCTCTGAAAATGGTTTACAAACACCCTCTTATATACCTTAATTTCAAAGAAAGCCATTCAGTTGACCAATCTGAGTGACAAATGCTCTTAAAAGCCTCTGAGATAATGAGGCATGAGTACTTAGGCATGCCAAATTGTATTTCTACTCTTTCGCTAGGGCTATCTGGTGAAGCATGGTGCTGTAGCCTACACCCAGACACAAGGGGATCCTGGCAGCAGGCCAAAAAATACATAGGGCAAGCCAACAAGAACTCTTCCCCAGATGTCTTCATGCAATCAGCCTTCAAGAGTACAGCTATAATGCTTGATCTGGGTGGCCCATAACACAGTTCAGAAATTTACAGATATGGTAAATTTATTTTATTTGTTCATAGGATGTAAGGGTTACTGGTAGAGTCAACATTTATTGCCCATCTTTAATTGCCCTTGAGAAGGTGGTGTGAGCTGCCTTCTTGAACAGCTGCAGTCCATGTAGTGTAGGTACACCCACTGTGCTGTTAGGAAGGGAGTTCCAGGATTTTGACCCAGCGACAGTAAAGGAATGGTGATATAGTTCCAAGTCAGTATGGTGTGTCACTTGGAGGGGAACGTGCAGGTGGTGATGTTCCCATGCATCTACTGCCCTTGTTTTTCCAGGTGGTAGAGGTTGCAAGTTGGAAGGTGCTGTTGAAGGATGCTCGGTGAGCAACTGCAGTGCATCTTGTATATTGTATACACTGCTGCTATTGTGCACTGGGGGTGGAGGGAGTGACTCAGTTAAGTTTCTGGTCAATGGTAATCCCCAGGATGTTGATGACGTGACTTTACATTGGAACAGACCATCTGGTTCAGAAAAGCAGAAATTTCTTTCACTTGGTCAGTTAAGGGGACTTGCCAATATCCTTTAAGCAAAATCAATATTGCTAACAAGGGTGAGTTCCCTACCCTATCAATACAATCTTCGAGCCTTGGGATCAGATAGGAGTCCATCTTAGTTACCGCATTAACCTTTTGGGTTATCAATGCAGAATCTTTGAGGATCATCTGATTTTAGTACCAGAGCAACAGATGAACTCCAACTACTTTGACTGTGTTCAATTATATCATTTCACAAGATGTATTGAACCTCCTCCTTGACTTTGGCCCATTTGCTGGGATTGAGTCTGTAGGGGCTTTGTTTAATTGGTTCAGCTTCTTCTACATCAACCTCATGAATAGCTAAGAAGTAGGACCTGGCTTACCTGCGCATACAGGCTTATACCTCCTCAATAGGTCAGCTATGTCTTTCCTCTGGTGCTCAGGAAGATGTTGTAGCACCTCATCCAGACCCTCAAACACCTCTATGTTTGCCAGCTTCACTGCAGGAGGCTCAATCTGAGAACTCTCAATCTCAGACTCATCATCTGGTTCATCATATGCACCAGTATCACCATCTACATTCTCTACCACCTGCGCTACGCCTACTGACTGACTATGCTCACAGCCATTGTACCTCTTCAGCATATTCACTTGACACACTCTTTGACTCTTTCATCTGTCTGGGTATGTAGTTCACATCAATGAGTTTCCTTTTGATCCAGTATGATCCACTAAATCTAGCTCTCAGTGGTTCACCAGGCAAATGCAACAAGATTAGCATCTTATCCCTGGATTGAAAACTACGTACCTTATCTATTTTCTCTGTTTGTGCTTTCATTGCCTGTTGAGAAGCTTTGAGATGTTCCCTGGCCATCACACAAGCATTTGAGAGCCTTTCTTGGAATGACATATAATCTAGAAAGGTAGTTTCCTTTTCTTGTGCCAAAAATCTCTCCTTAATGAGTTTAAGGGGGCCCCTAACATCATGCTCATCAACCAATTTAAAGGGACTGAAACCAGTAGACTCATTTGGCATGCACCTAACTGTGAACAACAAAAATGATATCCCTATCCCAATCCTGGGGATACTCGAAACAATAGGTCCTAGTGTTTGGTGATACCACTTCAAAGCACCTTGGGACTGTGGTGATAAGCAGACAACTTGAACTGCTTCATTCCTAAATTACACACGACCTCCTTAAATATACCTGACATGAAATTTGACCCTTAGTCAGACTGAATCTCTTTTAGCAACCCGTACCAAGTGAAAAACTGGACCAACCCCTCGATCACAACTTTCGCTGTGATCCTTTTCAATGGTACTGCCTCTGCAAATCAAGCAGACAAGTCATGATGGTCAGGAGATAATTATAACCTATGACTTAGTCATAGGAAGGGTCCAACACAATCCACAAGAACTCTTAGTTAGTTAACTGAAACATTTAGTTAAATGCAGGTATCAATATTAATGGGGCTGGCTTATTCGAACGCTGTGGCTTCCCAATCATCTGCATGTGTGACAGGTCTTACAATAGTCAACCACAGCCCTGTGCAGCTTCAGCCAGTAAAAATGCATCATTACCCTAGGCTGAGTCTTCCAAATATCCAAATGACTTGCAACTGGAATCTCGTGGGTAATACTCAAAATTTTACTGTGATAGCAAGGAGGGACAACAATTTGATGGATTACAGCCCAATCTTCATCAGTGGGCCTCTGGGGAGGTCTCCACTTCCTCAATAAAATGTCATTCTTGACATAATAGCACTCAGGGACTTTTTCAGCCTCTGCCTCAGAACACACCATCTGAGACAATCTCCTCAAATCAAGGTATGCCTGTTGTGCCTCAAACAAGGAAGATCTGCTAAAAAAAAATCCCCATTGTTAGCATTGGCGCCTTTACCACAAACATCCCCACCCAAATCCTTGAAAAAGGTTTCAGCCAACCAAACACCCGAATTGTCACCACAACAACTGAATCCCTCTCATCTTGTTTAACCTATGAGCCTGGGACTAGTCGCAACACAATCCGGGTGTTTTCCGGGAAATACTACCTGCAAAATCTCAGTTTCAGCAGCCTCAGCTGGCTTTTCCGAAACCACTGGAGATGCCAATCCCTTATCCCGGCCATGTCCTTGCTTAGCAGAGAATTTACACCTTTAATAGACAAACTAGGAACATCATCAATGGTAACAGCCCAGTGACCAAGTCACATTTTAAATCAATCCTATATAAGGGAACAGGTAAACCTTGAATTAACAATTTCACAATCAGCGAACTATCAGGGGAAGTTTCATCCTATCTGCCAACATCTGTGATTATGCCGCCCATGTATCTCTAAGGATAACAATTGACTTGCCTGCCTCATCAGACACATGTGAGGATAATTCACCGCCAAACAGGAAACTTCTATAATTTTCTGTAAACTGACTGACTCTATCATTGAACGTGGGAGAAACTATCTGCTTGTCATGAACATTACTCGCTAGGACAGTATTTCCTGGGGGAACTCCATGTGACTGTAGACATGCAACAGGCTTATTTTTCAGCTTCCAACACTCATCCTTCACGTGTCCTTTTTTATGACAAAAATAGCATGTTGGTCCCCTTGAACCAAACTTTTCCTTCTGGCTTTCTTTTTTATTAACCTGAGGAGCGTCTATGTCTTTACCTTTGTCATCTTTTTCAATAGGACCAGTTCTCTTTTCATTATCAAACGTCCTATCTTTTCAATTTCTCTGAAAGTTTCCAAACTGGGGCCTGTGACTACCACTGTTGTGAATCAATTCTTAATCATCTGCCACTACTGCAGCATCCCTTATTTTACAAATCTTATGTTCTTCCAGGTGGGACCTTATTCCTGAAGGAGACACTATTTTTGAATTCTTCATCAGAATCACTTCCCTAAAGGCTGTCAAAGTCTTGTCCAATCTTCATCAATCTATACCACCTATCAAACACCATTTTCTTCTCCTGAGCGAATTCCACATATGTCTGGCCCTGGTTCCTTTTAAAATTTCTCTTTTTTTTTTCTCTGTAGGCCTCTAGTACCAAGTCATAGGCATTGAGAACAGCTGTCTTTACTTTGTCATAGTCCCACGAGTGCTGTTCTGAAAGAAACAAGTATACCTCCAAAGCTTTCTGTTGAAAACACTCTAGGAGCACTGTCCAAGATAATTTAGGCCAATCCAGATTCGTGGCAATTTTCTCAAATGATACGAAGTACATTTCTACTCCCTCCTCACTAAATTTAGTTATCAAGCATATATTCTTTGCCAAATCAAAACTATGAGGAGTTTCCTCTGGGTCCGCCTCAACTTTCGGCTCTAATGCAAGTGCTTAAATTTTGAGCTTATCTCTCTCAAATTCTAAGTTCTTCCTTTCTAACCTCACCTTTTCCCTATCTCTTTCTCTTTCTTTTCCCTCCCTTTCCAGTTTCATCCTCTCTATTTCAAATTGTCTCCCTTCACTCTCTCTTTCTAACTCTAATTCAAATTTCTCATTCTATTTCTTCTCTTTCTGATGCAATTTTGGCTATTTCTATTTGATCACTAGCAGAAACATCCTTTTCCCTCTCCAGCTTCAAGCGAGGAACCAGTTCTTGGACAATCTGTGCTTTCCTAGCTCCTGGGCTTACACTAACCTCCATGTGCTTTTCTATAGTAATCAAATCAACTTTGCAATGTACTGAGAGACAAATCTCTCTTAACAAAAGCTTGAACATCAATAGTAATCATGTTGATTTCCCACTGAATACAGCAAAAGTAAATATGAAATCTTGCTAGTTTAAACTCTGGAAAATTCTAATGAATTGGTTTCCCAGCCTGATTTGGATCAGATTCCAGATGATCCCCCAATTTTGTTATGATCCCCGTGGAGATCAACAAACCAAAAGAATCGAACTTAGCGACCAACCCCAAAAGAAAAACCAAGCAGACAAGATTTCACTTTTATAAATTTTACTTTAACAATCAAACCAAAATCAATGGAAGTTAAACATGAATTAACAGTCACATCATGGTCTATATACATAGTTTACAGATTACAGGTCAAATATCAGATGCATCAAATATAGACCTCATGGATTTACTAGGCAAAGATGGCACCAAACAGCCACAAAGATCCTCAAAGCTATGAACTTCTTCAGGAAGATTTCTAACTCTTGTCCTCCAAGATGCAAACACCAATTTCCATTTGACAGCAGTTTCCCTGCATTCCTGAACTCCACTAACACCATCTCTACAAAATCTGTGCATCCCTCGGGATCTTCCGTAGTTCTGCTCCTGATAGTCTTGATGGCGTAGTTCCTCCGGTGTCACCTTAAGTAATTGAAAACTACTGCAACAATTCATATCTACCAATGGTTCTAGCATTAGCAGCTTGGCTTCAAAACAGCCTGCTGCCTCCTTCAGCTCAGCAATCTCTTGAAAAATCTGAGCTTGAATAGCTCTCGTCACATGCCTCTGGTCAAATGACTGTATTTGTTTTATCTGGTTCCAACTAGTTCTGTTTCTCCAGAAGCCTGACGTTTTTATTTTCATTTTCAAGTCAGGGTCTGTCTCAAGAAAAACAAGCTTTGAAACCAGAGTCAGTGCACCTAACAGAATCCAACAAGTCATCTGTTCTGATAATGGTTGGTACATGGTCCTCTACTGGTTCCACACCGTGAACTCCGGAGAGAAGGCCATTGATGAAGCAGCTGCAATATCTGCCAGTGTTGGACTTTGCCATGAGGTGGGCTGCCCTGGATGTAACTCCAGACTATGGTAATGACCCAGGCAATGAAATACCAGCAGCTCTGGGCCGGGGCAGGAGCAATGTGCGATGGGCACTCCTTTCCAGCACCAGTTCAGAGGAAAATCAGGAAAATATAGCCTGTCACCTTGAAGCCCAGAATTTCAGCAGAGGTTGAGGCCTTCAAGTGAAAACTGTAATAACTGCATTAAAAGATACAAACGACATTATATTGGACAAATTTCAACATGTTATTGTGAATTATAATTTTTTTTATTTAAAAATTTGTTTTATACCTTCTTTGTACATTAGGAATTTCAATTGATAAAAAATGAACAAATAGTCATTTTGTAGTACAGAACAAAGAACAAGAACAAAGAACAGTACAGCACAGGAACAGGCCATTCGGCCCTCCAAGCCTGCGCCGATCATGATGCCTGTCTAAACTAAAACCTCTGCACTTACGGGGTCCGTATCCCTCTATTCCCATCCTATTCATGTATTTGTCAAGATGTCTCAAACGTCACTATCGTACCTGCTTCCACCACCTCCCCCGGCAGCAAGTTCCAGGCACTCACCACCCTCTGTGTAAAGAACTTGCCTCGCACTTGAATATTGCTTGAAAATAGAGACATGTTGTCGAAGCTTTTTGTCTTGCACTCATCAGGACAATCTGCAGGAATACCGATGTAAGGGAAAACAACTACTTTGTACTGTATGAGAAGAGAGTGCTGATTAGTTGGCAAGTGAACTCTGATTGGTAGAGGAATTGCCATGGAGAATGCAACAATTTAGGGGACAGACAGCTAACTTCCAATCATGTCCCTTCTGCTGTTCACAACGGGTAAGGTACAGACCATACCCAACCAGCCCGTGCTTGCAAAACACAAAACATAGTGTCCAACATATGATGTGATTCCACAATTGGACAACATTTCTGAAATAAACCTCAGTGTGCTACGAGTTATGCTGACAACCAATTTAAGATTGTCAGTAGGGCTTGCAGAGTGGCGCATTTGCGTGTACTGGAAGCTACGTATTATTAATACACAGGGCCCTGTTCTTTGCAGACGGAAAGAATATGTACAAACATTGTGCCTGTTTAAGCTAAACAAAGTAAGTGATGGCCGTTCGCTGGTCCATTCCTCAGGGCAATGCCTTGACCAGAGTCAAGCTGCCTGGTTTAAATTTCAAACAAAACTTGGCAGTTAACTGTCAGTCACCATAAACTGGTGCATACCCCATGGCAGGCCTCTACCAATCAGAGTTCACTTGCCAACCAATCAGCACTCTCTTATACAGTATAAAGTTTGTTGTTTTCCCTTACATTGGTATTCTTGCAGATTGTCCTGATGAGTGCAAGACGAAAAGCTTTGACAACATGCCTCTGTTTTCAGCAATAAAAAATGAACAGCGGACTTTATTAGAAGTAATTTAGGGCTGGATTTTGTGCTGGAGGCAGGGGTCCCGGCAACAGGCCTAAAAGGCAGGGGGAGTCCTGCCTCTTCCTTTTCATGCCTCCCCCCGCCCCCGCAGAGTGATACTCCGATATTTTCGAATCCAGGTCCGAGGAAGTGAGATCCCCATCACTTTAAAGACTTTCACAGGATGGGGATCCTGCCTCCAATAGCTGCTGGCCAATAAGAAGGCCGGCAGCTCAGCAGTATCGGCAGTACCACCAGGAGTGGAGTCCACAGTCGATACTGCAGAGGCCTCAGACCCAGGCCCAGCGATGGAACCCCGGAACAGAGGTAGGTGAGATGGGGTCATTGGGACCAGTCAAGAAGGCCCTGGTGAGGGAATGGGGGCAGTGGGGGGGTTGGTCTTGCAGTCCAGGAGGAGAGGGGTCCGGAAGGGGGGGGTGAATTGGTTCCTGGTGGGGGTCCTCTGTGGGCCACAAATTTCCCACGAAGACAGGACCCCCCCCCCCCCCACAATGCGCAGGGAGGGTGCCTCATTTTATAAGGCATCCTCCCTGCATGGTGGAGGCCCCTGCAGCCGCTGGTAAGGTACCAGCAGTGGCGTGAAGAGGCCCTTAATTGGCCGTTAATAGGCCACATAAGGCCCTTAATTGGCCTCTGGGCAGGAAGGCCATTGCCGGCCTATCCTGCCCCCGAGAAGTTCGCTGGGCAACTGGGAGGTGATGGGCTCTCCGCTCCACACCCCCACCACCTGTTGTGATACTCCATGCCACCCCCCCCCACTTGGATCCTGTCTCAGGGGGCCACAAAATCCTGGCCTTTTGGGGAAAACTATGATTATGAACTTCAACAGGAGTTCCTTAATTTCTGTCCGTAAGTTTGACAAGTATCCTGAAGACGCAACATTCACACCACTTCTCCATGGTTTCTGCTGAAGTTATGGCGTAACATTAGAATAACCCCAAAAATTCTCGGCATAGCTGCAATGGTACAGGCAAGTTGAGACTTCTACCATGGCACCACCAATCGATATCACAGATAGTTATAAAAACTTTTAGAATGAGATTTCCCAGGACAGCTGGTTTACATAAAGTATTTTCAATGAGACAAAAGCTTGATGTTCTGAATTTAAGATTTGTTCTAGATTGTGTAATGCATAAAGGATGTCAATGTATTCTGCATGGTGCTTCGCCACAGCGGCGGCGTGAGAGTGGGAACAGGCGAGAGAAGCTGGGATATAAAAAAGCGGAGACCCGAGACTAGAAGCAGCAGCAGTGGTGAGAGCAGGAACAGGCAAGAGGAGCCGGCAGATAAAAGAGCGGAGACCCGAGGCTCGAGACCAGAAGCGGCAGCGGTGGTGAGCGATGCTCTGTTCAGTTCTGTTCGGTTCAGTGGACCTGCTTGACCAACATAAATCGAAGTGTGACATCACAGGAGAGCTGGTAAGTGATTGGTGGGTATTTCTTCCATGTCTCTTTTTGTTTGGGCCAAGTGATTTAAATCAAGAGGCAGCATTACAGGTTAAGAGTACACTTAAATAATTCTTTATTTTGTAAAATACTGAGATCCTGATTAATTAATTAAATAGAATAGAGATGTCTGGGCAGGTGTTGTGTTGCAGCTGTAGTATGTGGGAGCTGGTGGACGCCACTGCGATCCACGGTGACCACATCTGCAGCAAGTGTTGGCTGTTCAAGGAACTTCGGCTCAGAGTTGATGAGCTGTGGACACTGCGACACATCAGGGAGGGGGAGAGTTACCTGGACACTGTGTTTCAGGATACAGTCACACCCCTTAGATTAATCCAATCTGGGCTGTGGTCAGGGACAGGAGGGTGTGACTGTGGGTGAGGCACGTATCAGGATCCAGAATTTAGCTTTGGAGAAGCCTCAGACAGTGCTCTTATCTAATAGGTACCAGGTTCTTGTTCCCAGTGTGGACGAGGGCACAGACTGCAGGGAGGATGAGCGAACTGACCACAGCACCATGGTTCAGAGTGCCATTCAAGTGGGGGGAGAAAAGAGAAATGTCGTTGTAATAGGGGATATCATCCTTTCCTTTTGGCCTCCTTGTCTCGAGAGATGGTCAGTGGTTTGTGGAGCTGTGCCTGGAGTGGCTATAAAGGCCAATTCGAGAGTGACAGATTCGTCCACAGGCGCTGCAGGTAAAGTTGGTTGTTGGGGCTGTTACACAGTTGGCTCTCTCCTTATACTGCTGTCTCTTTTCCTGCCAACTGCTGAGTCTCTTCGACTCGCCTCTCTTCAGCCCTGCCTTTATAGCTGTCCGCCAGCTCTGGCGATCGCTGGCAACTGGCTCCCAGGATTTTTGGTCAATGTCACAACACTTCATGTCACGTTTGCGAATGTCTTTAAAGCGGAGACATGGACGGCCGGTGGGTCTAATACCAGTGACAAGCTCGCTGTACAATAGGTCCTTGGGGATATTGCCATCTTCCAAGTGGTTCACATAGGCAAGACCTCTCAAGCTGGCTTAGTAGGGCATACATACTGGGGATGTTGGCTGCCTCGAGGACTTCTGCATTGGAAATACGGTCCTGCCACCTAATGCCAAGGATTCTCCGGAGACAGCGAAGATGGAATGCGTTGAGACGTCGCTCTTGGCTGACATACATTGTCCAGGCCTTGCTGCTGTTGAGCAAGGTATTGAGGACACAGGCTTGAAACACTCGGACTTTTGTGTTCCGTGTAAGTGCGCCATTTTCCTATACCCTCTTGGCCAGTCTGGACATAGCAGCAGACGCCTTTCCCATGTGCTTGTTGATTTCTGCTTCGAGACACAGGTTGCTGGTAATGGTTGAGCCCAGGTAGGTGAACTCTTGAACCACTTCCAGAGTGTGATCGCCAATATTGATGGATGGAGCATTTCTGACATCCTGTCCCATGATGTTCGTTTTCTTGAAACAGATGGTTAGGCCAAATTCGTTGCAGGCAGCCCCAAGCCTATCGCTGAGTCTCTGCAAACACTCTTCCATGCGGGATGTTAATGCAGCATCGTCAGCAAAGAGGAGTTTCCTGATGAGGACTTTCTGTACTTTGGTCTTTGCTCCAAGATGGGCAAGGTTGGACAACCTGCCATCTGATCTTGTGTGGAGGAAAATTCCTTCTTCTGAAGACTTAAATGCATGAGAGAGCAGCAGTGAGAAGAAGATCCCAAACAGTGTTAGCGCGAGAACACAGCTCTGTTTCACATCACTCAGGATAGGAAAGGGGTCTGATGATGCACTGTTATGCTGAATTGTGCCTTTCATATTGTCATGGAATGAGGTGATGAAGCTTAGTAGCTTTGGTGGACATCTGATCTTTGCTAGTGTGAAGAGACTACGTTTGCTGACGAGGTCAAAGGCTTTGGTGAGATCTATGAAGGCAACGTAGAGGGGCATCCATTGTTCACGGCATTTCTCCTGTAGCTGGCGAAGGGAGAACAGCATATCAATAGTGGAGTTATCGTTTCGGGTCAGTGACCCTTCATCGGAACTGACAAATATTAGAAAAGTCACAGGTTATAAGCAAGTGAGGTGGGGATGGGACAAGAGATAACAAAGGAGGTCTAGATTGGACCAGGCCACATAGCTGACCAAAAGGTCACGGAGCAAAGGCAAACAATATGTTAATGATGTGTTGAAAGACAAAGCATTAGTACAGATTAGCTGTTAATACACTGAATATTGAACAGCAGCAAGTGCAAACCTGAAAAAAAACAGTGGGTAAGCAAACTGAACAAACTAAGATGAAATGAAAAAAATGCAAAAAAAAAATTGTAAAAAATGTAAAAAAGAATGTAAAAAAAAAAGAGAAAGAAAAAAAAAAACTAAAAATGAAAGTAAAATGGGGGGCTGTCATGCTCTGAAATTATTGAACTCAATGTTCAGTCCGGCAGGCTGTAGTGTGCCTAATCGGTAGATGAGATGCTGTTCCTCGAGCTTGCGTTGATGTTCACTGGAACACTGCAGCAATCCCAGGACAGAGATGTGAGCATGAGAGCAGGGGGGAGTGTTGAAATGGCAAGCAACCGGAAGCTCAGGGTCCTGCTTGCGGACTGAGCGGAGATGTTCCGCAAAGCGGTCACCCAGTCTGCGCTTGGTCTCCCCAATGTAGAGGAGACCACACTGTGAGCAGCAAATACAGTATACTACATTGAAAGAAGAAGTACAAGTAAATCGCTGCTTCACCTGAAAGGAGTGTTTGGGGCCTGGGATAGTGAGGAGAGAGGAGGTAAATGGGCAGGTATTACACCTCCTGCGATTGCAGGGGAAGGTGCCATGGGACGGGGACGAGGTGGTGGGGGTAATGGAGGAGTGGACCAGGGTGTCGTGGAGGGAACGATCCCTTCGGAATGCTGACAGGGGAAGGGAGGGGAAGATACGACTGGTAGTGGCATCACGCTGGAGGTGGCGGAAATGGCGGACGATGATCCTTTGGATATGGAGGCTGGTGGGGTGAAAAGTGAGGACAAGGGGAACCCTGTCACGGTTCTGGGAGGGAGGGGAAGGGGTGAGGGTAGAGGTGCGGGGAATAGGCTGGACACGGTTGAGGGCCCTGTCAACCACAGTGGGGGGAAATCCTCGGTTGAGGAAAAAGGAGGTCATATCAGAAGCACCGTCATGGAAGGTAGCATCATCAGAGCAGATGCGTCGGAGATGGAGAAACTGGGAGAATGGAATGGAGTCCTTACTGGAGGTAGGGTGTGAAGAAGTGTAGTCGAGGTAGCTGTGGGAGTCAGTGGGCTTATAATGGATATTAGTAGACAACCTATCCCCAGAGATGGAGACAGAGAAGTCGAGGAAGGGAAGGGAAGTGTCAGAGATGGACCATGTAAAGGTGAGAGAAGGGTGGAAATTGGAAGCAAAGTTGATAAAGTTTTCCAGTTCGGGGCGGGAGCAGGAAAGGGCACCGATACAGTCATCGATGTACCGGAAAAAGAGTTGGGGGAGGGGGCCTGAGTAGGACTGGAACAAAGAATGCTCAACATATCCCACAAAAAGACAGGCATAACTAGGACCCATGCGAGTACCCACAGCAACCCTTCCTTTTAATTGAAGGAAGTGCGTGGAGTTGAAGGAAAAGTTGTTCCGGTTGCTTGCCATTTCAACACTCCTCCCTGCTCTCATGCTCACATCTCTGTCCTGGGATTGCTGCAGTGTTCCAGTGAACATCAACACAAGCTCAAGGAACAGCATCTCATCTACCGATTAGGCACACTACAGTCTGCCGGACTGAACATTGAGTTCAATCATTTCAGAGCACGACAGCCCCCCATTTTACTTTCATTTTTAGTTATTTTTTTTCTTTCTCTTTTTTTTTTACATTCTTTTTTACATTTTTTACAATTTTTTTTTGCATTTTTTTCATTTCATCTTAGTTTGTTCAGTTTGCTTACCCACTGTTTTTTTCAGGTTTGCACTTGCTGCTGTTCAATATTTAGTGTATTAACAGCTAATCTGTACTAATGCTTTGTCTTTCAACACATCATTAACATATTGTTTGCCTTTGCTCCGTGACCTTTTGGTCAGCTATGTGGCCTGGTCCAATCTAGACCTCCTTTGTTATCTCTTGCCCCACCCCCACCTCACTTGCTTATAACCTGTGACTTTTCTAATATTTGTCAGTTCCGATGAAGGGTCACTGACCCGAAACGTTAACTCTGCTTCTCTTTCCACAGATGCTGCCAGACCTGCTGAGTGGTTCCAGCGTTTCTAGTTTTTGTTTCAGATTTCCAGCATCCGCAGTATTTGGTTTTATTATATCAATAGTGGATCTCTCTGCTCGAAAGCCGCACTGTGCCTCAGGGTAGACGCGCTCAGCCAGCTTCTGGGGGGAGTCTGTTTAAACCGATTCGAGCGAAGACTTTCCCCACTGTGCTGAGCAGGGAGATTCCACGGTAGTTGTTGCAATCACCCTTGTTCTTATAGAGGGTGATGATATTGGCATCGCGCATGTTCCGTGTTACTGCTCCCTCATCCCAGCACAGGCAAAGCAGTTCATGGAGTGCTGAGAGTATAGCAGGCTTGGCACACTTGATTATTTCAGGGGTAATGCCATCCTTTCCAAGGGCTTTTCTGCTGGCTAGAGAATTGATGGTGTTACTGAGATCCGATTTTGTTAGCTGTTTATCCAGCTCATCCATGACTAGCAGAGACTGGGCAACATTGACGGCGGTGTCAGTGACATCATTTTAGTTAGGTATAGCATAGTTGGGGGAACAGATACTGTTCTCTACAGCAAAGATAGAGTTCCGAAGTCTAAGTTGCCTACCTGGTGCCAAGGTTAGGACATCTCTTCTGGGCTGGAGAGGAACTTGGAGTGGGAGGGAAAGGATGCAGTTGTTGTGGTCCTTGTAGGTACCAATGACATAGGTAGGACTAGGAAAGAGGTTCTGATGAGTGACTATGAGCTGCTCATGGCTAAATTAAAAAGCAGAACCACAAAGGCAATAATCTCTGGATTACTACCTGAGCCATGTGCAAATTGCATAGAGTAAATAATATTAGAGAGATAAATGCGTGGCTCAAAGATTGGTGTGGGAGAAATGGATTCTGATTCATGGGACACTGGCACCAGTACTGGGGAAAGAGAGAGCTGTTCCGTTGGGATGGGCTTCACTTGAACCATGCTGGGACCAGTGTCCTGGTGAATCGTATAACTAGGGTTGTAGATAAGGCTTTAAACTAAATAGTGGGGGGGAGGGTTCAATTGAAAGGAAGTTTAAAAAGTCGATAAATAACGGGAGAGCAGAGATGCAGGGTAGTGAAGGGGTATATATCAATCGGGGTGTGACAGGAAGGGGCAGAGAATACAAGCATAAGATTACAGCAGAAATTAGAATCAGAGTAGGTAAAAATGGTAAAAAGTCAAAGCTGAAGGCTCTTTATCTGAATGCACGTAGTATTTCTGACAAGATAGATGAGCTGACGGCACAGATAGAAACAAATAAATATGATTTGATGGCTATCCCAAAGACGTGGTTACAGGATGACCAGGACTGGAAACTCAATGTTCAAGGATATACGATATTCCAGAAGAATAAGCAGAAAGGAAAAGAAGGTGGGGTAGCTTTGCTATTAAAGGAAGGGATCAGTGCAGTTGTGAGTAATGATATAGGTGTAATAGTGATGTAGAATCAGTTTGGGTGGAAATAAGGAATAGCAAGGGAAAGAAATCACTGGTGGGAGTGGTCTATAGGCCCCCGAGGAGTTGCCTCTCTGTAGGACAAAATATTAATCAGGAAATAATGGAGGCATGTAAGGACACTGCAATTATCATGGGTGATTTTAATGTGCATATAGACTGGACAAATTAAATTGGCAAAGGTAGCATGGAAGACAAATTTGGAGAGTGCATCTGGGATTGTTTCTTAGAACAATACATTGCAGAACCGACCTGGGAACAGGCTATTTTAGATTTGGTAATGTGTAATGAGATAGCATTAATAAGAGATCTCATTGTTAAGGATCCTCCAGAGGGAAGCGATCATAACATGGTAGAATTTCAAATTCAGTTTGAGGCTGAGCAACTTGGGTCTCAATCCAGTGTCTTCAACTTAAACAAGGGCGATTACAGAGGTATGAAGAAGGAGTTGTCTAAAGTGGGCTGGAAAAATAGACTACAGGGAAAGTCAGTAGAGGAGCAGTGGCAGATGTTCAAGCAGATATTTCATAACACTCGACAAACATTTATTCCGGTCAGAAGGAAGGACTCGATGAGAATGATGAACCACCCGTGGATAACAAAGGAAGTTAAGGAGAGTATCAAATCAAAAACAAAGGCGGACAAATCGGCAAAAGCTAGTGGTCGGCCAGAGGATTGTGAACTTTTTAGAAACCTGCAGCGGATGACTGAAAAACTAATAAAGAGTGAGAAAATAGATTATGAGGGTAAATTAGCAAGAAATATAAAAACAAACAGTAAGAGCTTCTACGGGTATATAAAAATGGAAAAGAGTAGCTAAAGTAAATGTGGGACCCTTAGAGGATGAAACTGGGGAATTAATAACGGGGAATTAATAACAGGGAACAGGGAAATGGCAGATAATTTAAACCAATATTTTGCATCGGTTTTCATGGTGGAGGACACTATAAACATCCCGGCAATAATAGATGAGCAAGGTGTAAATGGGAGGGAAGAACTTGTAACACTCTCTATCACAAGGAAAAAGGTGCTTCACAAACTGATGGGACTAAAGGCAGACAAGTTGCCAGGACTTGATGGCCTACATCCAAGGGTTTTAAAAGAAGTGACTGCAGAGATAGTGGAGGCATTGGTTATAATATACCAAAACTCACTGGATTCCAGTAGGGTACCAGCGGATTGGAAAACCGCTCATGTGATGCCCCTATGCAAGAAAGGAGGGAGACAGAAAGCAGGAAACTATAGACCAATTAGCTTAACATCTGTCATTGGGAAAATGCTAGTATCCATTATTAAGCAAGAAATAGCAGGACATTTAGAAAAACATAATGCAATCAAACAGAGTCAACATGGTTTTATGAAAGGGAAATCATGTTTGACAAATCTTTTTGAGTTCTTTGAGGATATAACAATCAGAGTGGATAAAGGGGAACCGGTAGATGTACAAAGAACAGTACAGCACACGAACAGGCCATTTGGCCCGCCAAGCCTGCGCCGATCTTGATGCCTATCTAAACTAAAACCTTCTGCACTTCCGGGAACCCTATCCCTCTATTCCCATCCTATTCATGTATTTGTCAAGATGCCTCTTAAACGTCGCTATCGTACCTGCTTCCACCACCTCGCCCGGCAGCAAGTTCCAGGCATTCACCACACTCTGTGTAAAGAACTTGCCTCACACATCCCCGCTAAACTTTGCCCCTCTCACCTTAAACCTATGTCCCCTAGTAACTGACTCTTCCACCCTGGGAAAAAGCTTCTGACTATCCACTCTGTCCATGCCGCTCATAACTTTGTAAACCCTTATCATGTCGCCCCTCCAC
The DNA here is from genome assembly GCF_036365525.1 of Heterodontus francisci. NCBI lineage: Eukaryota > Metazoa > Chordata > Chondrichthyes > Heterodontiformes > Heterodontidae > Heterodontus > Heterodontus francisci. Next base: position 17,213,169 of record NC_090390.1, on the reverse strand, counting down.
CTCCGTCGTTCCAGTGAAAACAATCCGAGTTTATCCAACCTCTCCTCATAGCTAATGCCCTCCAGACCAGGCAACATACTGGTAAACTTCTTCTGTACCCTCTCCAAAGCCTCCACGTCCTTCTGGTAGTGTGGCGACCAGAATTGCACGCAATATTCTAAGTGTGGCCTAACTAAAGTTCTGTACAGCTGCAGCATGACTTGCCAATTTTTATACTCTATGCCCCGAACGATGAAGGCAAGCATGCCGTATGCCTTCTTGACTACCTTATCCACCTGCGTTGCCACTTGCAGTGACCTGTGGACCTGTACGCCCAGATCTCTCTGCCTGTCAATACTCTTGAGGGTTCTGCCATTTACTGTATACTTCCCACCTGTAATAGATCTTCCAAAATGCATTACCTCACATTTGTCCAGATTAAACTCCATCTGCCATTTCTCCGCCCAAGTCTCCAACCGATCTATATCCTGCTGTATCCTCTGACAATCCTCATCATTATCCGCAACTCCACCAACCTTTGTGTCGTCCGCAAACTTATTAATCAGACCAGCTACATTTTCCTCCAAATCATTTATATATACTACAAACCAGCAAAGGTCCCAGCACTGATCCCTGCGGAACATCCCTCCATTCAGAAAAGCACCCTTCCACTGCTACCCTCTGTCTTCTATGACCGAGCCAGTTCTGTATCCATCTTGCCAGCTCCCCTCTGATCCTGTGTGACTTCACCTTTTGTACCAGTCTGCCATGAGGGACCTTGTCAACGGCTTTAGTGAAGTCCATATAGATGACATCCACTGCCCTTCCTTCATCAATCATCTTTGTCACTTCCTCAAAAAACTCAATCAAATTTGTGAGACACGACCTCCCCTTCACAAAACCATGCTGTCTCTCGCTAATAAGTTTGTTTGTTTCCAAATGGGAGTAAATCCTGTCCCAAAGAATCCTCTCTAATAATTTCCCTACCACTGACGTAAGGCTCACCAGACTATAATTTCCTGGATTATCCTTGCTACCCTTCTTAAACAAAGGAACAACATTGGCTATTCTCCAGTCCTCTGGGACCTCACCTGTAACCAATGAGGATGCAAAGATTTCTGTCAAGGCCCCAGCAATTTCTTCCCTTGCCTCCCTCAGTATTCTGGGGTAGATCCCATCAGGCCCTGGGGACTTATCTACCTTAATGCTTTGCAAGACACCCAACACCTCCTCCTTTTCAATAATGAGATGACTGAGACTATCTACACTCCCTTCCCGAGGCTCATCATCCACCAAGGTGAATACTGATGCAAAGTACTCATTTAGTACATCGCCCATTTCCTCTGGCTTCACACTTAGATTCCCTTCTCTGTCCTTGAGTGGGCCAACCCTTTCCCTGGTTACCCTCTTGCTCTTTATATACTTATAAAAAGCCTTGGGATTTTCCTTAATCCTGTTTGCCAATGACTTTTCATGACCTCTTTTAGCCCTCCTGACTCCTTGCTTAAGTTCCTTCCTACTGTCTTTATATTCCTCAAGGGATTCGTCTGTTCCTAGCCTTCCAGCCCTTACGAATGCTTCCTTTTACTTTTTGACTAGGCTCACAATATCCCGCATTATCCAAGGTTCCCGAAACTTGCCAAACTTATCCTTCTTCCTCACCGGAAGATGCTGGTCCTGGATTCTAATCAACTGACATTTGAAAGACTCCCACATGTCAGATGTTGATTTACCCTCAAACAGCGTCCCCAATCTAAATTCTTCAGTTCCTGCCTAATATTGTTATAATTAGCCTTCCCCCAATTTAGCACCTTCACCCGAGGACTACTCTTATCCTTATCCACAAGTACCTTAAAACATATGGAATTATGGTCACTGTACCCGAAATGCTCCCCCACTGAAACTTCGACCACCTGGCCGGGCTCATTCCCCAATACCAGGTCCAATACGGCCCCATCCCTAGTTGGACTATCTACATATTGTTTCAAGAAGCCCTCCTGGATGCTCCTTACAAATTCTGCCCCATCCAAGCCCCTAGCACTAAGCGAGTCCCAGTCAATATAGGGGAAGTTAAAATCACCCACCACTACAACCCTGTTACCTTTACAAAATCTGTCTACATATCTGCTCCTCTACCTCCCGCTGGCTGTTGGGAGGCCTGTAGAAAACCCCCAACATCGTGACTGCACCCTTCCTATTCCTGAGCTCCACCCATATTGCCTCGCTGCACAACCCCTCCGAGGTGTCCTCCCGCAGTACAGCTGTAGTGTGTTTGGATTTTCAGAAGGCGTTTGATAAGGTGCCACATAAAAGGTTGTTGCACAAAATAAGAGCTCAGGGTATTGGGGGTAATGTGTTGGCATTGATTGAGGATTGGCTAACACACAAAGGCGGAGAGTCGGGATTAATGGGTCTTTTCAGGGTGGAAAGCCGTAACTAGTGGGGTGCCACAAGGATCGGTCCTAGGCCCTCAACTATTTACCACCTATATCAATGACTTGGAGGAAGGGACAGAGCGTAGTGTATCCAAATTTGCTGACAATACAAAAATAGGTGGGAAGGCATGTTGTGATGAGGACACAAAGAATCTGCAAAGGGATATAGATAGGTTAAGTGAGTGGGCAAAAACTTGGCAGATGGAGTTCAATGTGGGAAAGTGTGAGGTCATCCACTTTGGTAGGAAGAATAAAAAAGGCAGATTATTATTTAGATGGAGAAAGACTCCAAAATACTACAGTACAGAGGGATCTGGGTGTTCTTGTGCATGAAACACAAAAGGTTAGCATGCAGGTGCAGCAAGTAATTAGGAAAGCAAATGGAATTTTGGCCTTTGTTGCGAGGGGGTTAGAGTTTAAAAATAGGGAAGTCTTGTTACAACTGTACAGGGTGTTGGTGAGGCCACACCTGGAGTACTGCATACACTTTTGGTCCCCGTCTTTAAGGAAGGATATTCTAGCATTGGAGGCAGTTCAGAAAAGATTCACTAGGCTTATTCCTGGGATGAAGGGGTTGTCTTATCAAGAACGACTAAACAGGTTAGGCCTGTATTCATTGGAGTTTAGAAGAATGAGGGGTGCTCTGATTGAAACATATCAGATTTTAAGGGGGCTTGACAGAGTAAATGTTGAGAATATGTTTCCACTGGTGGGGGAATCTCAAACTAGGGGACATAGTTACAGAATAAGGGGTCACACATTTAAAACTGAGATGCGAAGGAATTTCTTCTCTCAGAGGGTGGTGTATCTCTGGAATTCTCTGCCTCAGAGAGTTGTGGAGGCTAGGTCACTAAATGTATTTAAGGAGGAGGTAGATAGATTTTTGAAATCTCGAGGAGTCAAGGGGTATGCGGAGCAGGTCCGAAAGAGGAGTTGAGGCCTGGGACTGATCAGCCATGGTCGTATTGAATGGCGGGGCAGGCTTGAGGGGCTGAATGGCCTACTCCTGCTCCTATTTCTTATGTTCTTATTACTGTTGGATTATCTGTGATGTCTAACTTCATCGTGCCATGGAGTGAATGTACTGACTGATGACAGAGTTTCCTAGACATCATGTTGGCATTCTGGTTGCCTTAGACATCCTTGAGATGTGCTTTGCAATATGTCAGCCGCATCGGGTAGTATAGTGGCTGACTGACGCTGCATTCTTTCTGCCACCTCCTCCTATTTCTTCTGTTTGGTTTTGCATAAGGGAGGGTGACTAAAAATCTCAAAGTGCGCACCTCCTCTCCCTGATTTCTTTGCAATGACTGACCAAGAGCTCTTTCTTCTTTCCCTTGCTCTAAAATGCCTAATTCTACAGTGATTTCATTGTCTGCATCTGTGCTTATCTACCTACGACTAGACTATTCAAATGCTTCCTGATGCACTTCACAGCTGATTAAGATTAGTACTACTTCCTCTTCACTGACTAGCTTGCTGTTTAGCAAATATAGCCCACGCCAGAGAAATTCAGCACAAGTAAATTCTCCCAAATACTTTTAGTAACCTACAGTTAACCCATGAGTTACACCAACAGCTTATTCTATCTAGACTGATGACAGGTATCATTTTAATTAAATGTTAAACTGTGTTGCCTCACAGGATGATATTATCATGGGGACATTGACTGTGAGGGAGAATTTGCTGTTTTCCGCAGCACTGAGATTACCTAGTTCAATCAGGTTCAAGGAGAAAGAAGAAAGGGTGGATCTAATCATCTCCCAACTTGGACTGACCAAGGTGTCTGACAGCAAGGTATGACAGAGAACAGCTGGATAAATTACCAAATAGTACTTCTGTAAGAGACGTTGGGAATCACTGAAAAGTTTATTGTGAAACAAATCACTACAGTTGTGTAAAAAGTTTAGATTTCACTCCGACTTTTTACTCTCTTCAATTTTCAAAACTTTAAATCAAATTACATGTAGCAGTGTTTATATTTTCATTAACAATGGCACCAATTTGTGTGTTTTTAATCTTTTATTTTATCCAGGTATAAAACATAAGAAAACATAAGAATTGGAGCAGGGAAAGGTCACACGGCCCCTTGAGCCTGCTTTGCCATTTGATATGATTATGCCTGATCCTCAACCTCAGCTCCACTTTCTTGCCCAATCCCCATATCCTTTGATTCTCTTAGAGTTCAAAACTCTTATGATCTCAACCTTGAATATACTGAATGACTGAGCACCCACAGCTCTCTGGGGTAGAGTATTCCAAAGATTCACAACCCACTGAATAAAAAGATTTCTCCTCATTTCAGTCTGAAATGGCTATCCTGTTATCCTGATACTGTGCCACCTAGTTCTAGACTCTCCAGACAGGGAAACAGCCTCTCAGCATCTACCCTGTCAAGCTCCCGCAGAATCTTATGAGGTCACCTCTCATTATTCTAAACTCCAAAGTGTATAGGCCCATTCTCATCAACCTTTCCTCATAGGACAACCTTCTCATCCCAGGTAATAAAAACAGAAAGCGCTGAAAATACTCAAGCAGGTCAAGCAGCTTCTGTGGAGAGAGAGGCACAGTTAACGTTTCAGGTCTGTGACCTTTCATCAAAACTCCTCTCATCCCAGGAATTAGTTTCATGAACCTTTGTTGCACCCCCTCTAAGGTATAGGGAGCAAAACTACACAATACTCCAGATGTGGTCTCACCAAAGCCCTGTACAATATCAGCAAGACTTCTTTACTCTTGTGCTGCAACCCCCTTGTAATAAAGGCCAACATTCCATTTGCCTTCCTAATTGCCCGTGGAACCTGCATGTTAACTTTCTGTGTTTCACATACAAGGAACACCAACATTTAACAATTTCCCACCATTTAAAAAATAATTGTTTTATCTATTAATTGGCCATTATAAATTGCCCCTAGTATAGGTAGGTGGTCGGGGAATATAGGGACAGGTGAGGATGTGGTAGGAATATGGGATTAGTGTAGGATTAGTATAAATGGGTGGTTAATGGTCGGCACAGACTTGGTGGGCCGAAGGGCCTGTTACAGTGCTGTATCTCTAAATCTAAATCTAAAATCTATGCTTCCTACCAAAGTGAATAACCTGACATTTTCCCACATTATACTCCATTCTTGCTCACTCACAGTTTATCTATATCCTTTTGCAGACTCTTTGGGTGGAATTTTCAAATCATAGTCCCTACTGAAATGACAGGACCTGTAGCGAGTCGGGAACCCAATTGGTGCTGGACTTGGCTTTGCTGTGGCTGTTTAATTCAGCCATGGCAATAGCATCCCGTTTCTGTGTTGCCCATCCAATCAGAGAGGGTTGGCAGGCAGGTTGTAGGCCAAGTATATAAAGGAATTCTGATAGGGGTCTGAATGGCTGCAACATTCACAAAGGAGTACAATATAAGGCCGAGGAGTCCTCCGAGGAGGATAAGCATTCTGAGAATGCATTGTCAAATGACTCAATCGCATCCTCCACCAGCACAGATACACACACCGCAGTGGGTACTGCAGTAGCATTAACTAGGCTGTCACATGTTGAGAAACACATCACATGTGAGCAGGAGCAGGTACTGGAGATAGGGACAGCAGTGTCGAGTCTCTGTCAGAGAGTGCAGGACACTCCAAGCTGTGCTCAACTGGATGTTGATGCTGAGTCTCAGGGCTCATCCATGAAAAGGGAACTGGTGGGGTAGCAACAAGAAATGTGTATGCATCTTTCAGAATTTCCAGAGCCAGTGTGCACACTTGGAGTGAGAATGGAGGAGTCCATTTCTAGCTTGAGTGCCATGATGTCTCAGGCATTTGCACTGACATCTACCTCCATGGAAAGAGTGGCCACCGACATGGAGACTCACATGAAGCAGGCAACCAAGTGTATGCTGGCCCTTATCAATGGCCAGCACACTCAATCTATTGCTTTACAAAGGTTGGAGCAAAGTCCTGCCTTGGTGACTCAACATCTCACTGAAATACAGAGAAGTGCCCTCCCAATCTTGGCTAGCTGGGAAGTGCAGGTCAGCCATGAGAGGGAAGATGGAAAAAGGGTATATGGTAATGACAACTCTTCTCATTCCTTGCCCCTCCCCCACCCATCCCCTGCCACAGACAGAGCCACACATGCTGTCTCCTACCCGAAGACAAAATTTACCCCTGCACAGGTGCAGATGGGGGAGTTTTGGGTGGGCCCAAACAGGTTCCAAAATCCAGAGTATGTCTGCTATGTGTATCTCATGTCTCATGCCATGAGCAGGGGAAGAAGAAGTCTGCCTCCAACTCAGCTGAAGCCACAGAGGCTGCACCAAGTAGAAGTAAAAGGAAGCACATGAGAAAGTCATCTTAGTTGCACAAGCAGATTCACTTGGGAGCTTTTGTCCATGTCAATTTATTATAATGATGTTCATTTCAATGAATGAAATACTTTTTTTGAACTTCTCATTCTCATGGCCTCTGCTTTGTTGCTTCTTGGACAGTGGCCTTCAGGTGAAGGGTATGATCAGCCTTTATGAGGAGGAAAGGATGTGAATGTAATGGTTGGCTGTTGGAATGAGGTGTGTATGGGGAGGGTACAGGCACAGAGTTTCTGGTAGAACTTTCAGATGGCTGCATGTAGACATATTAAGTAAGGGTGCCTGGGTGAGCCCAACATATTCTTCTCTAGCAGGCAGGTGTGCAAGCACCATGGGCACATCTGGCTCCTCCTCTTCCTCTCCCTCCCCTTCCCCTTCCTCGGAGGATGCCAGCCAATCTCCGCCTTCCTCTTGTTGCAGCTCCTCTCCTCTCTACAGGGTGATATTGTGAAGAGAGTAGCAAACTGCAACAATCCTGAAGAACCTCAATGGGACATATTGAAAGGAGCCTTCATATCAGTCCGGGCACCTGAACCGCATCTTGGGCAACCTAATTGCTTGTTCTGTTATTGTCCAGGTGCTGATATGACTCCTGGTATATCTCACCTCTGGCTCACTGTTAGGGTTACTCCCAGGAACCAGCTGCTGAGGCTGTGTGGCAGAGAGAAAACCTGCAGATGATGTGATTGATGCAGAATGTATGCACCCTCTAATTTTTTTCGCAGTGCACATGTGATTTAAGTTTTTTGCATGGCCACACAAGTGTGGTAACTTAAAGGAACCAACTTGTATGTGGCTTGCGCGGGAACTTTCACCGCCACACAGCTTAGAGGGCTCATTGGTCATGGCAGCTCCCTGGATATCTAGTGCAGACATGAATGATCTCCTTTTTGTGGTCACAAACTAGCTGGACATAAAGGCAGTGGAATCCCTTCTGATTCATGAAGATTCCAGGCTGATCTGAGGGTACCTTGATCGCCACATGTGTGCAATCAGTCACTTCCTGTGCCTGTGGGAATCCAACCAATGCAGCAAAGCTGACAGCCCACTGGATTTGATATAACTAGTGACCTTGTCCAATAAGTCAGTGGTGTCTTGGGAAATGCACTGTGGGCAACAGACTGATATCCCAGGGATATCTCCAGCAGATCCCTGGAAGGAGCTAGAGGTTAAGAAATTCAGGGCTGTGGTGATTTTGACAGCCACTGGAAATGCATGACCACTTGGTCTTCTTGGGAGAACGTCTGGTTCCTGAAGACTGCAGATATCTGCCATGACCTATCAAGAGATTCTGTGCCTCCTGAGGCACTGTTGCTCTGTCATATTCAGGAGCTTACCAGTACTCTGCTAGTAGACTCTGTGCTGGAGGTATTGCCTCCGTTGAGCGTTGATTGGGAAGGGGATGAGGTGTTGGGGGCATCCAAAAAGTTGCAGTTGACACTGTAGTGGTTTCAGGCTGACAGAAATAATCCTATAAGCATAAGCCTTTTACTGTGGCTACCACAGGCTTCTGGATTTCAGTCTTTAAGGTCATCCCAGCTCATTAGTTTCATTACTTTCTCTGCTGTGATGTCGCCTCTTGGACCCTGGTGAGATGCAGAGAGCTTGGGGAACCTGTGCACTGGCTGCTAAAGCCAGATTGTGGGGTTAAAGAGAGACTTAATGACCTCTTTAAATATTTTAATTAGGTTCCCAACAGCTGCATAGGGGTGCTGTGCTCCCCTCCAAACCTGCCCAGTTAAACCTAGAAATGGGCAGAATGATTCCTGATCCAACACCACTTATAGCTCTTTAACCACCCACCCACACCTGTGCCCACCTCCCCTTGCCGTTAAAATTTTGCCCTTTGTGTCCTCCTCATAGCTTACTTTCCCACCTAGCTTTTAATTTCTGCAAGGTTGGATGCATTACACTCAGTCACTTCATCTAACTCTTTAATAAAGATTGTAAATAGTTAAGACCCCAGCAATGATCCTTGCAGCATCCCACTTGTAACAGCCTGCCAACCTGAAAATGACCCGTTTATTCCTACTCTCTGTTTTGCTGTCCTTTAATCAGACCTCTAGCCATGTTAATATCTTGCCCCAATCCCTTGAGCCTTTAACTTGTGCAACATCCTTTTCTGTGGCACCTTATCTAATGTCTTTTGAAAGTCCAAATATGCTACGTCCACTGGTTCCCTTTTATCTACCCTACTAGTTACATCCTGAAAAAACTCTAATCGATTTGTCAAACAAGATTTCCCTTTCCATAAAACAATGTTAACTCTCCCTAACCATATTATGATTTTTCAAGTACCGTCTTTCCACTTCCTTAATAATAGATTCCAGCATTTTCCCGATGATGATGTCAGGCTAACTGGTCTATAGTTCCTTGTTTTCTCTCTCCCTCCTTTCTTGAATAGCTGTGTTACATTGCTACCTTCCGATCCACTGGGACCATTCCAGAATCTAGGGAATTTTGGAGGTTCACAATTAGTGCATCCCCTATCTCTGCAGCCACCTTTTTTACAACTTTAGGCCATCAGGTCCAGGCAATTTGTTGGCCTTCCAGTCCCATTAATTCTCCAGTACTTTTTCTTTACTAATATTAATTACTTTAACTTCCTCACTCTCATTAGAGCCTTAATTCCCTGCTATTTCTGGTACGTGCTTTATGTCTTCTACTGTGAAGTCAGATACCAAGGGCTGAATTTTTGCCTCCATATGAGGGCGAGAACAGGGGCTTCAAAATCCACACCGTTGGCCAGTGGGTTGGTTTGCCGGCACCATCCTGCCCCAAGCCATTTTCCCGGAGGTGGGACGAGGGTCGAAAGGGCTACCCTCCCATAAGTGCAGATAGCCAATTGAAGTAAGTTAATAGCCTATTAAGCCCAATTGTCAGAGGCTGACTGAATTTTCCAGTCAGCTTGCAGGCCCACTGAGGTGTCGGGGACCAGGTCAGCAGCCTAGAGGCAGCCTTCTGGTGGCAGACCGGGGAGCCAGTGCTCCAGGCAGGCTTTGAGGCTCTCCCCACCTGCCTGGCCATTGCTGCAGCTGCAGGCCGCCATGTGGAGGGGCTCCCCCTCCACAATAGTGGCTTGGCTGCTGAAGCCATTTTTTAATTTAAAAGTTTTAAGAGTTGCAGAGAGGGTGCCTCAAGATAGAAGCACCCTCTCTCTCTTACCTGAACTGCAGGCTCCTGCTCCTTACGAGCTGGAGGGCCTCTTATTGGCCCTGCAGCTTTGAGAGCCCGCCCATTGTCCTTAATTGGATGGTGAGCACACCTTCTGGTCAGTAATTGGCCAATTCGGGGAAAGTTACTGCCAGGTGACTGTTTCCCACTCAGTGACCCTCATTTGACCCTAACGTCGAGGTCCTGATCCCAAACCCAAAATCCTGCCCCAAATCTCTCCATTTCTTTATTTCCCATTATAATTTCTCCTGTCTCAGCCTCTAAGGGATGCACCTTTACTTTCGCTACTCTCTTTGTACGTACTTGTCGAAGCTCTTACAATTTTTTTTATATTTCTGGTTGGTTTACTCTCATTCTATTTTCTCCTTCTTTTAGTAATCCTTTGCTGGTATCTAAAAGTCTCCCAATCCTCCAGCTTACTACTCTTCTTAGCAATAATGAAAGGCTATTTTTTAAAATCTAATGCTACCTTAACCTCTCCAGATAGCCATGGATGGATCTTTTTACTCATGGAGTTTTTACCTCTAGAAAAAAAATTCATTAACTCTCCTCCTTGGCCTTTTAAGATTTGTTGAAAATACACTTTCCACTCCCACACCCAAGCAAGTAAGGAACACATGTGCAGACGCACATTCTTCCAACAAAGCCCTCACTAAATGACAACTGCCAAACCCTTCCAATGGCTATAGATGAAGAAGTTGGCCTGTCCCACACCAAATAGAACTAATATAGCCACTCTCCCACACACATCTAAACAGGCAAGAAGTGTGGACTCCTCTCAATTTTCTTTATAGCATCATCCAGGAGTAATGGTGCAGTAGAATTTTTTTTAATGCCATTGATCAGCAGGTGGCTATTACTGAGGGAAAAAAATCCTAATGCAGCAACTGCTGGCAATGTCATTATCAAAAACATTTTAATACGAAAAATAAGGCATTCCCACTAATCCAACAAATCCCTAATACTGTTGGCTTTTATCTTGTAAATTAGCATTTGCAGTATAGAGTTTCACATGCCAGTGGCGTAGTGCTAATGTTACTTGACTAGTAATCCAGAGGCCGGGCTAATCCTCCAGAGACAGGAGTTCAAATCCCACGATGGCACCTGGTGGAAATTAAATTCAATTAATTAATAAAACTGCAATTAAAATCTAGTCTTAATAATAATAATGAGACTACCATTGTTGTAAAAACGCCTCTGGTTTGCTAATACCTTTTAGGGAAGGAAATCTGCTGTCCTTACCGGGTCTGGCCTACATGTGACTCCAATGCTGCACCGATGTGGTTAACTCTTAATTGCCTTCTGAAATGGATTAGCAAGCCACTCAGTTGTTCCAAACTACAACAGAAAAGTTGAATAAGAATAAAACCGGACTAACCACCCGGCATCGACCTAGGCACCGGAAACAACAACAGCACACCCTGCCAAGTTGACCCTGCAAAGTCCTCCTTACTAACATCTGGGAACATGCCTAAATTGAGAGAGCTGACCCACAGACTAGTCAAGCAATGCCTGATGTAGTGTACTCACTGAATCATGCCTACAGCCAATGTCCCAGCCTCCTCCCTCACTATTCCTGAGTATGTCCTGTTCCACAAGCAGGACAGACCCACCAAACGTGGTGGCACAGTGGTATACAGTCAGGGGGGAGTTGCCCTGGGAGTCCTCAACATTGACTCCAGAGCCCATGAAGTCTCATGGCATCAGGTCAAACACGGGCAAGGAAACCTCCTGCTGATTACCACTTACCACCCTCCCTCAGCTGATGAATCAGTACTCCTCCATGTTGAACACCACTTGGAATAAGCACTGAGGGTGGCAAGGGCACAGAATATACTCTGGGTGAGGGACTTCAATGCCCATCATCAAAAGTAGCTCGATAGCACGACTACTGACTGAGCTTGCCCAGTCCTGAAAGTCATAGCTGCCAGACTGGGCCTGCGCCAGGTGGTGAGGGAACCAACAAGAGGGAAAAACCTGCTTCACTTCACCCTCACCAATCCACCTGTTGCAGATGCATCTGTTAATGACAGTATTAGTAGGAGTGACCGCCGCACATTCCTTGTGACAATAAAGACCCGATTTCACACTGAGGATACCATCCATCGTGTTGTGTAGCACTGCCACCATGCTAAATGGTATAGATTCAGAACACATCTAACAGCTCAAAACTGTGCATCCATGAGGTGCTGTGGACCATCAGCAGCAGCAGAATTGTATTCAGCCACAATCTGTAACCTCATGGACCAGCATACCTCACTCTACCATTACCATCAAGCCAAGGGATCAACCCTGTTTCAACGAGGAGTGAAGGACAGCATGCCAGGAGCAGTGCCAGGCATATCTATAAAGGAGGTATCAACCCAGTGAAGCTATAGCACAGGACGACATGCATGCAGGACAGTGGAAACAGCATGTGATAGACAGAGCTAAGCAATCCCACAACCAAAGGATCAGATCAAAGCTCTGCAGTTCTGCCACATCTTGTCGTGAATGGTGGTGACAAGTAAACAACTAACTGGAGGAGGAGGCGGCTCCACAAACGTCCCTATCCTCAATGATGGGTGAGCCCAATACATAAGTACAAAAGACAAGTCTGAAGCATTTGCAATCATCTTCATCCAGAAGTGCCGAGTTGATGATCCATCTCGGCTTCCTCCTGAGGTCCCCAGCATCACAGATATCAGTCTTCAGCCAATTCGATTCACTCCACATGATATTAAGAAATGTTATAGGCCCTGCCATCATCCTGGCAGTAGTACTGAAGACTTGTGCTCCAGAACTAGCCACAACCCTAGCCAAGCTGTTACAGTACAATTACAATACTGGCATCAGCTGACAATGTGGAAAAATGCCCAGGTATGGCCTGTCCACAAAAAGGACAAATCCAATCTGGCCAATTACGCCCCATCAGTCTACTCTTGTTCATCAACAAAGTGATGGAAGGCATCATTGACAGTGCTATCAAGGGGCACTTACACAACAATAACTTGCTCACCAATGCTCAGTTTGATTCCACCAGAGCCAATTGGCTCCTGACCTCATTACAGCCTTGGTCTGAACATGGAGAAAAGAGCTGAATTCCAGAGGTGAGGTGAGAGTGACTGCCCTTGACATCAAGACAGCATTTGACCAGGTATGGCATCAAGGAGCCCTAGCAAAATTGAGGTCAATGGGAATTGGGGAAAACTCTCCACTAGTTGGAGTCATACCTAGTAGAAGATGGTTGTGGTTGTTGGAGGCCAAACATCTAAGCCCCAGGAAATCCTCAGGTTAGTTCCCTAAGTCTAACCATCTTCAGCTGCTTCATCAATGACCTTCCCCCATCATAAGGTCAGAAGTGGGGATGTTCACGGATGATTGCAGTGTTCAGTACTCCTCAGATACAAAAGCAGTCCGTGTCCACATGCAGTAAGACCTCAACAACATTCAGGCTTGGGCTGATATGTGGCAAGTAACATTCGTTCCTGACAAATGCCAGGCAATGGACATCTCCAACAAAAGACATTCAATGGCATTACCATCACTGAATCCCCCATCATTAACATCCAGAAACTTAACTGGACCAGCCATATAAATACAAGAGCAGGTCAGAGGCTTGGAATTCTGGGACAAGTAACTCACCTCCTGACTCCCCAAAGCCTGTCCACCATCTACAAGGTACAAGTCCACTTGTCTGGATGAGTGCAGCTTCAACAACACCCAATAACTTCAACACCATCCAGGACAAAGTAGCTCACTTGATTGGCACCCCATTCACCACCTGAAACATTCACTCCCTCCACCACTGGCGTACAGTGGCAATAGTGTGTACCATATACAAGATGCATTGCAGCAACTCACCAAGCCTCCTTCGACAGTACTTTCCAAACTTGCAACCTCTACCACCTAGAAGGGCAAGGGCAGGAGATGCACGGGAAAACCACCACCTGCAAGTTCCCCTCCAAGTCACACATCATCCTGACATGGATCTGTATCACTGTTGCTTCACTGTTTCTGGGTTGAAAACTTGAACTCCCTTCCTAACTGCACTGCGGGTATGTATACCTACACCAAATGGACAGCAGCGGTTCAAGAAGGCAGCTCACCGTCACCACCTTCTCAAGAGAAATTAGGGTTGGGCAATAAATGCTGGCCTTCCAGCAATGCGAACATCCCAGGAAAGAATAAAACAAAATGAGGGGAATTTGGGTGTGGCGGTCATTTCACCGTACACAAATGCTAACTCACTAAATTCACAAAGCTTAAAAAAAAGTTTAAATTGTTATTTCTGCTGAAGCTACTTATTTAGATAAATAAATTAATAATAAGTAATAAATTAATAAAAGCCTAAGATGATGACATTTGTAAAATGGAGGTATGTTTAAGCAGCCTGGTGTTTTCAGGTTGGTACAGAATTGATCCGAGGTGTGTCTGGTGGGGAAAGGAAAAGAACTCACATTGGTATGGAGCTCATTACGGATCCTCCCGTTTTGTTTCTGGATGAGCCCACAACAGGCTTGGATTCTAACACTGCAAAATCTGTGCTGATGCTATTGAAAAGGTATGAGTTTTATTAGCATGACACAACAATACACTCATTCCACCAATGAATGAAAGACTTCTAAAGCGCATAGAAAATTATTATCCCAAAATTGGAAGGCTCTGCTTCCCATGAAGTGTTTAATTTGATAGGAAATTGCAAATTGGAGGATTCTGAGCACTCACCAAAAGTTGGGAGCTCTGCAAACTGGGCAAGCTAACCCCTGCTCCCAGTTATCTGAACTATGTTTCTGTCAATTGAGACACCACCTAGGGCTTATTGGAGCTGAAAATGTGATCCTTACTGTGTGGTGCTGAAACTGCTATTTGCCAGGCACCAGCTGAACCTGCAAATGACTAAGCTGATGTCATCCAATGGTGGTCTTCCTTAGCATCTACAAGTTCTACTGTCATGGTGAAAAACCATAGAATTGCAAACCCTATGTCAAGGCCATGTCCGTACCATCCCACAATAATTTACATTTATAAACTGCCTTTAATGTAATGAACTTCACAGATAGACATAAGGAAAATAGGCACCAAATCGGAAGGAAGAGTTTCGGGAAAGTAACCAAAGATTTGGGTACACAGGTGGGTTTTGAGGAGATTTTTAAAGAAGATGTAGAGAAACAGAGATTTAGGAATGGAACTCCAGCATGTAGGACCCAGGCACCTAAAGGCTGTGCTGTGACGGACAAAGTAATGCACAAAAGACCAAAGGACTCGTCTTAGGGTGGGAGGATCATAGGGCTGAAGAAGATTGCAGAGATAAGGTGGAGTGAGGCTACAGAGAGATTTAACAATGAGGAAAAAATTATAAACTTAAAATATTGAGGGATATAGAGCCTATGTAGATCAGTGAGGGAAGGGATGATGGACAAGCAGGACTTAGTGTGGGACAAGATACATACAGAAGAATTTTGGACATGTTGGAGTTTATGGAGAGTGGAGGAAGGGAGGCTACATGGAAAGCATTGGAGTACTTAAGCCTAGAGTTAACAGAGGCAACTGTGAGTGTTTCAGTGGCAAAAGGCCAGAGGATAATTTACACCACCATGAATTGTTGTTCTGTCTCTAGCACTGAGAGCTTCTGCTTCTCAGGTGGCCGTATGCAAACAGAGCAGGAAAAGCATCAATTGGAATCTTCAAGACAATTCTTGGCACACATTTTAGTAAGAAGGGAAGAACTTGTTTTTAAATATCATCTTTCACAATCTCAGGATATACCACGGTGGGGCGTATTGTCTGTGTCTGGATGGCAAAAGTGCCTCTGTGAACTGAAACAGTGGTGAGGTTGGATATGAGGGATGAACTGTTTAGGCAACCTTTTGGTAAGTGATGCACTGATTAGCTAATTGAAATTCTCAGGGTGCGAAATTCAAACGCCCTGATTTTTGGGCATGGGTCTATAGTTTGCAGCGTGCCCTGGCCTGTTGGAAACAGGATGGTAAGGCAGAAAATTTGTAAAATTTAGAAAGAGCAGTAACTGGGAGTCAGAGTCGAGATAAAAAAAACTAAGTGTGACCTAAGCAGGTAAGTGATTGGTTGGTGAGTATTTCTCTTTTTCTCTCTCTAAACGAGGGCATTCGTTCAAACCAGGAGCCGGGAAGTTAAAAGTTTCAGTTGGGGTTAGTATAACAGTAAGTGAATTAATAATGAGTATTAGCCCAGAACAGATCTAGAGGCATTAATTAAAATTAATAGTTTAAACAAGGTACTAACCAGATTAATGAGTCCTGCATGGTGTATGGCCTCCCTGGTGCCAGGGTAAAGGACATCACAGAGAAGGTGCAGAATATTCTGCAGGGGGAAGGGAGTGAGCCAGAAATTGTGCTACAATTTGGTACCAATGACATAGAGATGGAAAGTATCGAGGTCTTATGGTCAGATTTTCAGGAGCTAGGAAGGAATTTAAAAAGTAGATCTCAAAGATAGTAATCAAAGAACAAAGAACAGTACAGCACAGGAACAGGCCATTCGGCCCTCCAAGCCTGCGCCGATCTTGATGCCTATCTAAACTAAAACCTTCTGCACTTCCGGGGACCGTATCTCTCTATTCCCATCCTATTCATGTATTTGTCAAGATGCCTCTTAAGCGTCGCTATCATACCTGCTTCCACCACCTCCCCCGGCAGCAAGTTCCAGGCACTCACCACCCTCTGTGTAAAGAACTTGCCTTGCACATCCCCTCTAAACTTTGCCCCTCACACCTTAAACCTATGTCCCCCAGTAACTGACTCTTCCACCCTGGGAAAAAGCTTCTGATTATCCACTCTGTCCATGCCACTCATCCTTGTAAACCTCTATCATGTTGCCCCTCCACCTCCGTCGTTCCAGTGAAAACAATCTGAGTTTATCCAACCTCTCCTCATAGCTAATGCCCTCCAGACCAGGCAACATCCTGGTAAACTTCTTCTGTACCCTCTCCAAAGCCTCCACGTCCTTCTGGTAGTGTGGCGACCAGAATTGCACGCAAAATGCTAAGTGTGGCCTAACTAAAGTTCTGTACAGCTGCAGCATGACTTGCCAATTTTTATACTCTATGCCCCGACCGTTGAATGCAAGCATGCCGTATGTCTTCTTGACTATCTTATCCACCTGCGTTGCCACTTTCAGTGACCTGTGGACCTGTATGCCCAGATCTCTCTGCCTGTCAATACTCTTGAGGGTTCTGCCATTTACTGTATACTTCCCACCTGTATTAGATCTTCCAAAATGCATTACCTCACATTTGTCCGGATTAAACTCCATCTGCCATTTCTCCGCCCAAGTCTCCAACCGATCTATATCCTACTGTATCCTCTGACAATCCTCATCATTATCCGCAACTCCACCAACCTTTGTGTCGTCCGCAAACTTACTAATCAGACCAGCTACATTTTCTTCCAAATCATTTATATATACTACAAACAGCACTGATCCCTGCGAAACACCACTAATCACAGCCCTCCATTCAGAAAAGCACCCTTTCACTGCTACCCTCTGTCTTCTATGACCGAGCCAGTTCTGTATCCATCTTGCCAGCTCACCTCTGATCTTGTGTGACTTCACCTTTTGTACCAGTCTGCCATGAGGGACCTTGTCAAAGGCTTTACTGAAGTCCATATGGACAACATCCACTGCCCTGCCTTCATCAATCATCTTCGTCACTTCCTCAAAAAATTCAATCAAGTCAGTAATCTCTGGATTACTCCCAGTGCTAGGTGAAGGTACAGGAAGATATAGCAGATCAATACATGACTTGAGGCATGGGGCAGGAGGGAAGGCTTCAGATTCTTGGGCATTGGGACCAGTTCTAGGGCAGGAGGCACTTATTCAAAAGGGGCCGGTTGCACCTCAACAAGACTGGGATCAATGTCCTCATGAGGTGGTTCAATGTGGTTGGGGAGTGTTTAACCTAATTGGCAGGGGGATAGACACCAAAATATCAAAGAAGAAAAGAGGAATAAGGTGCAAAAAGTGAGAGTGTTTGGATAGTAGTAGAGAGGGAAGTAGTAGTACCATATTAGTTGGGAGCAGATGAAGGAGGACTACAAAGAATAAGAAAGCATATGTATAAATCCAAAAGTGTGGTGAATAATGTTGGTGGGAATATAGCTGTGTGGGAATATGATGTAGTGGGAATGATGGAAATGTGGCTTAAAAATGGTGAGGACTGGGTGCTTAATACTCTAGGATACAAAATGTTTAGACAAGATAAGGAAAGAAAATAGTGAGTTGGGGTGGCAACACTGATTAGGGAAGACATTGTAGTGTTGGAAAGAGAGGATGTCCTTGAGGGGGCAAGGACAGAATCCATTGGCTAGAGTTGAGGAGCAAGAAAGGTATGATCATGCTGCTGGGGGTATTGTATATGCTTCAAATAGTGAGAGATAGAGGAGCAAATCTGCAGGGAAATCACAGAGCTCTACAAGAACTATAGAGTGATGATATCAGGGGACTTTAATTACATTTCAGAAATCCCCTCCCCGACCTCCCATTTTCCCTTTACTCTAACATTATCCCATTGGTATTTTTGATATATATATAAATGATTGGATGTTGGAATACAGAATAAAATTTCAAAATTTGATAATGATACTAAACTTGGAGGTGTGGCAAACAATGAGGATGATACCAAGCAACTGCAACAGGACATAGGCTAGCAGAATGGGCAGACAAGTGGCTGATGGAATTTAATACAGCAAAGTGTATTGGCAGAAGGCAATATAGACTGAATGGCACAGTTCTATAGAGTGTGCAGGAACAGAGGGACCCAGAGGTTCATATGTATAGTTCTATGAAGGTGACAGGTCATATAGAGAGAGTAATTAGCAAAGTGTATGGGGTCTTGGACTTCATAAATAGAGGTTTGGAGTACAAAAGCAGGGGAAGTTATGCTGAACCTTTATAAGGCCACAACGTGAGTATTGCATCCTCTGGTCACCACACTTTAGGAAGGGTGTGAGAGTCCTTGAGAGGGTAAAAGGGAGATTTACCAGAATGGATCCGGGGTGAGGGATTTTAGCTACAAGGGTAGGTTGGAGTTTTCTCCTTGGAGTAAAGGAAATTGAGGGGAGATTTGATATAGGTGTAGAAGATTAAGACAGGTTTAGATAAGGTAGACAAGGAAAACCTATTCCCATTAGCTAATGGTATGAAGACTAGGGGACACAGATTTAAGGTTTTACGGAAGAGATTCAGGGGGATTTGAGGAAGAACTTTTTTACGCAGCAAGTGATAATGACCTGGAACTCGCTGCTTGCCAGGATTGTAGCAGCGGAGATGATCAATGATTTCAAAAGGAAATTGGTTGAGCACTTGAGAGAAACAAACTTGGTGGGCTACAGTGATAGAGCGGGGAATGGGAAGAAGTGGATTGCTCTACAGAGAGCTGGCATTGTCACGATGTGCTGAATTGTCTCCTTCTGTGCCGAAATGACTCTATGACCTAATTTCCACGATTGTGGTGTGGAAAGGTACACCCTCTCCGTGCAGCCTTGGTCTCCATTTCTGTGAAATCCTCAACACTCTCCAGGGGACCAAGCAGCAGCGTTCTGCAGAAAGCACATGTTTAAAGGTGCAATAGCCATTTTCCCCCAAAATATACTTTATTCATAAAATTTGTACATTACATAACGTTTCAAATTTGACATTATATAAAGTGCAATACAGATCAGTTTCTTTCAATGCAGTACATGAGATGCCTCACTATACTTGCCATTACAGATTATATTTATAATGCACATTTACATTTCATGTTAAACATTCTCTGGTGTATACAGACCGAGAGGTTTTACATAGTTTCCAGCCCCTCGGTATACTATGGAGAGAGGCCTTAGATATTAGCCTTTCCCCATTTTTTCCAAAAATATACTTTATTCATAAAATTTGTAAAAATACATTACTAAACAATTCAAATTGGACATTTCATAAAGTGCAATAAAGATCAGTTTCTTTCAATACAGTACATGAGGAGAGGAATGTTATGCTGGCGGCAGGGTCTCGACGTCAGGGGAAACCGATGCTGAGATCCCCGTGTTGCCTCTTTTCCAGAAGGAACGCTGAATTTAGTGCCAATCAGGCACTTAAGTGGACAGTGGCAGGCCTTCCATAGGATTTAGGTCACCGTCAACGTAAGTCCCACCCTTGGAGAGCTGCCGGCCAAACAGAGAGAGGCCAGCATCTGCAGCACCACTGCGGAGGCTGTTGTTGCTGCTGGAGGTGACCGTCCCTGAGACCGAGGAGCATTGCTGGAGCCAGGTCTGTGGTAGGTCAGGGCAGGAGGGGTCTCGCAGGGTGGGGGCCATGGGGAGGGGGGTTGGCAGCAAAGGCAGGGGTGTAGTCCTCAGTGGGCACCCCCTTCCCTCAGCTAGGTCCTTCATGCAGGCAATAAGAACATTTGAACAAAGGTCCCCCCACCCCCTAGAGAGCTTGGAAGCAGTACGCACGGTTTTTATGCTGTGCTTCTCGTGTGGCGATAGGGCCACCCACCGTAGGGGTAATTGTGGCTGCAGTGGGAAGAGGCCCGTAATTGGGGGTTAATTATCCAGTTGAAGGCCTCAATTGGTGGCGGGGTGGGAAGGCTGTTCACAAACCTTCACGCCCTGCACTAAATTTTGGCAGAGGCAGGATGGTGGTGGCAACCCACCCTCCCGTTACCATTCCACCCGATTGTATGTTCTCTCTGCCTCCAAACCTGCTGCGGCAGACAACATAAAATTCCCCCCCCACCCCCAAGGTGCCTCACCACCCTTGTCATTTCAGGCTATATTTACAATGTACATTTGAATTACATACCAAAAACATTGTCAGGTGCATACAACCTGAGGGCTTTTACATCGTTGCCAGTCACTTGGTATAATATGGCTAGAGGACCTTACACAAAAAGGCACATTAGCTATAAAACTGCAGGCTCCTGGATAATTGCTTATGGCCCTCATATCACACCAAGGGAAGCAGAGGCCTCCCCAATTTAGTGATGCTGCCCTGGAAGCACTCTGAGTAGATACTGAAACCTAAAAGGAGGCCATGTTTTTAACAGGGAGAAAATCGCCCTCCAGAGTGACCCTGAGAAGAGAGTTGGCGTATGTGCGAACTTAGTGAATGCCCAGAGCGTAGCACCATGGACCTGGCATCAGTGCCGAACAAATGCTTAAAGACCTCATTTGGGTGGTCATGGTGAGTGATTGCATCAGCACACCACATCTCCCAACCATCACAACATACACCTCTCGCACTGCTCAATGCACCACACCCTCCCGCTCAGAACTCATCCCTAACATCCTTACCCTACACCTCACCCCTTCGAAGCATACCAGCTGTGCACACACCTTCCGCTGCCTCCACATACCTCTAGCTATTCAGCTGTGGCAGCATTACCCAAAGAGCTGAACTCAAGAAGTGATGTGAGAGTGACTGCCCTTGACCGAGTATGACAACAAGGAGCCCTAGCAAAACTGAGGTCAATGGGAATCAGGGGGAAAACCCTCCACTGGCTGGAGTCATACTTATCGCAAAGGAAGATGGTTGTGGTTGTTGGAGGTCAATCATCTCAGCTCCAGGACATCACTGCAGGAGTTCCTCAGAGTAGTGTCCTAGGCCCAACCATCTTTAGCTGCTTCATCAATGACCTTCCTTCAATCATAAGGTCGGAAGTGGGGATGTTCGCTGATGATTGCACAATGTTCAGCATCATTTGTGACTCCTCAGATACTGAAGCAGTCCATGTAGAAATGCAGCAAGACCTGGACAATATCCAGGCTTGGGCTGATAAGCGGCAAGTAACATTCGCGCCACACAAGTGCCAGGCAATGACTGTCTCCAACAAGAGAGAATCTAACCATCTCCCCTTGACATTCAACAGCATTACCATCACTGAATCCCCCGCTATCAACATCCTAGGGGCTACCATTGACCAGAAACTGAACTGGAGTAGCCATATAAATACCATGGCTACAAGAGCAGGTCAGAGGCTAGGAATCCTCAGGCGAGTAACTCACCTCCTGACTCCCCAAAGCCTGTCCACCATCTACAAGGCACAAGTCAGGAGTATGATGGAATACTCTCCACTTGCCTGGATGGGTGCAGCTCCAACAACACTCAAGAAGCTCGACACCATCCAGGACAAAGCAGCCTGCTTGATTGGCACCCCATCTACAAACATTCACTCCCTCCACCACTGACGCACAGTGGCAGCAGAGTGTACCATCTACAAGATGCACTGCAGCAATGCACCAAGGCTCCTTAGACGGCACCTTCCAAACCCGCGACCCTTACCGACTAGAAGGACAAGGGCAGCAAATACATGGGAACACCACCACCAGCAAGTTCCCCTCCAAGTCACACACCATCCTGACTTGGAACTATATCGCCGTTCCTTCACTGTCGCTGGGTCAAAATCCTGGAACTCCCTTCCGAACAGCACTGTGGGTATACCTACCCCAAATGGACTGCAGTGGTTCAAGAAGGCAGCTCACCACCACCTTCTCAAGGGCAATTAGGGATGGGAAGTAAATGCTGGCCTGGCCAGTGGCGCCCACATCCCATGAATGAATAAAAAATAAATAAACTGGCACATGGTCATTACATTCTGCTCTTTCTCTCGCAGGAGAAGGTGGCACACAACATGCGGGAAAGCCAGAGAACCAAAGGAGGAATAGGACAAATACATCCCCTCCGTGCCCTGGAGGAGATGGTCCTTCAGATCATCGGCAGCAGTGCAATGGAGCCAGTGGCATCCAGAGCACCAGAGGCCAGCCAGGATGATGGATCCAGGCTGTCTTTGCACCTTCTCCGCTAACTCCTCACCCTCATGTTGAAAGGTGCCATGAAATGCAAACTGCAGATGGAGTGACCATGGACTTCCTGATTTTCTCCCCACCCCCGCTTCCCTTACCCCTCCCCTCCCCTTATGCTTCTGTGCTTTCAGATAGCCAAGGACTTCTGGGTGCTCTGCCCTTTCAGAAGCAAGGGTGAGAGCAGGAAGATAGCTTTGAAGAAGAAGTAACATCACTTGACCTAACACTTGCAGCCATCAGCTCAGATACTGGCACAACGTTTACCTCAGAGGCTAGTTTGGAGTTGGGACCCAAATATTGTGAATCACTGGGCACGAGTGGCTGCAGCCTGATAGAGGGATAGGCAAGCTTGTGTGTGAACTCCACGAAGGATAAGGTTACACACCAGTTCTGCTGCAGGGTACTCAGATGAGGACCTCATTGGGGTGGACTACAGGAGAATGCTGATGTGCATGCCCACCAAGATGGTTGTTGTATTGTCAGGCCTGCTAGATAGTCTCCAGTCACTGGCTAGGAGCTTGGAGGAGTCTGTCTCCACGGGGGCACAAGGCAGGGCTTGGAGCCCATCCTTTCCACTGTGGAAGTGATCTCCATGGCAGCACTGCCAGACCGACCCACAATGGAGCATCTGCTGACCACTGTCTCATCTTCCACTGCCACACAGGTGGAGTTCTGCCAATGTATCATTGCTGTAATGGAAGTTCAGACAGACGTCATGAGATCCCTGGCTAACGACATGCAGGCTTAATCTGCTGCCATCCAGGCACAGACAGCTGCATCATGGATGCAGTTCTTGCTGCTTGATGAGGCGTGGAGGCTCCCACAACAGACCAGAAATCTGTGCTCCAGCAAACAATGAGAAGTGCTGAGGTGCTACCCTGTGGGAGTGGCAGTGGCATTGTGGTGTTGAGATCTGATGTGCTGCCTCAGGATGACAGCATTCAAGCTCCCACCACTGCTACTCCGCCAGCTCCCTTGCTGATGCCTCTTAGCCAGCCAGCCCAGACTACTGACACCGATGCTGAGGTGGTGCAATCCAAAGCTGGGCCCTTAAAGCCCAGAGCTGCTTGAGGGCATCCTCCAAGACCATTTGCAGTCTCCAACAGTGAAAGTGAATAGCATTGCATCAGCCAGGCAGCAACCCACTCAGGTAGCACTACATAGAAGCACTAGGCCAGGCATGGGAACCTGCAACACTTAGCCAAAGGAAATGACCAAGGGTGATTAGTTCTGTTTTTTAGCATTATTGATGTATTTCTAGATAAAGTTGTTGTGTGATGTGAAGGTTATTGGTGTTGGCCTTTATTGAGTGATGTAGGCCAAGAGGACTTTGTCATGCAGAGACTGAAATAGATGTATTGAAAGGGGATGGTGGTTCCATGTTGGGAGTAGGGAAGTTCTTTTTAATTGAAACAAAGCCTCACTATGCGGTCTCTTTCTTTCTGTCCAGTTTCAGGTGGTGCATGTGGCCTCCTCTATTCCTTCTCCACCTCTTTTTCCCCTTCCTCCTCCTCCTATTCTGAGGTAACCTCTGGATCCCAGGAGGTAATGGACCCTCATAATTGCCAGGTCATGGAGGACACGCCATACCACCATAAAAGTGGAGACCCTCTCAAACATGTGCTGCAGAGATCCCCCAGAGCCGTCCAGACAGCGAAACCTGACCGATGGCTTGCTCCATGTTGTTGCAATTGGCTCCATAGCTCTCATTGAAGGCTCTCTGACCTTGCATGGTGGGATGGTGGAAAGGGGTCATGAGCCATGTGTGGAGGGAGTATCCCTTGTCTCTGAGCAACAATCCTGTTGTCTGTCTTGCAGACCCGAAACAGTGGGTAATGCAGACTGTTAAAGGGTGGAAGCATTATGGTATGATCGCACACCAACAACACATTTATTGAATGGTAGGTCTTGCGGTTGCAGTATCACTCCCTGTTGACCTGAGTGGCTCACTGAGCCATGTGCATGCAGTCAGTGCCCTGCACTATCAAGAAACCCGCTATCCTAGTGAACCCACGAGTCCTCTCATCCTGGTCCTCCCTCCTCAGGGAGAAGAGGATGAAGTTTTCGACCCTCCTTCAAAGCCCCTTTGTTACCTCACAGATAGTTCTGTGGATGGCGAACTGTGACGCTTTGCTAATGTCGCCAGTGCTGCTTGGGAGGAACCAGTTGCAAAGATGGAAGGGGTAAAGGTGATCTTCATTGGCACTGGAAGGGCAGTAGTCACCTGCTTTCAGGCTCCAGGTCTTTGTGAAGGAGGTGTCACAACTCCATCAACACATTCTTAGTAAAGCCAAGCCTTCTGAGGCACTGCTCCTATCTTATCCCAAGATAGGACTAATGCTCCCAGAAGGCCCTCTTAGGGCTGTCCAAGCAGAGCCCTCCTTCTCCTCCCTTCTTACAGAGGTTCCTCTGCTTGTCCTGCTCATGCTGCTGGGCAAGTGGCACTGCAACTACTGCCTCCATATTTGTGCAAGGCTATGCAATTCTCTCAGCCTTTCTGTAATCCGAAGAAACCTTCAAACTACTCCAGCAACTCACCATAGTGCTTCCACCAACTTTTCACGTGCACAAGTAAATCAAAAGCACCTCAGCTGCAACTTGTTGAGTGGTCCATTAAATAGCCCCAGAACAGGACCATTCTTGTTTGCATGCACTTGTTGTGTTAAGCGTGAATAAGGAAGGTGTTTGTTGCACAATCATTGGCCAATTTTTGTGCTCGTGTGTTGCATTAGCTATTGACATTTGTAACATCATGATCTCGCTCTTACAACCTCTATGGGTGTGCGCAGAGGTACACACCTGCACTGCATGATGCTGCAAGCACGTGCAGGAATCAATGCCTACCGCGCTTCTACGATGGAGGTATATCTGCATAGTACCACTAGAAGAGGCATTATGCAGTTGAAATTCGCACCCTAAATTTCACTTTTGTTTTCCTATTTTTAGATTAAAAATCCACTCATTGTGGAGTAAACAATGCTAAATTTTAACCAAAGGATCTATTTTTTTCTTATATTGTTTTTGGTGAAGTATGCCCCTGGACTCTCTTAGAAATGTACTATCAAAATCTGGATTCACCTATCGCCATCAGGCTGCACTGAAAGTGTGCTGCATGCCATATAGCTTGACGCCCTGTGGTATTAGGCCCATTGTACATGCTGCAGTTAGTTTTCTCACGTGCACAGCAGCCAAAGCACCTGTCCTGAAAAGGAATGCTGGAGGTTGCCATTCAAAAGGTAACTTTATGATTTTTTACTTACCTGATGAAAGTGTTCCTACTGGCTTCACATTAAAGTCAGGGGCCATTGCCACCCCCTCTTGCCACTATTCCAACTGTCTCCCTCTCTGAGTGCCTCAGCTGGCAGCCCAGCTGGCTGAATTCACTGCCCTGGTAACTGGCAAGATGCCTCTGGGACTGACTGGCTTGCCAGTATTATTCTAATGAGGGCAATGGATCAATAGTTGTGGTCCTGCCATCAGGCCTTATTCAATCATGTTCCAACATCTAGGCAGTTATTTTTCTGTAGTTTAAGGCTAAAAGTTTGTGTAACTACTGGATTTCAAATGTCAGAGCCATTCTTGACTTGTCGGATTTTTTGAAGGTTTCGGCAGCTTTTACCAGATTTCCATGTTGGTCTGGATACATTATTGTCAATGTTTTCAGATCATCCACTCAGCTGCAATCAACCTATACTTCCCAAAACCATAGAGTAAATTTATGAGACCTAATTTTCCTTATTTCTCAGATACAAGTAGGAGAAAAAGGGTCAGAGACCTGCAGTGAAAGGTTTCTATCCCTGTTATATTGCCTGGAGATTTCCTGGTATCTCCTGAGATAGTAAGGAGTGCCACCACCCACAGGAGATGCAAGTGAGCATATGAGGTGAGAGGAACGCAATGATGCGTCTTGTCTCCCTGCTGGGTGAGCAACCATTAGAAAGGGTGACCAGAAGAAGTTCACCTTACACATTCCACTCAGCTCCATTAATATTGGAGAATCTGAGAGGAGCAGGCAGCAAGGCCAGGAAGGCTGAAACAGGTAAGTGCCACCATGTTTTCATGGTCATGGGAAGATTTTCAGGGATGTTTTTGGATAGCAGCCAGCAGGCGTCAGAGCTGGAAACCATTAGCACAAGGCTCTCAGTTACCACTTCCATATCAGGCACAGGCCCTACCAAATGAAGTACCTAGGGTAATGATCTGAACCAACAGCATGTTCTGGTCATTTCAATGGCACTCTACCTGATCTGTTGCTAGGTGGGGGAGGAAAGAAAAAAAATGACTCCATACATTCCTTACCAATTGAAGAAAAAAAGGCTAGAATATAACTCCATTTAATGCCCTGTCTCCTGTTTACCCTAGTTATTCTATTATTAATTCAGAGGCCCACATTTTCCAAGTATATACTGGTAATGAGGAACCTTGCCCAGAAACAGCACATAAGTCTGTTTTTTTCCAATAGGTTCCTGGTGATGGCTGAAGTTCCTTGTTATTGTTGAGTATTCAGAAAGCCTTTGTTGTACCTGACAATGGATTCTGTAATTAAAATTTGCCTTGTACTATTAAAATATTAACTGTTGGGAATTTCCTGCAGAGTTCTCTTGAATAGTTGCCTAAACTTGAATCGAAGATTGACGAAGACCCTGTACAGATGTGTAAACAGAGATTCTGGTGATCTTCCTCTAAAGTTATAGTGGTTAATCAGGAGACCCTGTGAAAAGTCCCAGAGAACATCTGAAGTATATTCTCAATACACTTTACGAATTCTTATTTTTCTCATCCTAGACTTTCAAGATGTGGAAGAACGATTATATTTTCGATCCACCAGCCTCGATATTTTATATTTAAGCTTTTTGACAGCCTGACACTCTTGGCGAATGGAAGAATGGTGTATCATGGGCCAGCCAAAACTGCATTACAATACTTTTCATCGATTGGTAAGAAACAGTTTAGTAGAGGCTACAATTCCACCTTTGAGTGCTGGCAGCACAAAAACATGTAAGGCACAGAAAACTGGGGCAGTTTTTTTGCACATTCTTTATGCTAACCCTAAGCTTTCCATGGGGGCAGAAGATGCTTGTATTTGGAAGACTTGCATTTATAATAGGTTTTTTCACTCTTATTTTTGCAGCAATTAATGCACATTAGGGTCCTACTAATATTAATGAGATGAACAACCAGATAATCTGTTTTTGCAGTATTGGCTGAGGGATAAATATTGACCACAATACCAAAAAAGCTCAGTTCTGAAGAAGGGTCACTGACATGAAATGTTAACTCTGCTTCTCTCTCCACAGATGCTGCTGAGTATTTCCAGCATTTCTTGTTTTTATTTCAGACCAAAAAAGCTCCCCTGCTCTTCCTTGACTCCTACTAAGCAATCTTTGATATCTACCTGAACAGACAGACAAGGCCTTGCCTTGGTTTCACAACTGAAAGCTGGCATTTCTTGCAATAGAAGTGTTGAAGAAATTTGTTACGCCAGATTGTTGAAGAAATTTGATTGTCAAAGAAATTCTCCGGACTCAGACCTTGAGCATTAACAAATTTTATTGCATGATATCATGGGGAGTACACCTTTCCTAATCACGGTCCGGTGCTACTCCAAAGCGCTCCAGATCCCCGCGGATTTATATAGTACAACAGATGCCGAGCTGACAGTTTCCCAATTAGTTACAAAACCACAAGATAAGCACAGGACGGCCTACGTGACTATACACCATGCAGAATCCGAGGTCAGCTTCGCATAAGGCTGTACATAATAAGCTATTATTTTCCTTAAGTCAATGCATACTCCAGATACCACATTCGCCCGTCGATAACCTCTGTGTGGGTTGCGGTTTTGCTTAGCAGGTTGCTGCAGACAAACGAGCCATTAAAGCAAAGAGCTGCAGACCCCAATGTCAGCACAACTGCTACCACAATCCCTCCTTTTTGATCATAAGATCAAAGGAGCAGGTCCTGGGGGATTATCCGGTGGTGGAGGCTCGGAATCAGAAGGGTAGTCCTCAGGGTCTGATTGGGGCACTGCCTTGTCATCCTCTCCTCAAGCAGTTTCTTATTCCCCTATCTCCCTGGGAACGTTAGGCTGAGCCACCCTCGGACAAGGGACGTGGGTTTGCCTGGTCAGTATGTTTCTCACACTAACTGTTCCTTAGGAATGTGTCATGTCTGGGTGATGAGATAAGAAGAGTGTTGCTGAAGCACAATGTCTCTCTCTGCTATTGCGCTGTACCAGCTGCAAGGCAAGTTGCCTCTGCAGCCCTGAAGTTATGAAGTCATTTCTGATAAGCTGTCCCTCCCTGCAGCACTGAAGCTAGCTTGTTAGCAATACATGATTGATTAATTATTTCATCTTAAATGTCCCCATAAAATTCTGTTCTTAAAATTCTGTTCTCACAGTCCCCCCTTTGATTCTTCAAAACACTTTTAAGAATCCTTCCCTTGATCCCACCTAGGTGCCTTTGATGGTCTCTATTTGTCTAGAAACAGCCTTCAACATCCGGAGGGGTCGCACTCAATACGTTGCCTGCTTGTGCCACAAGAGGGGCCTGCGGGAACTCTGTAAAGGCATAAGTTTTGCAGGGGCTTCAATTACTTGTTTATAACATAAAAGGTGGTACACTTGTACAATTACAATTTCATTTAAGCATCACTGTTACATAATCGATTGTACAAACATAATACAATTCCATTCTTAGAGTACATTGATCATTCATTAATTCATTTTAAGTATATATGAAAAGGTTATACAATTACCCTTTTATGGCATAATTACTTGTCCCTCCTTTGACAGAGCAAGTTCGAACACTAATTGCTTTTCGGGTAGCTGTCCAACTTGTGTTCATACATCCTCTTACATCGCCTAATTAATTTCTAAAGTTGCCAAATTAAATAGGTCACATATAACACCATGATACCCAAAATCACTATCAGGACATGGGAGATAATTTTAAACCAGGGGTGTATCTGCACATCTGACCCCCAGTTCCATAAGTCCTCCTGCCATTTATCTCGTCAATCTCATCTTGTAGCATCTTCGACTGTTGTTCCAGATTGTAGTACACTACAGCAATGACTTCTAGCTGCTGTCTCTCTTTACCCAAGCCTGTGGGCAATGGCTGAATAGTACATTCATATTCCCGGAGGTAATTTGTCAAATCCTCCTTAATACTTTCTGTCACAGTTATCGTTTCTGTTTTTTGTGTATGTTTGTATGTATCTTCCCTACTCGGGTTGGTATTTGTGGGTTGAACCAAAATGTACTGTTGCTCACCGGCCAAGTCCGTTTATG
The DNA here is from genome assembly GCF_036365525.1 of Heterodontus francisci. Taxonomy (NCBI): domain Eukaryota; kingdom Metazoa; phylum Chordata; class Chondrichthyes; order Heterodontiformes; family Heterodontidae; genus Heterodontus; species Heterodontus francisci. The sequence goes on along the minus strand of NC_090390.1, from coordinate 17,183,133 downwards.
TCCATACTGGTACTCCTTCGCTGTGGTAGTTCAGCAATATCTCCCCTTTTCCATATAGGCCACATGGGTTAACCCTGACAATGCTTTCCTAGTCTCCATGGTGCAATTTACAGTGGCATTAAATCCACATTTTGATTCTGCCATTTTATTTATAGGATGAGGACATATGACCACCTGGTTTTCCTGACTACACTCAGACAATGGACAATGTTGTTCCAATTACCTCTTTTCCAATTTCCATAACATTTCCATAACATAGGGTAATATATCATAGTATTTTATGTAATCTTTTCCCCTCATCACCCCTATATTTTCTACTTTGTATAATTGCATCCCTAACTTATCTCAGAATTACAGGTATTCCCAACACTACTCCAATACTCATAGATCCTGTATTTACACACTCCTGACCTTTCCATACCTTAAGTTTTCTGATTTGGCACCTGGTAATTTTCTCATTCATGTGACTAGTTAAGTATTCCAACTGGGTGTCATTGATCCAAACTGGCACCTGTCCTGCATCAATTTGCCTCAAATTTTCTCGAATTTGTTCTAACATTCACGAACTGTATGTACTACAAACACTTTCATTATTTGAAATTATATCATTAATAGTATGAGCATGACCTTCTAGTACTCTCATCAGTCCTGTAATTAGTTCAGTTGCTCTGCATGTAACAAATCACATTTTCTTCCATACCCGGTATCTCTTTGCATACCAGGTGGTGTTTATTTTGGAGTCTGTCATTTGCTGTTGACTTTATATACCTTCATTTGGGACCAGTGTTTCCATCGGCCCTTCCCTTTTACCATTACTTTGTCTCCCACAACAGGCACCTTCGTCTGTTCCTCTTTCATGTCTGTTTCTATAGAATCTCCTGCCTCAGCTCATACAGTTGTCTGCACAGCTCCTTCACAAATCTTTAACCCTTTCCCTCATGGGTCCTACTTCCTTACTACCTGCTACGACATACCTTGGCAGTCTCATCACCCTTCCTGTCACCGTATTGATCAAGTCTACTTTAGCTACACCACTCTGTCCCTTTTGTTCCTTTTTCAAAATATCCTTTACTAGCTGACTAAGAGTTCTAACATTCTGGTCCACATTTTCCAAATCTATAGTATTGACAATTGAAGTTCCCGTATTAAGGACTGTGGCTGCGTCATTCACTAAACTACGTTCATATCTCTTTCCCTTTATTATTCCCTCATTACCAAATTCCTGTCTCAGCAATTGTTACAGTAATACCTTGTACAACTCTCAGATCTTCTCAGGGCACCAGCCAGGTAGCTGGATATCTGAGATATTCAATGTTACCGGTACCAACTCAAGCTTTATATTATCATATACAATTTTATTAGTTTTTATTATCGCAAGTCCATTTTCTGGTCCTGCAGTTAAGGCAGGGCAAGGGAGACCAGTCACTTGTGACTGCTGGGTCGTAACCTTACTCGTCGGTAATTCGGATGTGGGGGTAACCGTGGGGGTTGGTGCTTCTTGTCTGTTTAATCTCTCAACCTGGAATAGGAACTGTCCTTTTTTATCTTAGAGCTTTAATATCTTGCGCTCGGGGGAGTTCGAGGATTGTCTGCACTCACTTTTGCTCTGTCTCATGCTTTCCCTGTGTTATTACTATTCCCAAATAAGAAACCTTTTCCTTCATTATCTGTGCCTTTTTCAGCTTAACTTTCACTCTGACCTTCTGGAGGAAGGTGGAATATCGATGGATTATTATAAAATCCCTGGGAGAGACACGTCCAGATGTGCTGTTATCCCTTGAACGTAAACGCAAATTTATATTGACACTCTTGTGCCAACGGTATGGACCAGAACCCATTGCTAATGTCCAACACAGTAAACCACTTAGACTGTTTTGTTTTTTTTACTTTCTAAAACTTTGATTGTCCTCTTAAATATCAGATAAATTTCCCTTTGAGTGCTTTAAATAACCACTCATATCAATTAAATTTTGTTTATTGATTCCAATTTCTTATGCCCAGACTTGGTTGTACTTTTTGTACGTTAAAGACAGAAGTGCTTGTAACTATCTCTCCTTCTCAAGCACTCATTGATAAAGATGCTATGGCATTTGATGTCTGCAATTAAATTCTTAAATTCTCAAAGCTGCCGATCTTTTGCTGTGGCATCAGTTCTCACATGCACTGAAGTGTCAGCCTACATTTTTTGTGCTTGGGTATATAGAATAGGGCTTGACCTCACATCCAGCTGACTCAGAAGTGAGACTGTTACCACTGAGCCAAGCTGTTATTAGGTGCATTTTGGGGATGGTCCCTTTCACCCCTGGAATTCTGTAGCATCATAAAATTTTCTTCCTTTGGTTCACTTTTCGTGATACATTGAGAATGTTTATTTCTGAATTTTCACCCCAAATTAATTTTCCACCCAGCCTCAGGTGGTCAAATGGCTTCCTGCCACTAATTTATTCATGAACAGGAAGCATTCCACTCTTATCAATGTTCATCAGATTGTTTGCGACCATTGTCATTTGATCATGGACGTAGATGCCGAGTATCCTAATAGTATTCATGAGTCCTTTATGCTCCGCCTGTTAACAGTTACTACCCTCGTTTCAGGAGCACAAAGCCATCAATGGATAGAGACCAAAGATATCAATTAAATCATAGCTACTGATACCACCCCCCCACTGCCCGAGAACAGCAACAGAAAATGCACTGAGACCCACTCTGCCCTAAAACCCATGCACAGGGCTGCGAAAACAAAGGTTCCATTGCCTAGATTGGTTTGGGGGAATGCTGCAAAACACCCCTGCAATGGTATCCAAAATTATCTGCATGTTTCATACTGTGTAATTCTGATAGGCATCACCATGCAGCAGGGACCTGGTAGAAGCGGACACAAACATGCCAAGCCAAGAAACACAGTAAATTTGCCAGCATCCCTTCAGCAGGAATGTGCCTGTGAAATCTAACCAAAGTGAATTATAAATCCCTTCATTTAAAAGGTCGAAACTCCAAGTGGACCAAGTTCTCCTAGGTCTGACACACCAACCCCCATATAGAATCGTCCCACACTATCCCTCATCCACTGTGAACATATCAAAGCATCTACATGACAGAAGTCATGTAATAAATCACCAACTCCAATATTGCAACCATGTCAATTCAATGTGCTTCTAGTGTGAATTATGTTTCCTTTCACTGCCTCTTCTCTTTGATGATAGTAACCTTTGAACTTTAATCTAGTACTCCTACTCTAGTAAGAACAAGAAGTAAGCTGGTAGCCTGTTATTTTTCACTGAAGGTTTTCTGGAATGGAGTTGCTCATTATCTAGCTCCACAGGATTAGGTTCCCTGAAAATGCAGGTACCACTTGTACTTGTTTGCTAGTTGCCTCATTCTGCTCATCTTCGGAATGCATCCCTTGAGCTGGATGCCTGAGGACAGGTTCAGGAATGATTTGTCATTTGGTGACATGTCCTTCATCTCTTCATCCTCATCACAGTTTACTACATTTCTAAGCTTTTTGTCATCTGAAAACTTGGCAGTGCAGCAAAGCATATGGCAGTGCTACAAAGTACATCAGGAGAGCAGACCGAACGTGAAACTTGGGCTGAAGCTTGGGGAGGATGATCGTTATTGTTGATTTTATAGGAGATGTGAGGAGGAGGAACAAATTGAGGTGCTCAAAGGAGGAGGAAGTACCAAAGGGAGTGGCCGAGGTGTGAGTTGGTGTTGAACATCACACTGACAGTGGCAGCAGTTTGGGTGGTGCATGTGATGAAAAACAAGGTACAGAAACTTCAGAAATGGGCTCCATAGCCTCAATTGAAAGGAAAATTGGGCAGGTTGTATAACAGGTGGCTGATCCAGAACCATTTGTTTTATAACTCCACCGAAGTGGAATGTTCCACCCAGGATGTCAATGTAATTGTCCACAATAAAGCCATGGATGGCAAGGGCTTGGCCATGAGTGAATGGATATTCTTGAGGTGAATTCAGAGAGAGAGGCGCTGACTGTTGATTTGTTGGCAGGTTCCAAGGCAATGATAGGTGGGGTGAGCAGGACTGGAGGAAGGTTAGCCAGTGTTACCCCCCCACCCTCCCCCAGAAGGCACACTGGCCTCGTGGTCCATGAGAGAGAATAAGCAGTTGAGATTACTGTTCGTAAGTGGGCACGTAACAAGTTATCTCCATGGCCCTTTCGAAGGATGCCAAGAGAGGCATGCGGGGTAGTAGAGGACTTATTCAAAGAAGTTCAAGTCTGCGGCAGTAGCAAGAGTGTAGGAAGGCAAAGAAATACTGATGGTTGGGACTGGAGAGGGGAACAAGTTACCCAAGAGATTAGAAATGGAAAATGGCAGGAGCAGGTGACAAGAAAAGTAGGAAACAGGAGAGAAAAGTCTGAGAGGGGTAAAGAGAGAGAAAAGGTGATGATTCTGGTTCAAATTCACAAGCACTTGACATTGTTATGAAAATCCAGAATATAAATATTGGTTCTGATGAAGGGTCACTGGCCTGAAACGTTAACTCTGCTTCTCTCTCCACAGATACTGCCAGACCTGCTGAGTATTTCCAGCATTTCTTGTTTTTATTTCAGATTTCCAGCATCCGCAGTATTTTGCTTTTATATAAATATTGGTGTTGTGTCTCTTGTTTTAGGCTATGAGTGCGAGACCTTCAACAACCCAGCAGATTTCTTTTTGGATGTTATTAATGGAGATTCCAATCCAGTTGTCACTAATAATAAAGGAAAACAGCTTGCTGTAGGTTCTAACAATGAAAGCCCAGGTATATATGGTGATATTTCAGACATTTAAATTAATTATGCCTCCTAAAACTAAAAGTTTTAGATGCATTTTCATTTGCAGAAAAATACAAAATGTTATGGTTAACGTTTGAACATATAACTAAAGAGAAAATGTATGAGTTTGTTCTCATGCAGGGCTCATGTGACTGGACTGTTAAGGTGGAGAGTTAGGCAGAACAGATCAACATGCTCAATTTGTGGCCCATATGATTTTCCACAATATTTGGATGGGTGGAAAACTATGCAGGCCATGCATTGGTGTATTGATATTTGCTCAAATTCCCAATGTGCACTGTCTCTGCACAAAACTGCCAGGGGCACAAATTTGTAAAATTTACCCTTATGATCTCAGTTGAATAAATAATGATATATACTGTAATGAGTTCTTTATGTTGACTGATGCAACATAAATGAGATGTGTGGAGTCCAGTCGGTTGAAGATCTCAAACAGGTTAATTATGGCTATTATATACAGTACAGAGCAAACTATTTACAGTACCTTACTCTGTGTGTTACAGTTACAGAGTGACTTTGGCTTCGAGTCACATGACTATGTCCTGGTACTTAGCTCATTGGCATACTAAGATCCTAAAGGGACATCGCTTAAGGTGATCACATAACATCCCTTTTCTTTCCAAAGATAAGTCTCGTATGCTACAAGTAAGAACACATAAAATTAGATAACATCAAAACTATTTACACATGGATAGAGATTGCAAAATTTACAAATGTAGAGGCTTAAGAGTCCATATATCATTTCAGTGGTTTGACAGCTCTTGCTCGGAGAATTTGCATCTCCCTTGTTGCTGTTTTTTCTGAAGTTTCTCCCTCTCTGCATTCAGTTTCTGTTGCTCTGCCTTCAGCCTGCTAATATACTCTGTTGCTTTTCTCAAGGGGACCACTTTTGAGACCTTGTCATTCTTGGAAAGTTCTGGTACCTCACCTCGAAGAGCCAGCAGACAATGCTTCAATTCATTCCTCCTCTGCCTCTTCAGGACATTGCGTGTCCTTCGCCTCTCCTCATGCTCTGCTTCTGAAGGCCTGGGGCTCAGGGTCAAGGACTTGTTGGAGGAGTAATTGGCCTCATGAAGGTACCTGTCCATTCTGGCTCGTTGTGGTGCTGGCAGTTCTTTAGAGAGCAGAAATGAAGGTGTGGCATAGTTGTGCTCTTGCTAGATTTCCAGACTGCACCGCTTGATGCTGGCCAGAGTCTGCAAGTGGGTTCCAGTCCTTAGAGCTTTACCCTTGGTAATGCTGCCCATGGCCAGCCTTTGCTTCTCAGTTGTGACGACATCAGTCTCTTTTTCTGAGTCGCTGGAGCATGAGGACACACTACTGTTATGATCCTGTAGTCCTCTTTTGTTTTCCGGGAAATATGTGGTGTGTCTTTAAGCCAGAAAAGGATCAGTACTGCTTTAATAACAAGCAAGCCGCAAGAATTACTAAGATGCATTTTGGTTGCTGTTGGATACAACCATACGGAGAGGAAACCAATCAGCTTCAAAGAATGCATCCTGGTTACCCGGCAACAGCCACTCAGAGACCAAGGACCAGATGTTGCGATTAACTGTTTGAACTAGCTTTTTATTTTGAAACAGACAGTGCCAAGAGAGACAGCTGGACCAGCATGAATGGAACAGAGATCTCTGATAATTTAAACTGAAGGAATGTGAATTTTAGACTGATCACTTTTTCACCCCTCAAAATTCTAAAGCCAAATTGATTCATTGATGTGTTTACGAGTTGTTGATAGCTGAGGTTATCGCTGGACGAAAGAGGAGTTGAAGTTTCAGATGCTGGACATTTGTTTTATCCCCATCGGATGGCTGTGAGGTCTTCAAGCAATCTTTGACTGTTCCACATTGGAAGATTCCAAATGGCAGGAGTGTATATCTGCAAGGACACTAATTTTTTCTGTTTTAAATGCTGTTTATATCTTAGTAGTGTTTAAGAATTTAGTTTTTCTAATTAAACAGTTAGTTTGTTGATCTAAAGACCTAGTTTGGTTAGCCTCATTCTGGGATTAATAGGTTGTCAATTTGGCTGTGGTTTTCTTAGGCGATCTGTGAAGCGACGGGACTGAATCAACAGTATGTTTCTCCCACGACAATCAGAATCATATATTTTGATTGGGACTTTGTCTTGATCGGTCGGTGATAACATATTAATTGAGGGCTCGCTCGCGCTTGAATCATATTTAATTAGGCGACTCGTGCCTGAGATCAGAATCAGACTAATTGGAGGGCTCGCATTTGGGATCATATTAATTACTCATTTTTGGGATAACTTATTTAAATTAGGGTCTTGTGTTTGGCATCATATTTAATTGCTCTTGCATCTGGGATCATAGCAATTGGAAACTCAATTGTTGGGGTCTAAATCTAACGCCAAGTACAAAGAAAATAAAAGAACCAGGTCTCTTGTATAATAAGGTACAGTCTATACCATTGTAACGGCATTAGTGGTTGAGCAGAATTTTTGGAAAAGCAGAATGTTGCCCCGAGTGATTTGATAACTTTAACTAAGAACAAATTAAAAGCATTACAACAAAATTGGGGTTGGAATTGAAATGAGGTGCCAATAAAGCAGAGATAATCGACATCTGGAATTAGTAGAAGATGATGATGATGATGAAGGGCAATACGAGGAACAAGAAGGTAGTAGGTCTGAGAGTGATGCAGTGGTATTGGCTAGGATTCAGTTAGAAACAAAAAAATTAGAGGCAGAAAAATAATTAAGAAAACTTGAACTTCAGAGAGAGAGTGAAAGAGAAGAGAGGGAATTTAAGTTAAAAGAGATGGAACTAAGACAAAAGGGTAGTCTTGAATCCAAGGAAAATTCAGCTCAGGAATAATCTGAATTTAGCACAGGACCCAGCGAAAAGTTGTTTAAATTTATACAGGCTCTTCCTAAGTTCGGTGAAAGGGACGTAGAGGCATTTTTCATATCTTTTGAAAAAATAGCCAAACAGATAAAATGGCCAAAAGAAAGCTGGACACTGCTTATACAGGACAGGTTGGGAGGCAGAGCTCATGAAGCTTATGCCATGCTTCCTGAAGAGGCTTCTGCAGATTATGAGGTGGCATAAAAGGCTACTCTCACTGCATATGAGTTAGTCCCTGAAGCTTACCATCAGAAGTTTAGGAATTTATGCAGATAGGCTGGGTAGACATATTTAGAATTTGAGGGCGTGAAGCAAATTAACTTTGACCGTTGTATACGGGCATTAAGCATAGAAACCACATATGAGAACCTTTGAAAATTGATTCTCTTAGAGGGGTTTAAAAACTCCATTCCTTCAGTTGTGAGAACTTAAATAGATAACCTGAAAGTTTTGAAAGCTAGGCAAGCAGCAGAAATTGCTGATGATTTTGAGCTTGTGAATAAGCCAACCTATTTTGTCTGTCATCTCCTTAAATCCGAGAAGGATAGAAAGTGGAAGAGTGAAAGGAAGGCAAGTAGCTGAGAACAAGAAGGAACAGCTGGGAATGCTCCAGGATCACCTCTTTAGATCAGAAAGGAAGGTGCTGAGGGTAGAAGTGAGGTTCGCAAGCCAAAGTGTTATCATTGCAACAACATGTGTCATCTTCGTTTAGAGTGCTGGAAATTGCGAGGTAAACCCATAGGACTTGCTGGGGTATGCAAAGCTAGTGCAGAGGAAAAGAATCTGACTGAGAGTACAGCAGACCAGGCTATAACTTTAAAGACAGCTGTGAAACCAGATACTAAAACTGAAAGGAGTGTAGAGGTTAAGAATAAAATACCTGAGAGTTATAATGAATTTTTGTCAAAGGGGAGAATAACTCCACATCCTCTAAGTGAGGCAGGAAAACCTATCATTATACTCAGGGACACAGGAGCAACCCAAACACTCTTGCTGGGGAAAGATATAAGGTTTCCACCAGAGAGCGCCTTGGACTCTAAAGTTTTAGTTAATGGAATTGGCAGGGAGAATATATCCATACCTTTGTATGAAGTATGCCTAGAGAGTGACTTAATATGAGATAGTAACTGTAGGTGTTATCCACAGTTTACCATTAAAGGGGATTGATCTACTCCTAGGAAATGATTTGGCTTGATCAAAAGTATCAGTTTCTCCTATAGTTACAGAGGAACCAAATGAAATTAAGGAAACAGAGCAATTACAGGAACAAGTTCCGGAAATATTTGCTGCGTATGTCGTCGCCTGAGCAATGACTGAACAGGATCCATTTTCAGAGGTAAAATGGGCACCACAAACAGTTAGCCAAATATCTGAAACCTTATTTGGGGATTTAGATAAACCAAACGAGATGTTTAACAGATCATCTATCATTACAGCACAGCAAGCTGATCCAGAGATATACCAAATAGCACAGACGGCTCTGTCAGCAGCTGAGGCGAAAGGAGTTCCGGAAGGCTATTACATGGCAAATGGTGTTTTGCAGAGGAAATGGAGACCACCTCATAGTCCTGCCGATGAAGACTGGACAGTTGTTGAACAGATAGTGGTACCACCTAAAAATCGACAAGGATTCCTAAGGTTAGCACACGACATTCCTTTTGCAGGACATAGGGGAATTCGGAAGACTAAATCATGCATAAGCCAATATTGTTACCGGCCAGGTCTTACAAAGGATGTGAGACAATTTTGAAGGACATGCTATACCTGTCAAATGGTGGGAAAACCACAACCTACCATAAAACCAGGGGATGAAGTATTAGTGTTACTACCATCACATGGAGAGCCATTAAAAGAATGGTTCAGTGGCCCAGATAGAGTGATCAAAAGAGCGGATAAAGTAGATTACTTGATTGAAACCCCTGATCGCCGGAAGATGAACCAGTTGTGTCATATCAATATGCTCAAGCAATATTACCACAGGGAGGAGGGTAACCAATATAGGTATGTCAGGTAATCGGGACTGTTGAGAAGGAAAAGGATCATGAGAATGAGGCAGAAGCAGGCCTAGGAAATTCCCAGATTGAACCTCCAAATATCAGATCAGCGAATACAGGATGGCTGGGAAAATTAAACAATATGCTTTTGCACTTCAAGGCAAAACAGCATGAAAACCTAACCAGGGTTTTCCCAACATTTCAAAACGTTTGTAGGGATATGCCAGGATGTACAACCTTAACCACACATGGTATCGGAGGAACCATAGGGCGGCACAGTGGCACAGTGGTTAGCACCGCAGCCTCACAGCTCCAGCAACCCGGGTTCAATTCTGGGTACTGCCTGTGTGGAGTTTGCAAGTTCTCCCTGTGTCTGCGTGGGTTTTCTCTGGGTGCTCCGGTTTCCTCCCACATGCCAAAGACTTGCAGGTTGATAGGTTAATTGGCCATTATAAAATTGCCCCTAGTATAGGTAGGTGGTAGGGAAATATAGGGACAGGTGGGGATGTGGTAGGAATATGGAATTAGTGTAGGATTAGTATAAATGGGTGGTTGTTGGTCGGCGCAGTCTCGGTGGGCCGAAGGGCCTGTTTCAGTGCTGTATCTCTAAATAAATAAATAATTCCTTTAAAACAACATCCTTGCTGCTTAGGTCCAGACAGACAGGCTCAAGTGGAAGCAGAGGTACAATGCATGCTGAAGGGCAGCTTAGTTGAATCTAGTCACCTGGAATTTGCAGGTGGTCTTGATACCTAATGGTGATCCATTATATGCAGATAATTTTGCAGTTGTTGGTTGTATCATTGACTGCCGATGACTCTGGTGCATGTCCTTCAGGATTTGGACTGGTTTTTGTACTAACACCAGTGTCAGTCTTAACCCTGAGTTTGCCAGCTTTCTTTGGGCACATGATGTTCATGGTAGCAAAGCTCCCATTTGTTTGACTTCATTAATGTGATGTGTCAGGTTCACAATGTGAAACATCCGTTCGCCTTCTGACTGAGAACTTGAGTCTTGTCTCAGGTCTGTATCACTGTGGACCTCATATATCAGCTTACATTTACGCAGCTCTCTGAAGCTTTCCTTGCTGGTGTTGCCCCATGGCTGCGCCTGTCGTCTGTTTGCTTGTGTCTTACTGTGACTTCTGGCTGTGTCTTTGGAGCCAGATTTCTTGCATAGGCGGGCTTAGTGTCCTTTTATGCGCATGCCTTGCACAGGTCTTAAAATGCAGGATAACTTCACGGTGAGTGGGACCAACCATCTTACCACACAGCTTGCTTGCTCTTTTCAACCTGGTTATCGTGCCGATACTTTTGACTGCACCTCGTGCTTCCAGGTGCTGTTGCCCAGCTTCAATGGGTTCGTATTTCCTGCCATCTTCCAGCAGTGCAACAAAGTTGTGACCTTTCTTTTTCCGCAAGAGTTCTTTCTGAAATGCTTCAATGGGTATTGATACAATCACCAGCTCCATTATTCAGTCCCACAGCCCAGTTTTTGAAAAGTTGCATTCATTGCCCTTACTACGGCATCTACTGATGAACTGGTCTATTGATTCCTGTGGCTGTTGCCTGTATGACATCAATTCCAAGCGGTGAATTCTAAAATTCACTCTTAATCTGTGTTGATCTTCCAGCACTTTCCATCCCTTTGCCAGATCTTTCTGGTCCTCGTCAGATAAGCCAGAGGTGTTGATTCTGTGTAATCCCTCATTTCCAGCTGCTATTAGTATTTTCAAAGCCTGTTTTTCTGGTTCTACAACTACTTGGTCTGTGAAGCATAACTGCATTCTTTGTTTGAAAAGTTTGAATTCGGATAGAATATCCAGGGCCTTCCAGTTCATGCTGGGAAATTTGGTATCCATCTTCCTGCTGTTCATTTGCTTTAAAACTTGCTTAAGACTTGTTCTATGACTGTACTGTTTCCCCTTTAAGAAATTCTCTGTTATTCATACTAGCTGCTTGGATTGAGAGAACAAGTGTTTGATAGTGCTGTGTGTTTACCTTGCTTGTAGCACTTCACCTTGTCTGTTTACACAGCTGTTCATTAGGCTGTTCAATAGCTTTTTTAGAGTTTTTTTTACAGCACTTAAGCTGGTCTGTTTACACAGCTGTTCACTGGGCAGTTCAATTTCTTTTTTTTAGAATTTGTTTATGTTCTTCGTGCTCGAGTGGTTTAATGGTATTTTTATAGCTGTGGCTTTGTGAATGGAAACTCTTCTTCATGCTCAAGTGATTTAATGCATTTTTATAACTTTGGCTGCATGTATGAGGCTCTGCAGTGATATGGGTTTTCCCGCATTTTTTCTAACGGACGCCTCCTGTAATGGCGCCAACCTCGATTAGCCTGGGAGAGGAGTTGGGTCTTCCCCTTTTCTTTTACACTGAGCTTTTGGAAAAAGAAATCAATTTTTAAGCACTTTTTCTTTTTAACTGGGATTTCTCGACTGCTGGCACAATGATTCACCTGACTTACTTGCAGCCTGTCATTCTGTGCTCGGTCTTCTATAGCTTGAGGTATGTTTTTTTGACTTTTTCTCTAGTGGCTGTAGAAATGGTTGTTTTCAGAGTTGTTTTACCCGTGGTCTTCAACCTAGACTTTTTTTTTCACCACAGCTGCCACCTTGTAATGAGTTCTTTATGTTTTCTGATGTAACATAAATGAGATATGTGGAGTCCAGTTGGTTGAAGATCTCAAACAGGTTTATTAAAGCTAATATTATATGCAGTACAGAGTTAACTATTTACAGAACCTTACTCTGGATGTTACAGTTGCAGAGTGACTCTGGCTTCGAGTCACATGACTACGTCCTGGTACTTAGCTCATTAGCATACTAAGATCTTAAAGGAACATCACTATTAAGGTGATCACAAACATATACCTTAAACTAACTTTAATTTTTCTAAATAAATTGAATCCCAGAAATTTGCACTCAGCATTATTTTATGCTGGCATGGCCAAATGGATAGTAGGGAAGAAATATTTAGAGTCACATGGAGCAGACAAGCAAATAGGAAAGAAATGATTGTTAGACAAGTACCTCAAGTACTTAAGGACTTGGGAGTACCTACTAACATCAAGCACTAGGTATTAAAGTAACATTTCCCTCACTATTAAGAGAGGAAATTTGCAGTGCTGGCTACATGAATGGTAGTTGATCCAATATATTCCGCATTATACCATTGCTGAAAGTTAAAATTACCCCCATTCTCACAGTTCTCTTAAAACAATAGTTTCCCACACCTGGAACCATTCTGGTGCATCGTGCTGCACAGTTTGTATGGCTTTTTTATCCATACTGCTATAGTTCCTGATACCAAGGGCCTAAATATTTGTACTAAGTCTCCTGTGAGACTATCTTAAGTAGGGACTGAATTCTCCTCTCGGTGAGTAAGCAGTGGAGGTTGAATACTGCCTGCCACTATGGAACTGCTGCTAAGCCACTCCAATTTCTCCCTAGTGCCCTAATTTTTCATGTAGGGCAGCTTTGGTATTTTAAAACCATCCTTGATAGGTTTACCACCACTGGAAGGAAAATAAATAACGTTTTGGTGCAAGCTTTAACAGGCTGCAATCAAATAAAAGCCAACATTCTGTTCTGCACTAAGCCCCACTCACTCATCATTCACACAGACCCACAATTGCACCTCCTTCCCAAATAGTTAGAAGTTAATATCATTGTCCTGGTCTACAAATCCCTCCTGGGTCCACTCTATATTTGAAATTTTATTCAACATGAAATCCCCCCCTGCATTTTCTGGTCCTCTGAGGTTGGTTTTTATGCACTTCATTGCTTTTTGTGGCAGACCCTTTAACTGTTTAGGTCCTGCTCTTAAAAACACCTTCTCCAATCCCCAGCATCTTTCTACCTCACTCCAGTTTTTTAACAAAAAATTCTCAAAACCCAGTCACCTTTCCTAATCATGCCACAAAGGCTTGATAATTGCTTCCTTTGTGAAGCACCTGGAGCTGCTTTTTTATGTTAAAAGTATTATGTAATTGCAAGTTCTCATTAAATAATGATCATTTATACCAATCCATACTAGGCTTGTACCAATAGGAATACAGTACTGAAATGTGTGGATATATTGTGGAGATGCTTATTCTCTCAGTTGCAGAAAGCTCAACCTCCGATTACATGGATGTGGAACAGGAAAAAAGTATTGCTGAGAAGCTGGCAGAGTCTTATGTCAAATCAAGCCAATATCAAGAGACGCTGGAAACTCTTAAGAAGATCGAAGGAAACAGAGGTGGTAGGGAAATGAAAGAAATACAAATGCAGTCAGTTACATATACAACAACCTTCTTACATCAACTTTTTTGGGTCAGTAACCGATTATTTAAGAATCTTATCCGAAACCCCCAGTCATCTGTTGCTGAGGTGAGGGAATTAAAACAAAGTGGCTTAAGCACTAGTTTAAATATATATGTGAATTTTGTACTGATCTCTGCTGAAATGATTTTACATTCTGTAATCTTAATGCAGGTATTTATTAATAGTCTTCTGGGATTGTTTCTTGGTGCAATCTATTTCGGAGTAAAACTTGATTCAAGTGGAATTCAAAACAGGTACATAGATAAAGTCATCATTGTGAAAAGGAAATTGTTAACTTTTTGCAGTTCATTGCTTTGTTTGTCTACTGAGAATGGTCAGGATACCAGGGCTATGATTCCTAGGTTTGCGGCGTTAGTGAACCTAATTGACATGGGACTAACGGATGCCTGTGCAGCTGGGAAATGTGGTACTAAACTGCCATTTTGCATGGGGGGCTGCACAGGCCACATTGCATGCCCCTTTGGATACAAAATTCTTTCATTTTCATTGTCAAGCTTTAGAGGCCTAGGCTGCTTCCATTGCCTGGATCTCTACGATGGAGTTTGGTACAGCTCATCTCTCTCAATCTATCAGTCTTCAGTCATATTCTTGGTGTCGAATGAGTGAGGGAAGCAGAAGCTCCTGCCACAGGGAACTTGTTCTACTGGGGATTGATGTCACTAGCTTTGTAAGGAGCAGGACCCTGCAAGATTGATCGGAAAATCCAAGAATTGGCAGGGACCCAGTGCAACCTGTTCCCTGCTGTTTTCTAATGAATTTTGCCAGACTCCTGCTGGTGTTATAGCAGGAGTCTAGCAGAACCCCCAAGGAAGCTTAAGCCCTATGATTTCATTCATCTATCCATCCATCCAATCCCTCCCTCCATCTAATCCTTCAATCCATTCATAATATATTGAAAATCTTTAATGTACATGCATTTCCTGATGATTTTGACCTTTAAATATTCCTATGCCCATATTTATAGCCTTCTGCTAATGTGAGCTTCGCAACACCACTACTGATAAGAGAATGTAATTACAATGTATGTTTATTTTGGCAGTTTCTATTATATAAAGAAAACAATAGAAATATAAAAAGGACATTATTTATGTCTTCTAACCCCACTTCACCTGAAAACTACATGTAGTCATATCTCACCAAAAATAAAGCACATGAAGTTAACTAGTTTCTTAGTAAAAAAAACTTACATTTGTGTGCACTGCTTGTCTACAAAATCTCACTTCCTATTTTCATTATTTGTCACTTTTTGTGCCTACGTTCCCCATTATAAATTTCTTAGTCCCCATTTAAAACAG
The DNA here is from genome assembly GCF_036365525.1 of Heterodontus francisci. Lineage (NCBI taxonomy): Eukaryota > Metazoa > Chordata > Chondrichthyes > Heterodontiformes > Heterodontidae > Heterodontus > Heterodontus francisci. Next base: position 17,167,838 of record NC_090390.1, on the reverse strand, counting down.
GTTACTCTATGTAAAGTCGTCACTCTGATTAGAAAAACTGGCCACCAGGTTCATACAAATCATTCAAATGCTTCCTGAAATTTATTTTCATCCACAACTTTTTATCAGTAACAGGATTTTTTAACATCTAAAATGGGACATAAACAAAATAAAAAAACAAATTTTTTTAAAGAAATTGCAATAACATGATGAAACGTATCAAATGAATGCCTTTTTAAGTTTTTAATACCACTATTAAAGTTCTTACTTGAGGACTTCAGTCTTTCCTAAATGCCTGAGTTTGAAAGTTAATAGTAAGAGCTGTGACTCTGTGAGCTGAATTTGGATTGGCAGTCTAGGGGCTAGATTTTGTTTCCAGCCCGACGTCGGGTCCCGTGGTGGGGGCGGGGTGGGAGGAGTCGGAGAATTGGAGTGGCAGCGGCCGCCACAGGACCCGACAGCAGGATTGCCGGGCCCGAGCTTCCAGGGGGACGGGATAGGCCGATGTCGGCCTTCCAGCCGAGAGGCCAATTGAGGCCTTAAGGGGCCTTTTGACAGCCAATTAAGGGCCTCTTCTTGCCACCGCTGGGATCTTACCTTGAAAAATGAGATGCCCACCTTGCGGGCATAGGGGGAGTGGTCCCTCCTTCATGGACAATTCGTGTCCCATGGAGAACCCCCCCGGGAGCCACTGTACCCCCCAGTCCTCCTGGACTGAATGCCCAACACCCCATCCCCCATTGCTGGAGCCTTTCGGACCAGCCCTGGTGACCCTGCCCCTTACCTAGCTTGGGACCAGGGTTCCAATGTTGGGCCTGGGTCCAAGGCCTCTGCAGTACTGGCACTGGCCACTGCTCCCAGTGGTGCTGTCGATACTGTTGACCTGCTGGTCCTGTGCTGGGCTGGCAGCTCTTGGGGGTGGGATCCCACCTCCTTAAACCTTTACCTCTGGAGGTCAGAAAAAATGCAGAAGCGGGGGTCTTCCCCCATTTTTTCGGCCTGGTGCCAGGAACCCTGCCTGCCTCTGTATAAAATCCAGCACTAGGTATGTACAATCTGCCTAATTTCCTAAAATGCATTAGTCTGTTCAGTCAGCGTGCACTAATGGAATCTTTTTTTTCCTTCCTAGTATTTTCTTCATCAGCAGCTTTTCTTCAAATAATTTTGAAGTTATGAATTACATTGCGGCTTTAGCTTTTGTTTGATATTGTATAAATTTCAAGAATTGTATTGAGTTGAGAGAGAAGAGAGACTGGTCAGAACTAGAGGAGGTGAAATTAGTCTTGAACAATAGTGCAAAATAGGAGATTTTGGCCTACTCCTGCTCCTAATTCGTATGTTGGTGTAATGAATTGGCAATCCATTTTTCAGTGGAAAACTATTAGGTAGGTATAAAATGGGCTGCTAATTTAGCATCACCTGTTTTGGATTATTGCCAAAAATCAATTTCACTGCCAGAGAGTTGTGCAAGATGAGGAGAGAGGGTTTCCATTTAAAGAAGGTTCAATTTTTTAATTGAATTTTAAAGCCAATTAATTATCTCACCAATATTTGGTTAGCAGTTGGAAAAGGTCAATGCTAATAATCTACACCTCTGGAACAGATTCTAATGTCTAACATCTATAAAACAGAGAGGAAAAGAAACAGAAAAAGAGAGAAGTTGAAAGATGGGAAATTGAGAGGAATGTTTAGGATGGGGAGTGCGAAGGGGGGGGGGGGGAATAGGCGGGTAAGAGAGGGAGGGTTGAGAAAGGAGATGTCAAAGAGATAAATAGCAAAAAGTGTACAAAGAAGCGGATGTCTGAAAGAAAGAGAGATGAAGTTTGGAAGAGGAGCATGCTGATGGGTGCTTTGAGAGAAACAAAGGGCTGGTTTTAGTCGCACAGGCGAGGTTCCCAGCGGTGGGCTGAAAAGGCGAGGAAAACCTGGCCATTCGGAGACCCCCAGCACGATTCAATGGCACTCCCATCTCCAAGAGCTGGCAACCAATCAGAGGGCCTGCAGCTCAGTAGTATTGGCAGTGCCACTGCCGGTACTAAACGAGGCCTGGGATCAGGCCCAGCGCTGGAGACCAGGAAAGAAGATAAGTGAAGCGAGGTCACTGGGGCCAGTCTGGCAGGCCCCAACAATGGGGGGGGGGGGCGGGTGGCAGCATGGGTGATGAGGGCAGGGGGTTGTTAATGGAGGGGCAGCCTTTCCCATCGAGGGCCCAAAGATTGTCCCTGGAGGAGGCCCCCCCCACAAACCCTCAGGTTGCTTTGTTTCACTGGATGACCTCCCCACATGGGGGAGGCCCCCCTCTGCCCTGGCTTAATTTCAGTGGCAGCGGAAAGAGGCCCTTAAGTGGCTACTGATTGACCACTTAAGGGCTTCAAATGGTCTCTGGGCGGGAAGGTTGCCTTCGACCTTTCCCACCCCCTACTTAATTGCAGTCCCCCCATCTGCTAGCCCATCTCTGCCCATTAAATCCAGCCCAAAGAGATTGAGACAAAAAAGGGAGATTGAGAGAGAGATTAGGGTTGACAGAAAGGGAGCTCTGACAGAAAGGATATTGAGAGTGAGGAATTTATGAGAGAAAGAGAAACACAGTGAGAAAGGTAGTTAGACAGTTTCTTCGAATTTTGAAAACAAACAAAGCATATTTGAACAAACCCAATTACCAGGCAGAATGTGGGGGAGGGGAGGAAGGAAATTAGGTGGCCTCTGACCTCTCGCTACCTGAACTTTGGAAGAGAGAATGAGATGGGGGAGTGGATGAAGTGTCAAAAATGTGAGATAAATGATGGTTGAACAAGGAGATATAGGGATTGAGTGGATAGTTCAAAGGTATGAGGTATAGGTAGTAGTAGGTATTAAGGAGGATCTTAAAGGAGAAGAGGAGTTTATTGAGGGAATTCCAGAATGTGAGATGGAAGGCACAGCTGCCAGAGGTGGGGTGAAAAGAGGTGGGAATTCACAAAAGGCCAGTTAGAGGAACAGAAAGTTTTGGGGAGAGTTGCGGAAATGGAGAAAGGGATATAAATACACAAATCATTAAAAGATGCGACATGGATCAAATAAGGTTGTAACAAGAGCAAACCAAGCACCAGGGTTTATTTCTAGAGGGATAGAATTGAAATATGGAGAAGTTATGCTAAACTTGTATTGAACCTTGATTGGACCACAATTGTCATCTTATAAAAAGGATATAGAGGCACTGGAGAGGGTGCATAACAGATTTACGGAACTGAGGTTATACCTATCAGGAAAGGATAAGCAGGCTGGATCTCTTTTCTCTTAACAAGAGAAGGCTGAGGGGTGACCTAATAGAAGTCTTTAACATTATGACAGGTTTTAATACAGTAGGCACAGAGTGTTTCCACTTTTGGGGAAGAGCAAAACTAGAGGCTATCAATATAACATAGTCAGCAAGAAATCCAATAGAGCATTCAAAATAAACTCTGTACCCAGAGAGAAGTTAGAATGTGGAACTCGCTACCACAGGGGGTAATTGATGTGAATAGTATAGATACATTTAAGATGAATCTAGATAAACATATGAGAGAGAAGGGAATAGAGGGTGATGCTGACAGAGTTAGATGAGGAAGGATAGGAGGAGGCTTGAATGGAGCATAAACTCTGGCATGGAAGTGGTTGGACCAAATAGCCTGTTTCTGTGTTGTATGTTCTATGTAGTTGTATGTAAGCTCAGAGAGGTAGGAAGGCTATGAAGGGATTGAATACAAGGATGAGAATTTTTAATTTGACATGTTGGGGGGGGCCAAGTACTAATATAGGTCAGCGAGGACAGAAGTGACGGGTAAGCAAACCTTGGTGCAGGAAATGATACAGGCACGGAGTTTTAGATGAACTGAAGTTTTTGGAGGCTAGGAAACGGGGAAGGGAGCATTGGAATATATAAATCTTAGGTGTCAAATGCATGAATGAGGGTGCCAGCAGCAGATAAGCTGAGGTATGTGCATGGGAAGAGATGTCAGAGAAGTAGATGGTTTTTGTGATGGGAGGATAGGGGTTTGGAAACTCAACTAGGAGTCAAATTGGACACTGAGGTTGCAAACAGTCTTATTCAACCTGAGACACCAGCAACAGCTTGCATTTATATAGTGCCTTTAATGTAGTAAAGTGTCCAAAGGTGTTTCTCTGGGGCATTATAGAACTTTGACACCAAGCCATGAAAGGAGATATTAGGACAAAAGCTTGGTCAGAGATCTAGGTTTTAAAGAGGGTGTTAAAGGAAAAGAGAGATAGAGAGGAGAAGAGGCTGAGGGAGAGAATTCCAAGCCACGGTATCAAAAAGCTGAAGGTATGACCACCAATGGTGGAGCGATGAAAATTGACGATGTGCGAGAGGCAAGAATTAGACAGAGAATCACAAAGATGTTCAAGGGATATAGGGCTGGAAGCAGTTACAGAGATAGGAGGCATGAGGCTATGGAGGGATCTAAAAACCAGGATGAGATTTTAAAATCGAGGTGTTGCCAGAACAGGAGCCAATGAAGGTCAGCAAGCACAGGGGTCATGGGTGAAAAAAACTTGTGTAAGTTAGGATATGGGCAGTAAAGTTTTGGATGAGTTCAAGTTTATGGAGGGTAAAAGCTGGAAGGCCACCCAGGAGACAATTGAAATAGTCAATTCTAGAGGTAACAAAGACATGTTTAAGGGTTTCGGCAGCAGATATGCTGAGGCAGGTGGGGAGACAGGCAATGCTACAGAAGTAGACTGTCATGGTGATGGAGCAGGTATGCAGTCGAAAGGTAATAGAATCATAGAATAAAATGATGGAACTGTTTCAGCATAGAAGGAGCTCATTCAGCCCATTGTCCGTGCTGGCTTTCTGTAAGAGCAATTTAGCTAGTCCCACTTCCTAGTCCTTTCCCCTATGACCCTGCAAATTTTTTCCCTTCAGGTGGTGCTGTTGCCCACTTTCCTTTTGAAAGCCATAATTGAATCTGCCTGCACCAAACTTTCAGGCCGTATATTTCAGATTGTAACCACTCACTGTAAAAAAAAATTCTTCCTCATGTCACCTTTGGTTCTTTTGCGAATCACTTTAAAATCTGTGTCCTCTGGTTCTCCACCCTTCTGCCAATGGGAAAAGTTTCTTTCTATCACTCTGTCCAGACCCCTCGGATTTTGAACACCATTATCAAATCGTCTCACAACTTCAGCTTCTCCAATCTATCCATCTAATTGAAGTCCCTCAGCCCGAGAACAATTCTCCTAAATCTTTTCTGCACCCTCTTTAAAACCTTCACATCCTTTCTAAAGTGTAGTGCCCAGAATTGGACCCCAAATTGCAGTTGAGGTTAAATCAGTGTTTTATAAAGTTTCATCAGAACTTCCTTTAACTTCCTTGCTTTTGTACTCCATGCCTCTTTTTATTAAGCTCAGGATCCTGTCTGCCTTTTTAACCATTTTCTCAACTTGTCTTGCCATCTTCAATGATTTGTACATATACACCTCTGGGTCTCTCTGTTCTTGCACCCACTTTGTAATTATACCTTTAGTTTATATTGCCTCTCCTTGTCCTTCCTAACAAAATGTATCACTAAGTGCTTCAATGCATCAGCCATGTATCTGTCCATTCCATCAGCCTGTCTATATCCTGTTGAAGTCTATCACGATCCTTCTCACAGTTCACTGTATTTTAAGTTTCCTGTTATTTGCAAATTTTGAAATTATGCTCTGTGTACCTAAGCCTAAGTCACCAGTATAGATCAAGAAAAGCTGTGGTCCTATTACTGATCTTTGGAGAACACCACTGTATACCTTCCTCCAGTTCGAGCAACAAACTTTCACCACTACTATTTCCTGTCACTTTGTATGCATGCTGCCACTGTCCCTTATTCCATGGGCTTCAACTTTGCTGTCCAGCCTATTGGCAGGAATTTTTCATTGGGTGGACGGCCCTGTCCACTGACCGAAAAGTCGGTGGCAGGCCCGTCTCCACCAGGCCTGGGGAGCCAGACTAGGATTTTTCGCTCCCCATGTCCTTAATTGGAAGTCCCGCCTAATGGAGCTGCCAGCCAATCAGTGGGCCGGCAGCTCTTAGTCCCAGCAGCACTTTCCAGAGCAGTGTTCACTGCTGGGATTACACCCAGCCATCGGAAGCGAGATGCAGGCTGGCACCAGAACGTGGGTACGTTTTTAGGGCCATGCTGGGCACAATCGAGGCAAGGGAGGTCGGTGAGGGGGACAGGGAGAGTATTGTGGGTTGGGGGTGGTTAGGGCTTTAGGGATGGCCCTCCATGGGGCACAGGGTGCCTGATCAGGAGGGCTCCCCCCAGCCCACAAGAAGGCCGCATGATGGAACCAGGCAGGCTTTTTGAGGCCTCAGCCGCCCACCAGCCAAGGGTAAAACACCCATGGCAATGGGCAGAGGCCCTTAAGTGCCAGTTAATTTGCCACTTAAAGGCCTTGCTTGGCTGGGGTGAGCGGGCCATTTATTGTTGCCGCTGCCCCGCGTAAAATTGCAGCGGGGGCGGGAGGGGTTTGGGAACGCCCCCCATCCCCGCCTCCCACTCAATTTTACGCACCCTCCCCCGCCCCCCCCTGCCACCAGCCCACTCATTTGAGGTTGTACAATTCCGGCCATTATGCGGCACTTTATCAAATGCCTTTTGGACGTCCATGAACATCACATCAACCACATTACCCTCTCTGTTAAACGTAATTTGTCTTGAACAAATACAAACAGAACATGCTGAAAATACTCAGCAGGTTTGCCTTTAACTTGTTGGCTTAACTTAATTAATTCACACTTGTTCAAGTGACTGTTAATTTTGTCTTGGATTTTCATTTCTAAAAGTTTTCCCACTGCTGAGCTTAAACTGACTGGCCTGTAGATGCTGGGCATATGCTTACACCCTTTTTTGAACAAGGGTATAACATTTGCAATTCTCCAGTCCTGCAGCACCATCCCCGTAGCTAAGGAGAATTGAAAGATTGTGGGCAGCACCTCTGCAATTTCCATCTTTATCCCTCAGTATCCTCAAATGCATCCCATCTGGTCCAGGTGACTTATCAACTTTAAGTACAGCCAGCCTTTCTATTACCAATTTTTAGCCATCTAGTATCTCAATGACCTCCTTTCTCACTATGTCTTGGGCAGCATCCTCTTCCTTGGTAAAGAAAGATGCAAATTACACATTTAATACCTCAGCAATGCCCTCTGCTTCCACGTGTAGGTCTCCTTTTTGGTCCCTAACTAGCCCTACCCCTCCTCTTATCTCCCTTTTACTATTTATATGCCTAGAGAAGACTGGCATGGGAGAATTCGTGGACATATCATGTCTCCTAGACATACACATCTGCAGGAAGTGTCACCAGCTGCAGAAGCTTGAGCTCTGGGTTTCGGGACTCAAGCGGCGGCTGGAGTCATTGTTGTGCATCCGTGAGGCGGAGGACTACGGGGCTAGCACATTTAGGGAGGTTGTCACACCACAGGCTAGGAGCATGCAGGCAGATAGGGATTGGGTGACTGCCAGGCAGTCTAAGAGAACCAGGCAGCTAGTGCAGGAGTCCCCTGATATGATCTCACTCACTAATCGCTTTTCCATTTTGGATACTGGTGAGGGTGATGGTTCCTCAGAGGAGTGCAGTCAGAGCCAAGTTTGTGGCACCACAGGTGGCTCAACTGCAAAGGAGGGGTGTAAGAGGAATGGAAGAGCAGTAGTGATAGGAGACTCATTAGTTAGGGGAACAGACAAGCGTTTCTGTGGCAGTAAACGTGACTCCAGGTTGGTGTGTTGCCTCCCTGGTGCAAGGGTCAAGGATATCATGGAAAGGCTGCAGGGCATTCATCTGGGGGAGGGTGAACAGCCAGAGGTCATGGTCCACATTGGTACCAATGACAGAGATAAGAAGGGGGATGAGGTCCTGAAAACAGATTTTAGGGAGCTAGGAAGGACTCCCAGTCCCACGTGCAAGTGAGCATAAAAATAGGAGAATTGTGCTATTGAACATATGGCTGGAGAACTGGTGTAGGAGGAAGGGCATCAGGTTTTGAGACATTGGGACCGGTTCTGGGGCAGAACCTGTACAAGATGGACGGGTTGCATCTTAGCAGGACTTGGATGAATATCCTCGCAGGGAGATTTGCTAGCGCTGTTGGGGAGGGTTTAGACTAAATTGTCAGGGGGTTGGGAACCTGAGAGGGAGCTCAGATTGGAGGGAAGCAAAACTGGTAACTTGTCTGGGGTGTGGGAACCAGGAGCAAGTATTAGAGGGGAATACCAAGGTGCACAGAATCCTGGGGGAGATAGATAGGACAAGACTAGGGAATAGTATGTTATTAGGTGGAGTCAGAGTAAGGGAGAAACTAATAAAGTCTGAATCAGGGTTAATGTGCATGATTGTGAATGCATGGAGTGTGGTTAATAAGATTGGTGAGGTACAGGCGCAGATTACCATGTGAAAATATGATGTTGTGGCTATAACAGAGACCTGGCTCAAAGGGCAGGACAGGGTGTTAAATATTCCCGAATACAAGGTGTTCAGGAAAGATAGGAAAGGGAGAAAAGGTGGAGGGGTGGCGGTATTCATTAAGGAGAGCATTGCAGTGCTGGAGAAAAAGGATGTCCCAGAGCAGTCGAGGACAGAATCAATTTGGCTAGAGTTAAAGAACAAAAAAAGTGCAGGTACATTGCTTGGTGTTGTCTATAGGCCATCAGCTAGTGGGAAGGATATGGAGGAACAACTTTGCAAGAAAATTATAGAGAGGTGAACAAAATTATAGGGTAGTTATAATGGGGAACTTTAATTATCCATAGACTGGGATAATAGTCGTGCAAAGGGCAGTGAGGGGCAAGAGTTCCTAGAGTGTATTCAGGAAAATTTTCCACAACAGTATGTTGTTCGTTCAATGAGAAAGGAGGCACTACTCGACCTGGTTCTTGGGAATAAGGTGGGCCAAGTGGATCAAGTATCAGTCGGCGAGCATTTAGGGGATAGTGATCATTGTATCATAAGGTTTAGGCTGACTATGGAAAAGGGCAAAGAGCAATCTAGGGCAAGAATAATTAACTGGGGGAAGGCTAACTTCAATGTGATAAGAATAGAGATGGGGTGAATAAAGTTGGCAGGAAAACCAGTAGATGAACAATGGGCCTCCTTCAAAGAAGAGATAGTTTGGGCACAGTAAAGGTATGTTCCCTCGATGGGGAAAAGTAAGGCAAACAAATCCAGAGCTCCCTGGATGACAAAAGAAGTGGAGATTATGATAAAGAAGAAAAAGTGTGCTTATGACAAATGCCAGGTAGAAAATACTATTGAGAACCAGGCTGAATATAGAAGGTCCAGAGGGGAAGTGAAAAAACATATAAGAGAAAGAAAGAGAGAGCATGAAAAGAGACTGGCAGCTAGTATTAAAGAAAATCCCAAAGTTTTCTATAGGCATATAAATAGTAAAAGGGTGGTAAAAGGAGGTATGGGGCCGATTAGGGACCAGAAAGGGGATTTACACATGGAGGCAGAGGGCATAGCTGAGGTATTAAATTAATACTTTGCATCTGTCTTTACCAAGGAAGAAGCTGCAACCCAGGCAATGTTGAAAAAGGAGATAGGTCAGACACTAGAGGGGCTTAAATTGATAAAGAAGAAGTATTGGATAGGCTATCTGTACTTAAAATGGATAAAGCACCAGGGCTGGATGAGATGCATCCAAAGATACTGAGGGAAGTGAGGGTGGAAATCGCAGAGGCACTGGCCACAATTTTTCAGTCTTCCTTAGACTCGGGGGTGGTGCGAGAGAACTGGAGACTTGTAAAAGGTGCCACACAACAGACTTGTGAGCAAACATGTAGCTTATGGAATAAAATAGACAGTAGCAACATGGATACAAAATTGGCTGAGTGACTGGAAACAAAGAGTTAATCGATGTTTTTCGGGCTGGAGGAAGGTTTATAGTGGAGTTCCCCAGGGATCAGTGTTGGGACCCCTGCTTTTCCTGATATAGAAAGAAATATTAATGACCTAGACCTTGGTGTGCAGGGCACAATTTCAAAGTTTGCAGATGATATGAAACTTGGAAGCATTGTGAACTGTGAGGAGGATAGTGTGGAACTTCAAAAGGACATAGACAAGTTGGTGGAATGGGCAGACAGGTGGCAGATGACGTTCAGTGCAGAGAAATGTGAAGTGATTAATTTTGGTAGGAAGAACATGGAGAGACAATATAGAATAAAGGGTACAATTCTAAACGGGGTGCAGGAGCAGAGGGACCTAGGTGTATATGTACATAAGTCATTGAAGGTGGCAGGACAGGTTGAGAGAGCGGTTAATAAAGCATACAGGCTTTATTAATTGGGGCATAGAGTACAAGAGCAAGGAAGTTATGTTGAACTTGTTTAAGACACTAGTTCGGCCTCAGCTGGAGTATTGCGCCCAATTCTGGGCGCCGCACTTGAGGAAAGACGTGAGGGCACTGGAGAGAGTACAGAAAAGATTCACGTGAATGGTTCCAGGGATGAGGAATTTCAGTTATGAAGATAGATTGGAGAAGTTAGGACTGCTTTCCCTGGAGAAGAGAAGACTGAGAGGTGATTTGATAAAGCTATTCAAAATCATGAGGGGTCTGGACAGAGTGGAGAAACTGTTCCCACTCGTGAAAGGATCGAGAACAAAAGGGCACAGATTTAAAGTAAGAGAAGCAAAAGTGACATGAGGAAAAACTTTTTCAGGTAGCGAGTGGTTAAGGTCTGGAATGCGCTACCTGAAAACGTGGTGGAGACAGGTTCAGTTGAAGCATTCAAAAGAGAATTAGACAGTTATATGAAAATAAATAATGTGCAGGGTTATGGGGAGAAGGCAGGGGAATGGAACTGAGCGAGTTGCTTTTTCAGAGAGCCGGTGCAGACCACGATAGGCAGAATGGCCTCCTTCTACGCTGTAACGATTCTGTGACTTAGATTCCCTTTTATGTTTGCTGTCAGTCTCTTATAGTATCTCTTTGCCTCTCTTATTTCCTTTTTCACTTCCCCTCTGAACTTTCTATATTAGCCTGGTTCTTATTTATATTAACAATTGGTCATCTGTCATTCGCTGCCTTTTTCTGCATCATTTATTTTGCATCTCCTTTGTTATCCAGGGAGCTCTGACTTTTATCACTTTACCGTTCCCCCTCATGGGAATGTACCTGGACATCTCCTCCTTAAAAGCAGCCCAATTTTGCCTGTCAGTCTTTGATTCCACGTTACCTGGGACAGATCCTTTCTCAACCCACTGCAATTGGTCTTCCTTCAATTAAGTATTTTTTACTCTAGATTGCTCCTTGACCTTTTCATAGCTAATCTGAATCATACAATACAATGATCGCTGTTCCATAAATATTCCCCTACTGACACTTGATCCATTTGACCCTCCTTATTCCACAGAACCAGATCCAGCAACACCCCCTTCCATGTCGGGCCAGAAATGGACTGCTCAATAAAATTTTCTTGAATACACTTCAGTACCTCTTCCCTCTCTGCCCTTTACACTATTACTATCCCAATCTATACTAGGACAATTGAAGTCTCCCACCATCACGACTCTATAGTTCATGCACCTCTCTGTGATTTCCCTGCAAATTTGCTCCTCTATAACCTTCCCCCAATTTGGTGGCCTATAGAATGCAACCAGTAGTGTAATGGCACCTTGACTGTTTCTTAACTCTAAGCAAATAGATTCTGTCCTTGATCCCTCCAGGACATCCTCTCTCTCCAGCACTAGTATTCTTCTTAATCACCCTCTTCCTTTCTTTCTTTCCCTATCTTTCCTCAACACCTTGTATCCAGAAATATTTAGTCTCCATTCTGCCCTTTTTTGAACCAGGTCTCCTTTATCGCCACAACATTGTATTCCCATGCGGGCTATCTGCACCTGCAGCTCACCAACCTTATTTGCCATGCTTTAGGATCACATTAGATTACAGTGTTCCAAATAAGCTAGTTCAGCCTCAGACAAGGATCAGGAAGAGGGCTGGAATTGGTGGCAAGGGAACAGAGTTTGTGGTGGAGACCAAAGGCAAATGCTTTCCTAAGTTTAATTGGAGGAAGTTTCTGCTCATCTCGAACTGGATACTGAACAAGCAGTGTGATAATTTAGAGACAGTAGAAGCATGTGGACTGCGCAGCACCAGGCACTGGAATGGCGGACACAGATGCGACCCTGCATACGCCCGAAGGGATTCAAAGGATGAGATCATGACATCGCAGGCTGATGCAATGCAGAAATAGTAAAATTGGCTCAAACAATGTACAAGGAACACCTTCCTTATTCACTCCAAAAACAACAAGCTTTAGCAAGTAAGAATAACCCTGTTCCTGGGCTATTTAAAGGTCCACTCAGCAAGTTGCAGCTAAGGTGTCTTCAACTTACTTGTGCTCCACCAAAGTTGTGGAAGCACTGAGTCATCGAGTCATTTACAGCACAGAAGGAGGCCTTTCAGCCCATCGAGTCCATGCTGGCTCGCCACAGCTATGCAGTCAGTCCCACTCCCTGGCTCGATCCCTGTGGTCCTGCAAGTCTATTTTTCTCAGGTGGCCATCAGTTTCCTCTTGAAGTCATTGATTGTCTCTGCTTCCACCACCCCTGTGGGCAGCGAATTCCAGGACATTACCACCCGCTGTGTAAAAATGAGCTTCTTCATATCCCCTCTCTCTTTTTCCCAAATCTTTTAATCTGTACCCCCTACTCCTTGTGTACCATTTGTTATTGGGAACAGTTTTTCCTTGTGTAACTTATCTAAGCCAGTCATAATTTTTACACTTCCATTAAATCTCACCTCAATCTCCTTTGTTCGAAGGAGAACAAACCCAGATTTTCCAACCTAACCTTGTAACTAAAATCCTCCATCCCCAGATTCTGGTAAATCTCCTCTGCATCCTACCAGGGAGAGGGATGGCATCAGTAGCTAGGAAATGGAGTTTGGAGCAGGAACTGAAAACAATGGCTTCAGTCTTCCCAATAGTTAACTGAAGGAGGTTTCTGCTGTTCCAGTACTGGATGTCAGATAAGCAATCTGATAATTTAGCAATGGAGGAGTCAAGAGAAGTGGTGATGAAGTACAGCTGGGTGTCATCAGGTACATGTGAAAACTAAACCCATGCTTTTGAATGATGTCGCCAAGGGGCAGCGTGCAAATGAGAAAGAGGGTTCAAGGATAGATCCTTCGGGGACACTAGAAGCAACCGTGTGGGAGCAGGAAGAGAAGCCATTGCAAATGATACTCTGGGTACTGTGGTGAGCTACTGCAGGAGTTTGAAGGTTTTTGCTGACCACAGAAAGGCTGAGCAAATTACAAAGCCTTTGATAAGCATGGGGACCGTAGTTGCAGTACCACTTACTCTCCAACATGAATATAACAGGCGGAAGAGGAGGAGGCAGAGAAGAGAACCTCTGTGAGGATGGAGGAGAAGGAGGGCTCTCCTTAGAAGACACTACCCAAGAATAGCATGGATGTGTCCGCATGAAAATCAGATGTGGTGACGGCGGTTTTGGATTTGGTCAGTGGTGGGAAAGCACCAAGGCAGCGTTGCCGCCCCAACATAACTGAAGGGCAATTTGTTTTGTAGCACAGTTAGTTATAATACATTTGCATTCAATATAAGTGATACAATGGGGGTGGGGTGGGGTGGGGGGGTGTGTGACGGCCTGGGATTAAGTGGAAATTGGACAACCCTCACGTGCCTTTGGATTCCCGGATATTGAAAGGTGGTGGCACCGAGGTAAGGCCTCAGTGCTGTGAAGGGAGAGCAACCATGACCAGCACTGAATAGGGGAAGAGGGGGGAGTGGAGGCCATTGTCAGCCTGCAGTTCTTTGTGCTGTGCATGAGTAGCCTTGGCTTCGGGTGGTCGGCACAGATGGCCATACTGCTGGGTCATCTGCACGGATGGCTATACTGTTGGGTCATCTGCACGGATGGCTATACTGTTGGGTCATCTGCACGGGTGCCATACTTCTGGGTGAGAGGGTCAGATGGCCATACTATTGGATGAGAGGGTGAGTTCTCAGCAAGGCTGGTGCTGAGAGCCATCAGCACGTAAGCTAAGGGGAGCAGCAAAGGCAAAGATACCAAGGCAACTTCATCTCTGTAAGGACAGCGTTCTGAAGGCCTACTGATCACCTGGCATGAGTTTCATACACCCTGTCTTTGTGGACCCCGATGGCATGATGCAGTGCCTCTGACAGAGGGAAGGTCAGGAGGCAGCTGCGCCTGCGCATGAGGCTCCACAACGAAAGCAACAGCAGCCGGCCATACCCAGAAAATGTACTGGACTCAAATCAGCTACCTCCAAATGTCTAAGCGGCATTGTTAGCAAAGACTGCAGCTATCCAGGAAGGCCATCACCAACCTATGCGCCATGCTGCAGGACAACTTTTGCGACCTATGGGATTTGGTAATCACCCAATGCCAGTGGCCCTAAAAATCACAGTGGCATTCAACTTTTAAGCGCCTGGATCTTTTCCAGGGACCCACTGGGGACAGGTGTGGGGTCTCCTAGACAGCAGTCCACTGTTGCATCAAGGAGGTGACCAATGCCCTGTTCAAGAGAGCCAGCGACTCTGTGTGCTACCGGACCGACCCTGACAGCCAGGCCGAGAGGGCAATTGGATTCGGGGCCATCGTTGGATTCCACCAGGTGCAAGCTGTGATAGATTGCACGCACATGGTCATCAAGGCTTCAACAGACCAGCCAGCCGCCTTAATCAACAGGAAGGGCTTTCATTCCATCAATATTCAACAGGTCTGCAACTACCGAAAGCGTTTCCAGCAGGTGTGTGCCCGCTTCCCGGGAAGCAGCCACGACGCCTGCATACTTCGGCAGTCCCAGGTAGCATAGCTTTTCAGGCCCCCCGCTCGCCTTCAGAGATGGATCTTCAGGGACAAGGGCTTACCTGTTGAAGACATGGCTAACGGTGCCTCTGAGGAACCATCACACTGCAGCAGAAGAGAAGTACAACGCTTGCCACAGCTCCACTCAAGTGACCATCAAGCAGGCCATTGGGCTACTATGAGATTCCGTTGCCTGGATCGATCTGGTGGAGCCCTGCAGTATGTCCCATCAAAAGTCTTGCATTTCTGGGTGGTCTGCTGTGCTTTGCAGAGGGGGGAGGTCTTTCCTGATGAGGACATGGTTGATTGCCACGCCTCAACTGACGAGAAGGATGCGGAGAGGGCCAATGAGTAGGCAGCACTGGATGTTGAAACCCTTGAACCGGCAGTCAGGCACATTGAGTGGCAGGCCAAGAAGGCAAGAGACAGTCTCATACTTACCCACTTTCAGCCACCATGATGGCCTCTCAGAATGAAAGCAATAAAGACTTACCTAAAAGCATTCTGTTCTCTCCTTTCTGTGGAGGATGCCATGCGCTCACGTGCCTGAGACATGGCAGCACACATGGCATTGAATGACACCTCCATCGTCCACTCATGGCTGCGCATGGCCTCTGGCATCTCTGCCAGATGTTGCCTTCCCATCTCTGAAACTCCAGTATTTCTTGTACTGTCGACACCAGAGCATCAGCCTGGGGCTCAGCGTGGGTCTGGCGACTCACAGTCCTCTGACTGTCAGAGGCCTCAGCTGTCTCAGCTTCAGCTAGCTGCTTGGGCACGTGTGCAGTGCTCTCACCAACTTGTGACCCTGATTCTAAAGCCGTGTGTAAACCCACTGACAAAAGAACAAAGAACAGTACAGCACAGGAACAGGCCATTCGGCCCTCCAAGCCTGCGCCAATCTTGATGCCTGCCGAAACTAACACCTTCTGCACTTCTGGGCCCATATCCCTATATTCCCTTCCTATTCATATATTTGTCAAGATGTCTCTTAAACGTGGCTATCGTATCTGCATCCACCACCTCCCCTGGCAGCAAGTTCCAGACACTCACCACCCTCTGTGTAAATAACTTGCCTTGCACATCCCCTCTAAACTTTGCCCCTCGCACCTTAAACCTATGTCCCCTAGTAACGGACTCTTCCACCCTGGGAAAAAGCTTCTGACTATCCACTCTGTCCATGCCGCTCATAACTTTGTAAACCTCTATCATGTCGCCCCTCCACCTCCGTCGTTCCAGTGAAAACAATCTGAGTTTTTCCAACCTCTCCTCATAGCTAATGCCCTCCAGACCAGGCAACATCCTGGTAAACCTCCTCTGTACCCTCTCCAAAGCCTCCACGTCCGTCTGGCGTGATAGTATCTGCACTGGTGGAAGGTGCAGGAGAGTCATGTGATTGTGCATCCTCTGACTGCTTCTCCTCCCCCTTCTGCAGAAGCTGACCTGAATGAGAAAACACAGACATGTGTGGGTTAAGCTGTGCAGATCTCGTCATGGTATCCATGCATGATGTGGATCTCCAGAAGTGTGTTGGAACACAATCCTCAGTCACTTGTGCGGAGGCTCCAGTTTCACCATCCACTATTGAGTGGCCATCCTGGGTCTCTGCTAATGCCAGTGCTTCATTCTCAGCTGCTGAGAGAGGCTGTATGTCTGCAATTGCTCAGTTAGTTCACAAGGTCTCCTTGTTGTTATGGGCCTGCTTGTCCAGCAAGTAGAAAGAGGAAGATAATAATACTTCACAGGAAGAGCTACAGGACAGTTCTGCTAGTGGTGGCCCCTTGTCCCCTGCTGGAGTTTCCTAAATGGCTCACCCCATGTCAGCTCTCAGGGGAGGTGATGTGAGCCCTTGGCTGAGATGCAGCCATGCATCTGGAAGGATGTGTTGATGCCTAACCCCCTTTGCCAACACCTTTGTGGTGACTCCCTTCTCATGTTGTGCTGCCTCTCACATAGCCACATACAGTCCACAAAAAGGAGAGTGGTATGAAGCACTTACCTTGGCAGATCGAAGGAGGGTGTTGACTCTCTTCCTGCACGGCACTGCACCCATGTTTGGGGGCAGTGACCCCACTGTGAGTCAGTGTGTTTTTGTGATGCCTGCCGTGGATGAATAGCTGGAGGTATGCAGAGGCACTGAGAGATGTGTGTGCGGCTGATATGATTCAAAGTCGTGTGTGGGCGAGATACATTGTCAGGATGTTGGGGCTGAGTCCTAAGTGTCAGGATGTGGTGCTGGTTGAGTGATGGGGGTGTGGTGCACTGAGCACAGTCTGGTAGGTGCAAGCAGTGGTCTGCTGATGCATTCACTCACCTTGAACACCAGAGTGAGCTTGACATGATGGCAGGACTGTGGTGCTGCACTCTGGGCATTCACTACCCTTGCCACATGCTCCCATTTCCTTTTCCGGGTCACTCTGGAGGGCTTTTTGCCTCTTACCCCTCCCCCCACAGTGGAAACATAGCTTCCCTCCTGGCTTCAATCTCCTAACAGAGCATGCCCAGAGCAGTATTACTGCATCTGGAAGCTGTCTCCTTCCCTTGGTGTGACATAGCTTCTTGGTCATTAGCCAAAAGCAATTATCCAGCAGCTTGCAATGCGTTGCTACAACTTTCCTTTTATAGGGACTGCACCTTTAAATAGGGGAGTCTGCCTGGAACATGTGCTTTCTACAGAATGCTACTCATCCCCCTTGAGTTTGCAGAGGATGCTTATACTGAACTGGAGACCGAGGCTGCGTAATCCTGGAAATGAGGTAGGTAGACCAATTTTCTGCCTTACCAACCCCAATTCCAATGGGCACCAGCATGCCATGAGCACTGACCCCGCGCCCAAAGATCAGGACGAATGAATTCGCACCCCCTTTTCTTACATAATTGCCCAGCTAACTGAGAAATGTTTCAAGACCTTTGCTAGGATAAAGGTAAATGTTGCAAAAATCAGGAAACGGGAACAGAGAATATTTCCCAATATGTTCTCCCAACAGAAAGCATGTATTCGTAATGTTTATTGCATATTTTAGATGAAATTGGCTGATAGTTGTGTTTCTTATATTGTAGGGTAGGTTCTTTCCATTTCCTTGCTTCCTACCAGTGCTTTAGCAGTGTGTCTGCCGTTGCACTGTTCATCCAAGACAGGAAAATCTTCATGTAAGTATGCAGTTATTGCTCATCAGCCACAAATGGCTATTTGTTATGAATCTGTTAAATGGTCTGATGACCGACGTTACACAGTGTATCAACAGAATAATTATTGTATTCATCTACATTGGACAAGACACTGAATGTTGATGAATTACTGTTTCAATCGGCATTACACATTCTAGTACAGTGATTCTTATACATTTTCTGGCTGTGTCCAAAAATCTCAAAACAGTTTTGGACTGGGGCTCATGGTTTAAAACTTTTTTGTGCTGGGCCCCACCAGCTCAGCTCCTTTTGGATGCTGGTACCGATAGCTTGAAAAAAAATGTTGTCAAAATTTATATTGTTATCACTTTCTTTCCTCTATATTTTGGATGAAATGTTAATCTGTGAACTCTGCTTTTTCACATGGACATAAAATATTCCTTGGCAGTATTTGAAAAAGACAAAGGGAGTTCTGTCAGTATCATCGCCAACATTTCTTCCTCAACCAGTAGCACCAAAAATAGAATAACTAGTCATTCATCTCACGTGCTGTTTGTGGAATCTTATTTTGTGCAATTCGGTTGCCACATTTGCCTCCATAACTACAGTGACTGTACTTTAAAAGAAATTCACTAATTGTGAAGCACTTAAGAAATCTTGATGATATGATAAGGCACCATAGAAGAATAAGTTCTATTCTTCCTTTCTCAGTTCTTTCCTTATGATTTCCATCTCCCTCTAGTAGTATTCTATATGTTTTCCTCTCTCGATTTATCTTTGTCAGTATTTTCTTTTTCTCTGTATTTATCTCTGCTATTGCTGCAATTTTTTTATTCATTCATGGGATGTGGGCATCGCTGGCTAGGCCAGCATTTATTGCCCGTCCTAATTGCCCTTGAGAAGTTGGTTGTGAGAAATTTCCTTATTCTGAGTAAATGTTGCTGACAGCTAGTTCCAGATTCATCTGAAAGCTGCCGCTTTTCCAATCAATGCCTGTTCAGACAAACTGACTGATGGTTTGAAAGAGTTCTAGTGAAAGTCTAAACTAAGCACTGGACTGGCAAAGATAGCAACTACGGACGAAAGTATTCAAAGTGCTCATAATGCTGTAACCTAGATTTTCTAGTCCGGCATAAGCCCCATAGATAGTTGAGTGGTGCGCGAACTACAGCCATGTAACCATGTAGTGCTGACCTTGGCTGAATTATATGCCAGGTGATCTTCAGGCAAGGGAGATGCCTCTGATTGGGAACCTGTCCATCGGAGAGATGGTATCAAGATGGGAAAGCCTTTAAAACAGGATTAGCTTTCCTCCAAAACACATGCACACATAAAAGCAAACATGCTTTACTATCACCTAAGACTTGTCCAAGCTTAGCCCACTCATATCCTACTCCTGTTCACCATCTCCTCCCACAGCTGGATTGGCTGAGATACTACTTTTGGAAAGCATAAAGCTCATGTATTGTGCTGGTGTTCTTTGTTCACAGCAATGTTATTTTGTACATCTCCCCCATTCTATAAATTAATAGCCTCCATTTTAGCTTTTCCAACAGTAAACTTTGAGATAACAGTGCTCTTTTGGTAAAGTCTGGAGGAATGGGAGAATCAAGTGGAGAGATTTGTGCTCATCACAAACCAAGAGATTTCATTCATTCTTAGCTCAGATAGAGGATTTCTTTTATGTTCCATGAAACTGTTGGCAAAATATGTACAATCTTTCCCTTTTCCCCTTTATTCCATCATAGATTAATTTAATGTGTTTTTCCTCTCAAATCAACTTATAATTTCTGATTACGTCTTACTCCTTGACATTCAATGGCATTACCATCGCTGGATCCCCCACTATCAACATCCTAGGGGCTACCAGTGACCAGAAACTGAACTAGAGTCGTCATATAAATACCGTGGCTACAAGAGCAGGTCAGAGGCTAGGAATCCTGCGGCGAGTAACTCACCTCCTGACTCCCCAAAGCCTGTCCACCATCTACAAGGCACAAGTCAGGAGTGTGATGGAATACTCTCCACTTGCCTGGATGGGTGCAGCTCCAACAACACTCAAGAAGCTCGACACCATCCAGGACAAAGCAGCCTGCTTGATTGGCACCCCATCCACGAACATTCACTCCCTCACCACCGACGCACAGTGGCAGCAGTGTGTACCATCTACAAGATGCACTGCAGCAACGCACCAAGACTCCTTCGACAGTACCTTCCAAACCTGCGACCTCTATCAACTAGAAGGACAAGGGCAGCAAATACATGGGAACACTACCACCTGCAAGTTCCCGTCCAAGTCACACACCATCCTGACTTGGAACTATATCGCCGTTCCTTCACTGTCGCTGGGTCAAAATCCTAATAGCACTGTGGGTGTACCTACCTCACATGGACTGCAGCGGTTCAAGAAGGCAGCTCACCACCACCTTCTCAAGAGCAATTAGGGATGGGCAATAAATGCTGGCCTAGCCAGTGACGCCCACATCACTGAATGAATAAAAAAAAACCTTAGGGGTGAGGCAGGAGTCAATCACAATAGTAAATCTCAGACCTGCAGTAATCAAATGAAGAAAAAGATGCTTTGTAAACATTCAATGTGATTTAAAACAAGGTCGCATACTATTAATTTAAACTGCATAAATCAATAGCAATTTTTAGCTGTAAACCAATTAAACTAAAGTCTTTTCAAAAGTTCAAATTGAGCTGACACACTGTTTTTCACACTTGTACAAGTAAGCTTTATTCAAAATAAAATCACACCAGTATCTTCAACTTAAAATGTAATTGAAAGTTTTCCCCAATTCACCATTGACCTTTGGCTGGAATATAACAAGAGCAGTCTGCAATAGCGCATTCATCTTTCTGAACCTCCCAAGTCTTTCTTCAGTGAACAAGGAAAAAGATTACAGGCCTGCACCTTTTCAAGTCCTCACCCTGGGGAAAAGCAAGTTTAACAAATCATCATCTCTTTACAAAACATCAGACCAAACACATGTTATCTCTATAATCTTTATCTTTTCTTGAGTGTGTATCTGATATTGAAATCTGACATTGAAATGAACATTGTTATGGACAGGTGAGAGATGATAGGGATGGTTCCTCCTTTTCCAATTCTTGACTAACTGAAGACAGGGTGTTTTTAAAAAAATAAAACCAAGAAATGCTGGAAATACTCAGCAGGTTTGGCAGCATCGGTGGAGAGAGAAGCAGAGTTAACATTTCAGGTCAGTGACCCTTCTTCAGAACGAGCAAATATTAGAAAAGTAAAAGGTTATAAGCAAGTAAAGTGGGGATGGGGCAAGAGATAACAAAGGAGAAGGTGTAAATAGGACAAGGTCACAGAATAGCTGGCCAGAAGGTTATGGAGCAAAGGCAAACAATATGCTAATGGTGTGTTGAAAGACAAAGCATTAGTACAGATAGGGTGTTAACGGACTGAAATTGAACAGCCACAAGTACAAACATGAAAAAAACAGTGGGTAAGCAAACTGAACAAACTAAGATGAAACAAAATAAAATAAACACAAAAATATATAAAAAAAATAAAAATAAAAAAATAAAAATAAAAGTAAAATGGGGGGCCCATCATGCTCTGAAATTATTGAACTCAATGTTCAGTCCGGCAGGCTGTAGTGTGCCTAGTCAGTAAATGAGATGCTGTTCCTCGAGCTTGCGTTGATGTTCACTGGAACACTGCAGCAATCCCAGCACAGAGATGTGAGCATGAGAGCAGGGGGGAGTGTTGAAATGGCAGGCAACCGGAAGCTTGGGGTCCTGCTTGCGGACTGAGCGGAGGTGTTCTGCAAAGCGGTCACCCAGTCTGCGTTTCGTCTCCCCAATGTAGAGGAGGCCACATTGTGAGCAGCGAATACAGTATACTACATTGAAAGAAGTACAAGCTCGAGGAACAGCTCTGCTGCCACAGATGCTGCCAGACCTGCTGAGTATTTCCAGCATTTCCTGTTTTTATTTTCGATTCCCAGCATCTGCAGTATTTTGCTTTTGTTTTTTAAAAAAGATGTTTTTTTAGCCCACTGAGTGCTTTAATTGTCAAGAACAAACAAACGACAGGTTTTCTCATAAGCTTAAAAGAAAGATAAATGTTTATCATGCAACACCCGAAATATTCACAACAGCCACTCACACTCGTACAGATAAACACACACTCAAGAAAAGATAGAGATCGTAGAGATAACATGCATTACGTCTGATGATTTGTAAAGAGTCTTCTGTTGAACTTGCTTTTCTCTGACGTGAAGTTGAAACAGTGCAGGCCTGTAATCTTTTCCCGTGTTCATCAAAAAAGACTTGGGAGGTTCAGAAAGAATAATTCACTGTTGCAGATTGCTGTTATATTTCAGCCAAAGGTCAATGATGAAGTTTTGGTACAATTTCTGAGGTAGGGAGTTCAAGGCCAACTTTAGTCGCCCACCCCACCCGCCAAAGTCAGAAACGGAGGTGGGGGTTCGGGGGCCCCCAAATAAACCACTGGGGGGTAGCGTATCAGTTACAGGATGTCATTCCCAGCACTGGAAATGTTCACCAGGGCTGGGGTAAGGTGGGACATAAATCTTGCTCTCCTCCTAGTTGAGACCAATTAAAGCAGTTTAAAAGTTTATTAAGAACTTGTCAAGGCTGGATGTAGAAATTTTTGAAGGGAGGCATAGGTTACTCCCACTTTCAGAAGCAGATCAGCTGAAGGGGAGGGTGGGTAAAGAGTAGGGAGCCAGTCATGGCTGCCTCAGGGCAGCACCCCAGCTGCATGTTACGAGCTCACAGGACACCAGTCTGGTGTGTACTGTGTCTTTTACGGTTGCATTTGCTGACAACGCAACCACTAGGTGGCGCTGCACTGGCACATGTGCAAATGCAGCCTGTTCCACTAAAACATCACAGTCTGAGACATTCAGGCAGCTGCCAGGACTAAAGATGGCGCTGCTCAAATTATCACACAAAGGCAACATAAACACATGGCAGTACACAATGGCCGGGGAGGGAGAGAGCGAGCAGGCCGGGGAGGGAGAGAGCGAGCAGGCCGGGGAGTGAGAGAGCGAGCAGGCCGGGGAGGGAGAGAGCAAGCGGGCCGGGGAGGGAGAGAGCGAATGAGTGGGCGGGGGGGCTGGGGGGAGGGAGAGAGCAAGCTTGTTGGGGGGAGAGGAGGAGAATGCACTTGCCGCCACCACCAAGGTCTTTGGCCGCACTCTCCCCATTACCCCACCCCCCCACCGCTCTCTCCCCGCTCCCACCCTCGCGCTCTCTTGCTGCTTCCTGCATTATCATTTACACTGTGAGTTGCCCAAGTTACCCACAATGCACACAACTTCCCTCATGCATTAGTAGTTCATCATTCTTGTCAGTCTCTGCACTTGCATTGCACTCATAGTCATTCAATCATGCTGATCTCTTAATGGTCTGCATGCTCGTTGTCGTTGCTTGTTCATCTGGTTGATTTTCCTTCTCCGGCGAGTGTCGTTCCCTTGACACTTGTTGCTGGGGTAACTGTTGTTGTTTCATTTCCGTTGTTGGGGTGCTGTTGACCTCTGGGAGTGATGGTTGTTCTGTGGTCTGTGCAGTTGGTGAGTTCTTAGTTTCCTGATTGGCCACCTGCTTTGACGGAATAGCTTCTCCAGTTGTGTGTATGTGTCTGCGGATGCGATGGTATATCTGATCATTCACTTCCACTGCATACAATCGAGGTGACAACTGCTCCAAGCAGGCCCCAACTTACAATTTGCGCTGACTTTCGTTGAGAGCATGGAAGGTTTGTACACTTGTACACTGCTCAATTCTGGCAATGGTTTGGCAGTTTTGTCAAAGTGAACTTTGGCTTCTGCCGTTTCACCTTGATTTTGTCACTCATGCCTGTTACTACTTCTGGCTTCAGTAACTTTTTTGCTATTTGAAGAGTAGTTTGGGTGCCGTGTGACATTTGTCTTTGTACCAGACTACTCTCCATGCCACTCGAGGATTGCCTTGTAAACACCTGTGCCAGATTTGCTCGATTTCTTTATGATTCCTTTGACAATTTTCACTGCTGCCTCAGCCTTTCCATTGGACTGGGGATAGTGCGGAGATGATGTATGGTGTTGAATTTACCAATCCTTTATGAAGCGGCTGAATTCTTCGCTCGTGAACTGCGGGCCATTATCGGTCATCACAATGTCTGGAAAGCTATAACAACTGAAGTGTGCTTTCAGGCATTTTACAATCTCACCGGTAATTGTTGAAGTCAGCTGGTCTACCTCCCAATAGTCAGAATAGTAGTCTACGGTGACAAGATAATCAGTACCTGTGAGAGTGAAGAGATCTACTCCCAGCTTCGTCCATGGTCTGTCTGGGATGTCATGTGTCAATCAGTGGCTCTTTAGCTTGCTTAGCTTGGTACTCGTTGCATGTACTGCACTGGCTAATGTGGTCCTTGATTTCATTGCTCATGTTTGGCAGTAGAGCACTTCTCTTGCCTTCCTCTGACTCAATTCAATTCCTTGGTAGCTTGCATGGATGTGCTTTAGCTTCTCTCCTCTCAACTCTTTAGGGATAATGACTCTATTTCTTTTGTACAAGATGCTATCTTGGCTGTCAATTCATCTCTGCAAGCCCAATACACTCTTGTGACCACAGGAGTCTCCTTGATGCTGTCAGGCCATCCTTTCATCACTATTTCTTGCAACACTTGTAGAGTTGGATCTTGTTGGGTAGGTCGCTTGATTTGAGCAAGGAGTGTGTCTGTCAGATTCAATTTCTCTGCTCAGTTGATGACTTCCTGAGCATGTCAAGCTGCAGCTTCACATTGGATCTGGAAGATTTCACACTCTGTCATAGCATCCTCTATTTTCTTCATAGGGAGTGCTGCTCTCGACAGCATGTCAGTGACGTACATTTGTTTCCCTTGCTTGTATGTCACATCCAGATGATATCTCTGTAACTGGAGTAACACCCTTTGCAGATGCTTTGGAGCAGATAGTAGCAGCTTGAGGAAAATGCTTTGAAGTGGCTTGTGGTCGGACTCGACTGTCACTTTGTCTCTTCCAAGGAGGTATTGATGAAAATGTTCACAAGTAATGACAATGACCAGGTACTCTTTCTCGATCTGAACATGGTGTTGTTCCATTTGTGTTAATGCCCTCGATGCAAATGCAACGGGTTGTTCTTGCTGCATTAGATTTGCTCTGAGTCCTGTCTCGCTGGTGTCACACTGCAGGGTAACTTCATCTTTTATGTCACAGTCTTTCAGCACTGGCATTGCCATCACTAGTTGCTTGATTTTAGTGTACGCTGCTTCTTGTTCTGTGCCCCAATATCACTACATGTCCTTGGCAGGGAGTTGGCGTAATGGTTCACACTCCGACGACAAATTGGGCAAGAATTTTGCTAAATAGTTGATGAATCCAACATTTCATTACACTGCTTTTACATCTGTTGGTTCCTGTATCGCTGCTACTGCTCTCACCTTTTCAAGATCTGGGCGAAGATCTTTTGCTGTCAGTACATGACCTACGTACTTGACTTCGAGCATCTTTAATTGCAATTTTTCTTGTTCAGCTTCAGATTCATCTGGCAAGCTGTCTAGCAGTCACACTAGATTTTGTTCATGGTCGGCAATGGCTTCTTCCACATCCATAAATTAGCAGATCATCCATTATAGCTTCCACTGCAGGAAGATCACTAATTATCTCATGCTGTCTGTGTTGATACTCCTCTGGAGCCATGGAAATGTCAAACAGCATGAGCAACCACCTGTATCTCCTGAATGGCGTCCAGAATGTGGTTAGAAAGCTGCTGCATTCATCCAGCTTCACTTGCCAGTAACCATCCTTCGCATTTAGGGTAGTGAATATTTTTGCCTTAGAAAGTTGTGGCAAAATTACTTTGATGGTTGGCACGGGGTAATGTGATCTCTTCAGAGCTTTATTTAGATCCTTTAGGTCTTAGTAATTTGATTGAGTTTTTTGAGGAAGTGACGAAGATGATTGATGAAGGAAGGGCAGTAGATGTTATCTATATGGACACTAGTAAAGCCTTTGACAAGGTCCCGCATGGCAGACTGGTACAAAAGGTGAAGTCACACGGGATCAGAGGTGAGCTGGCAAGATGGATACAGAACTGGCTCGGTCATAGAAGACAGAGGGTATCAGTGGATGGGTGTTTTTCCTGAATGGAGGGATGTGACTAGTGGTGTTCCGCAGGGATCAGTGCTGGGACCTTTGCTGTTTGTAGTATATATAAATGATTTGGAGGAAAATGTAGCTGGTCTGATTAGTAAGTTTGCGGACGACACAAAGGTTGGTGGAGTTGCGGATAATGATGAGGATTGTCAGAGGATACAGCAGGATATAGATCGGTTGGAGACTTGGGCGGAGAAATGGCAGATGGAGCTTAATCCGGACAAATGTGAGGTAATGCATTTTGGAAGGTCTAATGCAGGTGGGAGGTATACAGTAAATGGCAGAACCCTTAGGGGTATTGACAGGCAGAGAGATATGGGCGTACAGGTCACTGAAAGTGGCAACGCAGGTGGATAAGGTAGTAAAGAAGGCATACGGCATGCTTGCCTTCATCGGTTGGGGCATAGAGTATAAAAATTGGCAAGTCATGTTGCAGCTGTACAGAACTTTAGTTAGGCCACACTTAGAATATTGCGTGCAATTCTGGTCGTCACACTACCAGAAGGACGTGGAGGCTTTGGAGAGCGTACAGAGGAGGTTTACCAGGATGTTGCCTGGTCTGGAGGGCATTAGCTATGAGGAGAGGTTGGAAAAACTCAGATTGTTTTCACTGGAACGACGGAGGTGGAGGGGCGACATGATAGAGGTTTACAAAGTTATGAGCGGCATGGACAGAGTGGATAGTCAGAAGTTTTTTCCCAGGTGGAAGAGTCAGTTACTAGGGGACATAGGTTTAAGGTACGAGGGGCAAAGTTTAGAGGGGATGTGCGAGGCAAGTTTTTTACACAGAGGGTTGTGAGTGCCTGGAACTTGCTGCCAGGGGAGGTGGTGGAAGCAGATACGATAGCGACGTTTAAGAGGCATCTTGATAAATATATGAATAGGAAGGGAATAGAGGGATATGGGCCCCGGAAGTGCAGAAGGTTTTAGTTTAGGCAGGCATCAAGATCGGCGCAGGCTTGGAGGGCCGAATGGCCTGTTCCTGTGCTGTCCTGTTCTTTGTTCTTTGATGCACACTCTCAGCTTTCCAGGTTATTTCACTGCTACCATGCTGCTAATCCATTCTGTAGGAGTTGTCACTTTCTTGGTTACTCCCTTCTCTCCAGCTTTTCTATCTTGTCTTTCAGGCTGGCCTTGAGGGCAGCTGGAACTTTCCTCGACAGATGCTGAATTGATCTTACACTCTCATCTATTTCGAGATGATATTCTCCAGGAAGACATCCTAAATCTGTAAATACATCATTGTACTCCCCTAGGATCTGTTCTGCAGTCAGTGGTTTAGTGTGCTGTGACACATTGCAAATCTTTTTTTGCAGGTTGAAGGTTACCAGTCCAAGCTTTAGACTTGCTTCGGCTGAGTTGAGTGGCTTTTGCAGTCCAAGATCTGGAACTCCAGATCTTCGTTCTTGCCACTGCATTGGACTCTCAGAGTAACTTGTCCTCTTGGCACTAGTATGGTGCCATCATTAAGCCTCAACCTTACTTTCGAGGGCTTCATTTTTGGAACGCCATGTTGAGCCACTTTGCACGTGTCTGTGAAGGTCATGATGTTGCATGACGCACCGGTGGCTATCTGGCACTTTATGTTGACTTGATAGTCTCCTTCTGCATCATTTCAACAGTCACAAACCATTTATCACCTGTCGACCAGACTGAACCAACCTGTTATATGGTGTATAGTGACCAGTGGCCATCTGTACCTGCTTGTTGTGCTTGCTTCTTGCCAAACACTTGTGTGCAGAATGATACAGCTTCTTGCAGTGAGAACACTCTTCTCCCCACGCTGGACATGCCTTCTTCTCCTATGCGTGATCTCCTCTGCAGTATTTTCATCCTGCCCTTTGTCTGTGACCTTCCTGCCCTTTTGGTCTGGAATGTCTATCAGCTTAATGCAAGGCCTGGTCTGTTCTGCCATGAATATGGTCTAGCTGCTGATATACAACCTCAGCACTTCTGCACATGTCAATCGCTTTCCTAACAGTCCGCTTCTCCTCTCTCAGTAGATGTGCACTCACTGCAGGATCTCTTATGCCTAATCCAATCCTGTCTTTAATTAGATCATCTTTTAGTTGCACAAATTCACAGGATTCTGCTAGCTGTGTTAATGCAGTCACATATTGATCAACGGACACTTTTTCACCTTGGGCCCTAATATTGAACGCATACCATTCATCGGTTGCATTCACTTGGAGTTCAAAGCGTGCCTTCAAAGCTTTCAAAATTACTGCTATCCTTTCTTTTTGTTCTTCAGAGAGATTTAGGGTGGAATACACTTGTAACAGTCTCTCCCCAACAGTGATAAAAGTGTAGCTACTTGCAGCAGCTCTAGCTTGTTAATTAAATCTGTTGCAATTTCGTAATTTTGCCATTCGAGAAGAAAAACTGCCAGTTCTGTTTCATATCACCTTTTATTTCAACCGGCGCAGGCACAGGAAAGTTAGCAGCCATTGTCCTACCCTGTGCTTTCAACTGTTTCTTTGTTCCTTTTCTGTGGCTTCCTGTGGCTTTTAGCAGCTTTTAGCAGTTGTGACCATTCCTGTGGCCTTTGTTCCATAGCTGTGCTTATTCACCACTCAATCTTAGTTCCACTCTGACACCATGTTACGAGCTCACCGGACACCAGTCTGGTGTGTGGTGTGTCTTTTAATGAACTGATTGTAATGCTGCCTGCAGTCAGAATGCTTCATGGTAGAGGTCACATGATGAAGGCAAGCCAGGAGGCACATTGGTATTGTATTGTATTTCCATCCCAACACCCCATAACAGGGTCGGCGGGGCAAAGTAGGACTTGGCATCTGGTGCGGAGGTGCCCTGGCACTGCGCAAGTGGCAGGGAGAGTGGGCACTCAGTGCCTGGGCATTGAACAGGGTCAGCACCTCACTAGCATTGCAGGGGCAAGAGAGAAGAGGGAAAGGCTGCCAAAGGCTATTGGGCAGCCACCTGCCCAGAAGGAAGTTTGCAGCTGGCAATGGGGCATGACAATCAGATTTTGAGCCAAGCGGCGATGAGGGGCAACATCTTCCTCAAGAAGGGTGGAACCCTGATCAGCAGGAGGGCATGGGAGAGGAAAGAGGGTCAAGAAGGCAATGGAGGCCATACCCTCAGCACAGGATCTGCCACCAAAGTTAGAGCTACCTGGAGATGACTGAGACCCAATGCCACAACAGACTGCAATTCTCCAGGCACATGGTCACAGATATCTGTGCCCTCATCAGTGAAGACCTTGCACCTCGCAGCACTGGTCGCCATGCCTTGCCAGTAGCTGTCAAAGTCACTGTGGCCTTAAACCTCTTCACTTCTGGCTCATTCCGAGGATCAGCTGCAGATCTTGGTGGCATCTCGCAAATGGCTGCACACCACTGTATCTTGCAGATCACTGACGCCCAATTTGCCAGAGCCGGACAGTATATTTACTCACGACAAACATGGCCTTGCAGGGACAGAGGCAATTGGGTTTCAGCACCATCACTGGATCCCAGTTTCAGGGCATCATTGATTTCACCCATTAAGGCACCCAGCGACTGCCCACTCAGATTTATCGAGAGGCAGGGCTTCCACTCCCTGAATGTTCAACAGGTCTATGACCACAACAAAAGTTTCCTCTATGTGTGCGCTCACTTTCCTGGCAACTGCCATAACTCCTTCATCCTCGAGTATCACATCTTTTCTTAATCTTCCCTTCTCCAAAGAAAATAGCCTCAGCTTCTCCAATCTATCCACGTAACTGAAATTCTGCATACCTGGAACCATTCTTATAAATCTTTTCTGCACCCTCTCTAATACCTTCACATCCTTCAAAAAGCATGGCACCCAAAACTGCACACAATATCCCAGTTGAGGCGAACCAGTGTTTTATACAGGTTTATCATAATTTACTTGCTTTTGTACTCTGTGCCCCTATTTATAAAGCCTAGGCTCCCATTTGCTTTATTAACAGCTTTCTTAACCTGCCTGCCAATTCAACGATTTGTGCACATATACCCCAGGTATCTCTGCTCCTGCACCCCATTTAGAATTGTACCCTTTATATTGTCTCTCCTTGTTCTTCCTGCCAAAATGAATCACCAGCCTGTCTTTGTCCTCTTGAAATTTATCACTAGCCTCCTCACACTTCACAAAACTTTCAAGTTTTGTGTCATCCACAAATTTTGGAATTGTGCCTGGACACCCAAGTCAAGGTCATTAATATATATCAAGAAAAGCAGGGGTCCTAACACCGACCCCTGTAGAACTCCACTGTACTTTCCAAAAAACTGTTCACAACTACTCTGTTTCCTCTCACTCAGCCAATTTTGTATCCATGCTGCTACTGTCCCTTTTATTCCATGAGATCTAACTTTACTGACAAGCCTGTAATGTGGCACTTTATCAAATGCCTTTGTACAGCACATCAATTGCATCGCCCTCATCAACCCTAACTTTTACTTCATCAAAAAACTCAAGCAAGTTAGTTAAACAACCCTTAACAAATCTCTGCTGGATTTCCATTTGTCCAAGTGACTGTTAATTTTTTAAATCGAATTATCATTTCTAAAAGCTTTCCTACTATCGAGGTTAAACTGGCTGGCCTGTAATTGCTGGGCTTATCCTTAGAGCCTTTTTTGGAATTCTCCAGTCCTCTGGCACCACTCCTACATCGAAGAAGGATTGGAAGATTATGTCCAGTGTCTCCATAATTTCCACCCTTACTTCCCTCAGTATCCTTGGATGCATCTCATCCAGTCCTGGTGACTTATCAACTTTAAATACAGCCAGCCTTTCTAATATCTCCTCTTTATCAATTTTACCCCATCCAGTATCTCAACCACCTGCACAGTGGCGCAGTGGTTAGCACCGCAGCCTCACAGCTCCAGGGACCCGGGTTCGATTCCGGGTACTGCCTGTGTGGAGTTTGCAAGTTCTCCCTGTGTCTGCGTGGGTTTTCTCCGGATGCTCCGGTTTCCTCCCACTAGCCAAAAGACTTGCAGGTTGATAGGTAAATTGACCATTATAAATTGTCACTAGTATAGGTAGGTGGTAGGGAATGTAGGGACAGGTGGGGATGTTTGGTAGGAATATGGGATTAGTGTAGGATTGGTATAAATGGGTGGTTGATGTTCGGCACAGACTCGGTGGGCCGAAGGGCCTGTTTCAGTGCTGTATCTCGAATCTAACCCCCTTCCCTTTCATCATGACTTGGGCAGTATCTTCTTCCTTGATAAAGACAAATGCAAAGTACTTATTTAGTACCCTGCCTCCATGCGTAAATCCCATTTTATGTCCCTAATCGCCCCCCACTCCTCCTTTTACCACCCTTTTACTGTTTTTATGCCTATTGAAGACTTTGGATTCCCTCATGTTAGCTGCAGTTTTTTCTCATACTCTCTTTGCTGCTCCGATTTTTTTTCACTTCCCACTGAACCTTCTATATTCAGCCAGCTTTTCAGTTGTATTATACGACTGACATCTGTCATATACACCCTTTTTCTGCTTCATCTTAGTCTTTGTCTTTTCGTCATCCAGGAGCTCAGGATCTGTTTGTCCTACCTTTCTCCCTCATGGAAATGTACCTTGACTGTACCCGAACTATCTCCTCTTTAACTGTAGCCCATTGTTCTGTTCCAATTTTGCCTGCCAGTCTCTGATTCCAATTTTCCTGCGCCAGACCTGTTCTCACCCCATTGGCATTGGCCCTCCTCCAATGAATTATTTTTACTCTGGATTGCTCCTTGCCCTTTTCCATAGCCAACCTAAACCTTATGATACTAAATTCACTGTCCCCTAAATGTTCCTCTACTAACACTTGATTCACTTGAACCACCTCATTCCACAGAACCAGATCCAGCAATGCCTTCTTCCTCGTTGGACTGGAAGCATACTGATGTAAAAACTTCTCCTCTGGAAACTGTTTCCCCTCTCTGCCCTTCACGCAATTGCTATCCCAGTCTATATTAGGATAACTAAAGTTCCCCATTATAACTACTCTATATTCTTTCACCTCTCTGTAATCTCCTTGCAAATTTGTTCCTCCACATCTTTCCAACTAGTTGGTAGCCTATAAAATACACCCAGAAATGTAATGGTACCTCTATTGTTTCTTAACTCGAACCAAATAAATTCTGTCATTGACCCCTCTAGGACATCCTCTCTCTCCAGCACTGTAATGTTCTCCTTAATACTGCTACCCCTCTTCTCTTTTCTTCCTTAACATAATCTTTAAGGGAGAGATCTTCAGGTACAGGCTAGGTACATTCCAACAAGGGGGAAAAGTAGGGGAACCAAAAACAGGGCTCTTGGATGACGAGGGAGATAGCGATTATGATGAAACAAAAAAGGAGGGTGCATGATGTATGTCAGGTGAATTCCTCAAGTGAGAACCAGGCCAAGTACAATAAGTTGAGAGGGGAGATGATGAGAAAGATAAGACTGGCAAAGATAGAATGTGAGAATAGAATGGCAGTCAACATAAAAGGGAACCCAAAAATCCTCAACCGGCATGTAAATAGTAAGCAGGTAGTAAGAGGTGGAGCGGGCCTATTAAGGACAGAGAGGGTAATATATGCTCGGAGGCACAGGGCATACTTAATGAGTACTTTATATCAGTGTTTACTAAGGAAGAGGAATCTGACAAAATATTGGTAGAAGCAGAGAGAGTAGAGGCAATGGATAGGATAAGAATTGAGTGGGAGGAGGTACTGGAAAGGTTGGCTATGCTAAGGGTAGATAAGTCACCTGGTCCGGATGTCTTGCATTTCAGGTTGCAAAAGGAAGTGGGGATAGAAATAACGGAAGGGCCTGCTATAATCTTCCAATCTTTCGTAGACAAGAGGGAGGTGCCAGAGGATTGGAGAATGGCAGATGTGACACCCTTTTTTAGGAAAGGGTGGAAGGATAGTCCAAGCAACTGCAGGCCAGCTAGTTTAACATCTGTGGTGGGTAAGGTTTTACAAACAATAATCAGGGGGAAAAAATCGACAGGCACTTGGAGAGGTTTTAGTTAATTAAGGATAGCCAGCAAAGATTTGTAAAAGGCAGATCATGCTTGGCTAATCTAATTGAATTTTTTGATGAAGTAACAGACAGGTTGATGAACGGAATGCAATGAATATTGTCTATATGGATTTTAAGAAAGTGTTTTCTAAAGTACCACATAAAAGGCTGGTGAACAAAATTGAGGTCCATGGAATAGGAGAGTCAGTGTCCAATTGGATAAAAAATTTGGCTTAAGGACAGAAAACAGCAAGTCGTGGTAAGTGGTTGTTTTTCAGACTGGGAGATGGTAGACAGTGGTGTAGTCCAAGGGTCATTGCTAGGACCACATTTTATTTTTGCTATATATATATGACTTGGATCTTGGAATACAGAGTAGAATTTCAAAATTTGCCGATGGTACCAAACTTGGAGGAGTAGCAAACCGTGAGGATGATATGAAACACCTGCAACAGGACATAGCTAAGCTAGCAGAATGGGTAGACAATTGGCAGATGAAATTTAATACAGGCAAGTGTGAGGTTGATATATTTTGACAGAAGGGATAGGGTGAGGCAATATAGACTTAATGGTGCAGTTCTGAAGAGTGTGCAGGAACAGAGGGACCTGGAGGTGTATGTGCATCGATCTTTGCAGGTGGCAGGACGTATTGAGAGAGTGGGTAGCAAAGCTATCAAATCTTGGACTTCATAAATAGAGGCATAGAGTACAAAAACAGGGAAGTTATGCTGAACCTTTATAAAGCTCTGGTTAGGCCCCCAACTGGAGTGTTGCGTCCACTTCTGGTCACAACATTTTAGGAAGGATTTGAGGGTCCTTGAGAGTGTAAGAAGTTCTGTTCCCGTACCCCCTAACTACAGTTCTTGGACTTTAGGAATTACAAGAACAAAATTGCACACGACACAGAGTTTGGCTTAACCATGAATTGTTGTTTTATTGAATCCAATAATATCCCTAATACAGACACCTCTATGGTTAGTTGAAACAGAAATAAAACAAAACTGTCCTCAGTACAAAGCCTCCTGTAGTAACTTAAAATTGACACCCCAATTCCCAGCTGAACCCTTCAGCGATTTGACCATTGTTCCCAGTTACCCAAAACAAACTATGACTTGGCTCAAATTTACAAATTTCAGGCAAACACACTACGCTTTTGTCCTAAAACCCTCAGACCAAGATCACTATGATTTGGCTGAACCACAAATACGGGCAAAACATTCCGCTTTGTCCCAAACCCTCAGACCAATATAGCTACGAATTGGCTGACCGCAAATACGGGCAAAAACACTATGTTTTTGTCCCAATCCCTCAGACCAAGGTCACTACGATTTGGCTGAAAACACTTACAGTCACCCACACGGCCGGTCAGTCCTGGTGTAGGTCCTGAGTCAAGATGACCAACTTCAACCCTTCATCTGACTGCAGCCCCGACAGTACAAACCCCTTCAAGATTTGACTTACAAAACTTAAAATCAACCACATGGCTGGTGATTACCAATGTTGATTGTAGGCCTTGACCTGAGATGAGCAGTCCCTGTCCTTCACAGAACTGCAGCGCCAAACCCTTCAATCTTGTCCTTTTTATGATGATCCTTATCGAAATATCATGACCACATCTCCTGAAGCCATCCTGCTGGATGGTCAGCACTTAGCACCTTTTAATTTCTTTCCTCTGTTACCTGCCTGATCCAGACAGTGCTGATGTTATTTTCATGACTGAGAACAATGAACTCCACCAAGGTGAGGTAGCCCAGGCTCCAGAGCTGATATTTATTTATTTAGAGATACAGCACTGAAACAGGCCCTTCGGCCCACCGAGTCTGTGCCGACCAACAACAACCCATTTATACTAATCCTACATTAATCCCATATTCTCTACCACATCCCCACCATTCTCCTACCACCTACCTACACTAGGGGCAATTTACAATGGCCAATTTACCTATCAACCTGCAAGTCTTTGGCTGTGGGAGGAAACCAGAGCCCCTGGCGAAAACCCACGCAGACATAGGGAGAACTTCATCTCACCTTATCAACATATCCTTCTATTTTTTCTCCCTCTTATACTTATCTAGCTTCCCTTTAAATGCATCTATGCTATTCGCCTCATACAGTAGTGAGTTCCACTTTCTCATTACTCTCTAAGAAGTTTCTCCTGAATTCCTTGTTAGATTTATTACTGACTGTCTTATATTTATGGCAGATCTGCAAAAACTGGTAATTAACTGTGTCTATGAAAGACGAGGAAATATAGGACATAAATTTGCATTAGCCCTGCTACTTGGTTAATATTTCTGAGGGGAAAACCCTGCCAATATCCTTCTCCTCTTCTCTGTATAAATGGGATGGATCTTTGTCCAACAGCAGGACCCAGATTATAAAGATATTTTTTTCCTGTTCCTGAGTTTGGCTCTTTCTGTTCATGACCAATATATGCAGTAAATGTCAAAACTGCTGGTGATAATGGGAATGACACAATGCTTTGTTCCTGTAATTTGTATAATGACTCGTGTTACTGTAAATCAGAGGAAGGGTATTGAAAGCACCAATTTGGACAAAATAGGTGTATTCGCTTAAAGTTGTGCAAAGCCAAATGGTAGACCAAATATATGGTGTTAACTATGTGTAATTTTAGGTCACATGATTAATAAATTATGGTAAAAGAAATGACAGAAAACTACATAATTTCATTGAATAATTTTTTTTATTTTACTCATACAATTCTTTCCTTTCCTAGTCATGAATACATCAGTGGATATTACAGGATTTCAGCATACTTCTTAGCAACAATAATAGGGGATCTATTACCCATACGAACTGTGCCCGCAGTTATCTTTTCATGCATAACCTATTGGATGGTTGGTAAATATAAAATATACAAATGTCTTTTAAGTAATTAGCATTTGTGTAAAATTATCATCTTCTGTGCGCTGATGTTATTCCAAGTCTGTATACAAGAGTATGTTCTGTGACGCTATGCTCTCAGTAAAGATCCATACTTGACATAAGGATCAGAGAATCACATACAGAGGTCAGCACAATTTTGATACACCCACTTTTCTTGTCATTAATTTTAACAACTGGGAGTGGTGTGTGTATCTGATTCTCCAATCTCTTCTTCCATCAAGTGAGGTTTTAGGCTTGATTTTTACTTTGTGATGTGCTGGAAGTGGGAGTTCCGCTAGCGTGCGGGAAACCTTAAAGTAACTGCAGCATGTTTGTCAATGGCTTTTTAACCCAGCCACTGCAATAACATATCATTTTCAGATTTCCCAATCATGCATCCTGGATTCAGTGCTGAAAGAAATGGCCTAAGCAGGGAAGGAAAGGTGAGTATAGTGGCACATTCACCTATACCCTGATGTGCATATCTCGCTGACCCCGTCACTCTACCTTCTCAAGCCTACGCCATCACAACATCACTCCCCACACCAGACAGCAACCAAAAATGGCCAACACAGCAAAGTGTTGGAAACAAATAATATTTATGGCTTAAAAATTAAACAGAAACTTAACATTCTAACGTTGTGTAACACACCCATGTGCATACCCTTGTGCAACAACAAATTTTTACTTTTTCGAGCACTTCTACATGGAGCAACCCCTGTGACTTCAGCAAAGGTAGAGGCAGGGTGCTTAGATCCTCTTAGCTGATGTCTTCTGGGTTTTGGAGCCCATAACAACACTGCTAAGCGTGCTCCACCTGCACCTGTGCAGGGGCAGACTTGGCCATCAGGATATGAGGCAGCATTTCAGGTACTGACTGAGGTGGGGGCTGGGGGAAGGAGGGGTGGTTTCAACAGATGAGAAATGAAAGCACTTTGAGCTGAGTTTCCATTTCCATGGCCGCTTTCACCATCATACCTTTAATGGCCCATCCATATGTCCCTGCTAGCAATGAACTGGTGAGCACTTTGCTGCAGATCAATGCAGCAATGAACAGCCTAGCGTTTCATGAATCCTATTTAAGGTGGCATTATAGTGTACAAGTCATTGGTGAGCCTTTGCAGGTGTACTGATCCCTCTTTGTCTATGCACTTCCTCACATTCCTGTCTATCCATCCACCACTGACACTCACCCTCATCCTTAGGCAATATCATGCCTTTCCCTCAGAGTCACCCTCAACAAATGCCCTCCATCCATCAACACATACCATTACTCTCAGTCATGGGCCTTTTATAGAGTCATATGGCTGAATTTTCAATTTGCCTAGGGGGCGAACACAGGTGTGGGCATCAAAAATCATGTTCCTGGAAGGCATTACTGGATCCCAATGCCTCCGGAACACGAAGCAATTTTCAAAGGGCAGGCAGGTGGGAGGGGAGAACAGGAAACCCGCATGCCTCCAGTTAAGTGGCAATTGAGATTGTTACTGAGCTGATTAAAAGGCTTCACAGAAGCAGTTTGAAATTTTCAATCGGCAAGAACTGGGAGAATGCAGTGACTGGGCCATGTTAGTGCTCACATGTCACTGCAGGGAGCCATTAAGTGCTGTTGCTGATAAGTAAAGGTGAGTGAAAAAAGGGTGATTCAAAAAGAGCGAGTCAAGTACCTTCCATTTGGCCGCTTGTAGGCATAGTGATGCTGCTGGCCCTCTGATAATCTGCTTGCCCCATTCTGTAAGGCAATGGCAAGCCCTGTTATAGCTGCCAGCTGCCTCTGAGCATCCTTTTTTTTCATTCATTCATGGGATGTGGGTGTCGCTGGCTAGGCCTGCATTTATTGCCCATCCCTAATTGTCCTTGAGAAGATGGTGCTGAGCAGTCTTCTTGAACCACTGCAGTCCATGTGAGGTAGGTACACCCACAGTGCTGTTAGGAAGGGAGTTCCAGGAATTTGACCCAGCGACAGTGAAGGAACGGCGATATAGCTCCAAGTCAGGGTACTGTGTGGCTTGGAGGGGAGCTTGCAAGTGGTGGTGTTCCCATGCATCAGCTGCCCTTGTCCTTCTAGGTGGTAGAGGTCTCAGGTTTGGAAGGTACTGTCGAAGGAAACTTGGTGAGTTCCTGTAGTGCATCTTGAAAATGGTACACGCTGCTGCCACTGTGCATCGGTGATAGAGAGAGTGTATATTTAAGGTGGTGGATGGGGTGCCAGTCAAGCAGGCTGCTTTGTCCAGGATGGTGTCAAGCTTCCAGAGTGTGGTTGGAGTTGCACTCATCCAGTCAAGCAGAAAGAATTGCATCACACTCCTGACTTGTGCCTTGTAGCTGGTGGACAGGCTTTGGGGAACAGGAGGTGGGTTACTCACCACAGAATTACCAGTCACTGACCTGCCCTTAGACAGATCACTGTAACATTAACCTCTATTTATGAAGCCCAAAATCCTATATGCTTTGCTAACTACTCTCTCAATATATCCTGCTGCTTTCAAAGATCTATGCATGTGAACCCCCAGGTCCCTCTGTCCCTGTACACTCTTTAGAACTGTGCTGTTCTGTCTATATTGCCTCTGCATATCCCTTCTACCAAAATGCATCATCTCACACTTTTCCGTATTAAATTCTATCTGCTACTTGTCTGCCCATTCTCCTTGCCTATTCTTCTTGTAGGAGAGGAGATCACAGAACACGACGGTAAGGCAGAGGTGGCCCTCCAGCCATCTCACAACTGACAGCTGCAGAGGAGGCAATGCTAGACATCAGCAGACTCTCGGCGTGTTTGACCATTCTAGATGGGGCGATGAGATCTCGCAGCTACCTAGTGACAGAGTTGACTATAAGACTGCCAACTTGTTGTCAGCAGCGAGTGAAATATGATCATGTGCATAATGATTACTTAGAACATTCTTATCTTGATGCTGAAAATAAAAAGTATGAATATCTCAGGATTAAGGAAACAGAATAAACAAGAGGTCTCAGAACAAGAAGTAGGAAACAAATAGGAAAACATGAAAGACAGTAGACAACATGCTGCAAAGGAAATATTTACCAAAACGGAAAAGATAAAGAGACAAGGAGTGGATGACAGATAAGATATTAGCAATGATGATAGAAAGGGGAAAGAAAAGAAATACACCTCAGAATGATGAAATTGAAAAGAAACTAAAGAATGCATGTAGGCAAGCTGAAGAGAAATGGTATAATGAGATGTGTGAAGAAGTATCATTGGTTCGGCCACAACATAAATACTGTGTGCAGTTCTGGTCACCTCATTACAGAAAGGATTTAATTGCACTAGAGAGGGTACAGTGGAGATTTACAAGAATCTTGCCAGGACTGGAAAAATGCAGCTATGGGGAAAGATTGGATAGGCTGGGGTTGTTCTCCTTGGAACAGAGAAGACTGAAGGGAGATTTGATTGAAATGTACAAAATTGTGAGGGGCCTGGATAGAGTGGGAGTGAAGGGTCTATTTACTTTAGCAGAGGTCAGTGACTAGGGGGCATAGATTTAAAGCGTGATGCTGGGTATATAGGCCGTACGTCCCAAAGACTGGCGGATCGTATCAAACAGCATGTCTCTTCCGCTGTTCACAACAGGAAAGGTACAGATCATACCCAACCAGCCCAGGCTTGCAAAACTCAAAACACAGTGTCCAACATTAGATGTGATTCCGTGATTTGACAACATTTGCTAAATAATCCTCGGCGTGCTAAGAATTACGCCGACAAGCAATTTATGATTGTCAGTTGGGCTCACAGTTTGGCGCATTTGCGCATACTGGAAGCTACATATATTAATACACAGGGCCCTGTTCTTTGCAGACAGAGCATAAGAACATGTACACACATTGCACCTGTTTCAACTAAACAAAATAAGTGACAGCCATTTGTTGGTTCATTCCGCAGGCAATGCCTTGACCAATCAGAGTCAAGCTGCCTGGTTTAAATTTCAAACAAAGCTTGTCTGTTAACTGTCAGTCACCATAAACTGGCACATTCTCCACAGCAATGCCTCCACCAATCAGAGTCCACTTGCCAACCAATCAGCACTCGCTTCTCATACAGTATAAATTGTTGTTTTCCCTTACGTTGGTATTCTTGCAAATTGTCCTGATGAGTGCAACATGAAAACCTTTGACAAAATGTCTCTGGTTTCAGCAATACTTAAGATTTAAAGTGGTTGATAGAAAGATTAGAGGGGAGATGAGGAATTTTTTTTTACCCAGAGAGTGGTGGGGGTCTGGAACTCACTGCCCGAAAAGATAGTAGAGGCAGAAACCCTCAATTCATTTTAAAGGTGTTTGGATATGCACCGCAAGTGCCATAACCTGCAGAGCTACGAACCAAATGCTGGAAAGTGGGATTAGGCTGGATGGCTCATTTTTCGGCTGGCGCAGACACAGTGGGCCAAGTGGCCTCTTTCTGTGCCATAAACTTTCTATGATTCTATTGGAGGTGGAAAGAAGTCACAAAATGAAAGTTATGCACCAGAAGGTGAATGAAATCTTTAACAGATAGAAAGAAAGCGATCACAGCAGAATGGGTGCATAAAAGACAAAGAAGGTAAAATATTGTTTGAAAGGGATGTAGTAGCAAAAAGATGGACAAAATAGGAAAGCGAATTGTATGGTGATGCAAATTGAGGGAGTCCTCAAGCTCCAGACAAAGGAAGGACCGAACATTATGATATCAGAGATAAAAAATGCTTTGAAATTGATGAGTACAGGAAAAGCTCCAGGCATAGATGCAGTAACAACAGAACATCTAAAAGCCCTTGAAGAAACAGAATTAGGAGTGATAACAGAAATTTGTGATCAAATATATACCAAAGTATACATTCCATGTGACTTGAGACATTCATTAATCAAGATACCTAAGAAACCTAAAGTAATGGAGTGCAATCAGTATAGATCTATAAGCTTAATGAGTCATCTCATTAAAGTGATCTTGAAAATCACAATAGAAAGAAATAATAACACATTTGAAGCAGAAATTGGTGAAGCACAGTCTGGATTTAGACCTGGATTAGGAACAGGACGGGGAATGTTTAACCTAAGAACAATCTTCGATAAATATCGCGAGGTAAACAAGAACATTTGTATATGCTTTACAGATTATGACAAAGCATTTGATCATGTTTATCACCAAAAGCTAATGGATGTGTTGCTGAAAAGTGACATTGACAGTAAATATTGACATATTTATCCAGAGCCTCTATTGGGACCAAATAGTGAGCATCAGGCTAGAAGATGGACAATCAGATATGCTGAAGTGAAGATAGGAATACAACAGGCTGTGTACTGTTGTCAAAATTATTCGATCTGTACGCAGAACAAATATTCAGAGAATTAGATGTACTTCCAGGTGTAAAAATTGGACGCAAGAACATAACAAAGATACAGCGCTACTTGCAGAATCAGAAGAGTCTACAAAATATCATTGATCAAATAAAATCTAGAAGTTTAGAATATGGATTGAGTATGAACATCAAAAGGACAAAAACAATGGTAATTAGAAAGAATACATTAGAAGAAACTAGAGTGAAGATTGAAGTGGATGGTGTCACACTGGAACAAGTAGGTAAGTTTGTCTATTTAGGACAAATGATAACAGAAGATGGTAGATGCGATGCCGAAGTCAGAAGAAGGATCGAGTTAGCCAGAAGTAATTTCGTGAATGTGAAGGATATGTTAACAACAAGAAGGCTCCTAAGATGCTACGTTCTATCCACTTTCCTGTATGCCTTAGAAACCTGAACAGTAAGTAAAGATCGGTGGAAGAAAATAAAGGCCTTTGAAATGTGGGCGCTAAGTGTGTGCTTAAAATTCCTTATACAGACCATAAGAGAAATAAAAAGGTGTTTCAAATTGCAAGAGCAAAAAGAACATTGCAAAATGACATCCAGAAAATAAAATATCAGTATTTTGGCCATTTGATCAGAGCTGAAAAGCTACAGAGACCTCTTCTAGAGGGCAAAATGGAGGGCAACAGAAAGAGGGGGAACCTAGGCAGAGTTGGATGATGGACGTCACAGAGTGGTGGCAGACGAGCTACAATGGACGTGTGAGGATGACGCAGGATAGATGAGCATGACATACCATGACAGCAGATCTCCTAGCAGGAGTAGCTACAAGCAGCAGCAGATGATCTCCCACAGGGTCTTCAAGCGATGTTCAAGGTGATGCAGGAGGAAGATGACGACTCCTCAAAGGAGGTCATTCACTCTGAGGGTGCACCGTCACAGGATTTATGCAGACCATACACTGCCTCAGATACTCACACTTCAGTGGGACCAGTAAGGGTCACCTGGTGACTCATGCATCACAACTGAGCAAGTACAGATGCGGGGGACAGGATCAGCAAATGACAAATACTGATGTTTTATTTTCTGGATGTCACTTTTTAGAGTTCTTTTTGCTTTTGCAATTTCAAACACCTCTTCATTTGTTTTATGGACTGAATAGCATCCACATTTCAAATGCCTTTATTTTCTTCCACCAATCTTATTGCAGGGCACAGAAGGCTCCAAGTTCTGCCGAGCTGGATACAGTTGCTGAAGCTTGGGGAGAAGTCGATGAAGAGGATACTTCTGAAGCAGCGACGAAGAATGTGCAATGTACTGGCAGGCTTTCCAGCCAAATTGTGTACACTCAAGAGAGATTGGAGGAATCCAACCCAAGCACAAGTGGCATGATGTTGCAGGCCTTTGTGATGATGTCATCGTCCATGAAAAAGTGCCACCTGCATGAAGCATCAAATGCGGTAATCAAAAGACTGTGTAGTATATTGTAATTGCTGAGAATTTTGTTATACTGCCTTCCCTGCTGCCGTCTCTGTTGGGGGGACTGCATGACATACCATGACCTCCCCAATGGCTAGCATACTATGAATGGCAACTTAACTCGGAATCATGAAACCCTAGCCTTGGCTGTTCATTGTTCCATTGATCTACAGTAAAGTGCTCTCCAGCTCATTGCTAGCATGGATGTGTAGCTGGGCTATGAAAGAGTTGACGGTGAAAAGGGACACGGAAGGAGGGAGAACTCAACTCAAAGTGCTTCCACTTCTCACCCATTGAATGCCACCACCCCCCCCCCAACCTTAGTCAGTACTCCACATGCTGCCTCATGTCTTGATGACCAAGTCTGCCCCTGCACAGGTTCAGGTGGAGCAGTCTTTGGAGGGGCCATCATGGGCTTCAAATCCCAGAGGATGTCAGCTAAGAGGATCTTTGCAGTTAGAACAAGGATCTAAGCAATCTGCCTCCAGCTTTGCTGAATCCACAGAGTTGCTCCATTTAGAAATGCTAGAAAGAGTAAAAATTTGTCATTGCACAAGGGTATGCACATGGATGTGTTATACAGGACTGGATTTTCGAATGCCAGCAGGTGCGGGACTGGGTGTCGACATGATTTGAAAATCACGGTTCCAGAGGTGGTCTCCGGAACCCGATGCCTCCAGGACAGTTCACAATTTTCATTGTGAGGGCGAAGGGAGGGAACTAATTAAGGGCCAATTAAGCTCATGGAGGAGCTCATTAAGGGACTGGAGGATCCACACTGTAATTTTCAATTAGGATTTTGGCAAGCCCAGACAGTCTGTTGCACGATCGTGCACAGATGTTGAGCTCACAGCAGGCAGAGGGAAAACTTTATTATTGGAAGTTGAAATGTTTTGTGCCCACAGGTTCTTGCACTAGGCCAAACACAGGACTTTTTTTTAATTTTGGAAGTGCCATCTCACCTCTTTATTCTGCTGACCCTTCAAGGAGCTGCCTGCTCTCTACAGCAAAGGCAGCGGTAGGCCCCATCATGGCAGCCACCTGCCTTTGTTGCTCACGCTCTGCAGATAGCTGTTGCCTTCTGAAGATGTTTGGCACCACTATTTGGCGCTGAGCCTGCCTTCTGCTCAACTAAGGCATTCATATTTAATGACTGCATCGCATAATAACACAGTTGAGGGCATTGGATTCCCGACCCCATTTTGAAAATACAGCCCACATTGTTAGAATGATAAGTTTCTGTTTAATTTTTGAACCACACGAATATAATTTGTTTTCACAATTTCCCTTTGTTCCCCATTTTTAGTTGTTGGTCTTTTCCCTTGTGATGATGTTCAGACAAGAATCGATGCCGAACAACAGGGGCCTGTGAGGGTATCTTGACCATCAATGTGTGCTTTGGCCTCATCACATTCCACCTCCTCCTCCTCAGAATCATCTGAAGAGGCTCCGTGCTCTGTGCCTTGTTCCTTCTGCAGATGCAAA
Source organism: Heterodontus francisci (assembly GCF_036365525.1). Taxonomy (NCBI): domain Eukaryota; kingdom Metazoa; phylum Chordata; class Chondrichthyes; order Heterodontiformes; family Heterodontidae; genus Heterodontus; species Heterodontus francisci. The sequence continues at coordinate 17,123,629 of NC_090390.1, read as the reverse complement.
CCTCGCTGCTGTGCAATGTTGTGCAGCACACTACAACTATTTTGGAGATCCAAGGCAGAATTTTTCCAGCCGCATGGAGGTGACTTTGGAAGTGGGCGGGGAGCTAGGAAAATCAAGAGAAAAAATCATTGGGCCAGCTCCCCAACATATTCCCGCTTCCTTGCACTTTTCCTGGAGGCAGGGTGGGAATCCAATTAAGGTATTTAATGAGCCAATTAGCACTCATTTTACCACAGAATTGAAATATTCTGAACATTGCACTGCCTCCCCCTCCCCCCCCCCCCCCCCCCACCTCCTTTGTGTCAACACCCTGGCAACTCAAAGGAGGTGGCTGCACAGCAGAGTTTGGAGATGTGATTAATTTGAAGGATTTTAAATGGACACATGCAAAAAATGGCAAAGATGCAGTGTTCCCGAGTCAGAGGCTTGGGATTGCGTCAGGATCTCCAACAATGCTGGGACAGTTGCAGCAGCAGCCACTCCCCTGGTAAAGATGACGCCTTCATTGAGTTCTTGCGGATCCTGCTGCTTGGGCCTCAGCAACATTCTCACTGGCCACCCTAGCAATGGCTTGTGTTGTGTCAATCTCCCACTTCCAGAATCCGCCCACTGTTCCTAATAGGATGGTGAATTGGAAGCAGCCTGCTAATTGGCCACCTCCTGTAATATTTCGCCGGCAGGTGCACAGCTGCAACAAGTGGGATTGGGACCCAGAAATAGTCCTGATGTTTGAAAATTTTCTAAGTGCTGAATGTTCCAGCCCAGGCTGGTGCATATTGAAAGGCCCTATCAGACCTGAAGCACATCTTCATCATGCCAAGGGCTTGCTCAGTGACACATCTGCTTGTCATATGGCTTTCATTGTATTGCTCCTGGCCCACATTGGTTGGATTCCTTACAGGTGGCCATTAGCCACATTTTAAATGGGTATCCCTTGTCTCCAACAGCCAGCTAATAAATCTGCTTCGAGGTGCAAAGGGATTAGGAAGGCCAATGCATCGTGGCAGTTGTCTGGGAATCTATCCATAGTTTCACACCAGCTACATGTTCATGGAATTGAAACCTTTGCAGTTACTGAATACTCCTGAATGATTCAGGGGTGTCTTAATTGCTACACACATGCAGTCAGTGACACCCTGCACCTGTGGGAAGCTGGCCAGAGTCACAAATCCAAGCACCTGCTCATTCTAACTGGCATCATTGGTGGCAAAGTTGACATAGTTGCCTACTATGGCAAACAAGCCATGAGTCACCTGCCTAATGTATTTGTGGACTGCCACCTGTGAGATCCTGGAAATGTGTCCACAAGAACCCTAGAAGGAGCTAGAGACAAAGAAATTGAGGGCAGTGGTGACTTTGACAGCCACTGGTAAGGCATGTCCACCAGATCCACTTTTCAGCAGGTCTTGTTTGCGCAGGCTGCAAATGTCTGCCACCACTTGACACGAGACCCTGAGCCTCCTGAGGCACTGCACTGTTGACATGTCGAGGAAGTTTATTTATTTATTTTTTTTTAATTAGCGATACAGCACTGAAACAGGCCCTTCGGCCCACCGAGTCTGTGCCGACCATTAACCACCCATTTATACTAATCCTACACTAATTCCATATTCCTACCACATCCCCACCTGTCCCTATATTCCCCTACCACCTACCTATACTAGGGGCAATTTATAATGGCCAATTTACCTATCAACCTGTAAGTCTTTGGCATGTGGGAGGAAACCGGAGCACCCGGAGGAAACCCACGCAGACACAGGGAGAACTTGCAAACTCCACACAGGCAGTACCCAGAATTGAACCCGGGTCGCTGGAGCTGTGAGGCTGCGGTGCTAACCACTGCGCCAGTGTGCCGCCCCGTGTTGCAGGTATGGCCTCCTGTGAGCTGCACTTCTAAGGCTCATCAACTCTCCCTCCTGTGAAGCATCAGGTCTGCAGGGAGGAGGTTGTTGCTGCTTCTGCTGTTTGTGCTCCTGCTGGTGCTCTTCCTGCTGCTGCTGCTGTTGGTGGTGCTGTTGATGCTGCTAGTCATCTCAATCCTTATCTGAGGTCCAATGTAAAACAGCATAAGCAGCAGCCATGTTGATTTGCTAGATCACAGCACCAAGGAGATGATCAGATGTACAAACCTACAAAGTTGTGAAAGTAACATCTCAGCACAAGTACTGTGAACAAAGCCTTTCACACAATCAGGCAAAAAAGCATCTGTGAGGCTTCAGTACTTACAAGCATCTTTAACTGTCATGTCTCCAGCCCTCAAATGTTCCTGTGTTCCTGGGCATACTTTCTCTGTCGAGTTCCAGGAAGTTTGAGAAACTTGTACACCAACAGTTCAATTGCAAAAGCCATGTTAATATCACTGTAATTGAGCAATTAACACCTTGAAATTGACAACCCACCTCTGCCAACGGTTGCTCGCACTCAGCCAAATACCATGCAGTAAAATGCAGAAGTTGGCGGGTCGGAGCCAGCTTCCCGATATGGTGTCAATTTCCACACTTTTAATCCCCCACACATTCCGAAACCCACGTGCTCCTGCAAGTTAAAACTCCCGCCTTGGTGTAACCGCATTGAATAACACAGGAGAGCTTGTTTAGTTATGTCAGAGATGGCAAGGTTGGAGGTAAGGTGGTAACTGAAGGTTGGCAAAAGTTTATATATAGTCTCAGTTTTATGTGCATCCTCAAAACATAGCAATGCCAATACATTTAGCAAAAATTCCTTAAAGGGGAAAGCATGGACAGCTGTTCCATATTAGTGCATGCACAACATGATGATGAGAGTAGCAGGTGCATTGCCACTTTAAATTAAGTGTCCTTGAAGACTCGCAGAAGTCCTTGTTTACTATGTGAAAGACTTCCATTTTATATGCTATCTTTCACAAACTCAGGATGTCCTAAAGCATTTTACAGGCAATTAAATACTTTTGAAGTGTAGTTACTGTTGTAATGTTGGAAAACGCAGAAGCCAATTTGCACATAGCATGTTCCCAAAAATAGCAAAGTGATAATGACCACATAATCTGTTTTTAGTGATGTTGGTTGAGGGATAAATATTAGCCAGGACACTGGGGCGAACTCCCCTGTTCTTCTTTTAATATTGCCATGGGGTCTTCTATGCCACCTGAGAGGGCAGATGGAACCTTGGTTTAATGTCTCATCTAAAAGATGGTATCTCTGGGAGTTTAGTATTGCACTAGAATGTCAGCCATGTGGGGTGACAGGAGTTGTTGTTAGTGCTTAAACAGTTTCTTTGGGATTAATGAGTTTCCCTGACATCTAGATGCTGACAAACAAAGAGTATAACAGGTAAGGAGGTGTGTGAATGTAATTATGAATGGTAGAAAAAATGGTTTGACACCAGTGCCTAGACTTACGTTTGCTACTTTTTTGAGGTGATTCAATTTCTTCCTGCACTGTGTGGCAGTTCTTGCGGTAGTACTAATTCATACAGCGTGTACAACTCATTTTTGAGGCTTTCTGCCCTCGTACTTAGAAGTCTTGCTTTTGTGGCCTCTACTTCAGCCAGAAACACCTCCAATAATGCATAAGAAAACCTGGAAGACATTGCTGCTGCTGACCTTTCTGCTCCTGCTGCTGCTGCTTGAAATATCTGACTGCAATCTTAGTCCTCCATCTATTGACGTGTTTGGCCTCCTGTGATTTCAGGTAGAACTCCTACATCTCCTCTTTGGCTAATGCTGTTTTCAAGAAGCTTGGTTTCCTTTTTTCTTCCAAATATTTTTCTGCTGAACAGCTCTCTTTATAAAACCTAGGTCTGCCCAAGAGGTGAACCCTGCTACAATATTTAGATAGGCTCTTTAAACAGGTTTCTTACACAACTGGATAGCATTTAGACAAAGCTTACAGAGTCACAGAGTTATTACAGCACAGAAGGAGGCCATTCGGCCCACCATGTCTGCATCGGCTCTCCAAATGAGCAATTCACCTAGTGCAACTCTCTCACCTTCTCCCTGTAACCATGCACATTCCTCCTTTTCAGATAACAGTCGAATTCCCTTTTGAATGCCACAATAGAACCTGCCTGCACCACATTCTCAGGCAGTGCATTCCAGACCTTAACCACTCTCTGCGTGAAAAAGCTTTTCCTCATGTCGCTTTTGCTTGTCTTGCCAATTACTTTAAATCTGTGCCCTCTCGTTCTCAATCCTTTCACGAGTGGGAACAGTTTCTCCCTATCTATTGTTACGACCAGGTGAGAAAGGTGTCTAGGGGTCTTTTTCAGCCTTCACCTGGTCTTATTGTAACAGGGTTTTAATTTTAAACACACCGTGTTTTGAGCTCCCCCTTGGTGAATCCCTGTTCACCGCTTTCCAATTATAAGGCAAAGAAATGAGCACAAACAGGCTTTCTTCGGTTGAAAGAAGAAAAGTGAAATGTATTAAAACTTAAACTTAAACTCTAATTCGGTTAATGCCTACAGATACACGCCATGCCCCATGCTAGCATACATACATGATAAGCACATGCAAATAGAGACAGAAAAGAGTAGAAGAAAAATAAAGTTAAAAAGTTTGAAGCAATCTCTGAAGGGGGTTTGTTACTGTGCTTCGAGCTCGCTGTAGAGTCCTTGATTGTAGGCAGTCTTGCTTTTCGTTGGGGCACAGTATTCTTCTTAAACCTTGTTCACTGAGGAGACTTTTCTCTCTTGGGGTTGCTATGTCTTCAATGGGTTTCAGTTCTGTGAGAAAGGTGAGAGCAGGCAGGAGAGAGGTGGCAGCAAGCTAGCCACGAGAGGTCTTGTCCAGGCAAGGAGCAAACAGCTTTCTGAGTTCAAATTCTCTGTGGCAAATTCAAATTCAAAAACTCAGGTTGCCCAGCAGGTTAGTCATGTGCTTTGGGGGGGGGGGTGGGGGGCGGTGGTGACCATGTCCGTTTGTGTATTCGGCCATCTTAGCAGTTAACCTGGAATGCGAGCTGCTCCACCCTCAATGTCTGGTAATCAAAAGCCCATTGTGGATTAAATTGGAGTACTTGTCCTTTCCAAGTCCTGTCTGTTACTATGCAAATGTAAGGGGCTTGGCAACCCCTTATAATAGGCCTTCTTTTCTTCCCAGCAACAATTTTAAAATTTAATGTCCATGTGGCGAAATATATGTGCCTCATTCTTGGCAGGTGGGCTCGTGCATGACCCTATTCTGTCCAGACAGACCCCTCATGATTTTGAATACCTCTATCAAGTCACCTCTCAGCTTCTCTTCTCTAAGAAAAAAAGTCCCAACTTCTCCAGTCTATCTTCATAAGCTTGTCAAATGATTAAGCAATTCTTCTTATATTTCTAGTCTGCAATCTCACTCTCTCTCATAAATGTTCTTGTCTTTCCATTTTTCATCAATATCACTATGCTCCTTAGTGTTCATCTCATTCCTGGTAAATTCCAATGTACTCCTCTCAACACTACCTGTATTTAAATAAAGATTAATTGCATTGTTTCCTACTTTAAGTTATTAATTCTGATAATTTTACAACTGTGAAATTACTTCCTTTAACCAGTGTTTTCTTCCTCCTAATATTTTCAGCATGAACACATGTATAGATGAATAAGGCTATTTGACAGATCCAAATCATTCTTCCATACATATTCATATGGCTGGGAAAGCAGTTATAGTTCAATGCCGAGGTTAACAATATATTCAATGACTTCACCTGATGCAGTATGAATGGTTGTGATGCCACCAGGGCAAGAGTTCAGTATGTAGGCGGTGGTCTGACTTGGATGGCTACAGTCACAATTTGAGCTGGTCCTCATGTTCCACTCATCATGGACCGCATCCTTCCATGAAAACTTATAATCCTCTTAACATATGAATGGTTCCAGAATGTTTTTCGCATTCCCTTATCATTCCAGGTGGTAATCATGCTTTGTGTGAAAAGGTGGCCCGAGCATTAGTTCTGTTGTTGCCTTTTACAATTTTACACCTATGTCCCTTTACCCTGTACTTATGTTTAATGTGAAATAATGCTTGGGGTTAATCTTTTTCATTCCTCTCATTCACCTGTTTTCAAGGCTAAAGAGTCCAAGGGATCAATTTTAACATATAGCCTGGCATTCATGGGGCCGTAATGGCCTCAAAGTGGGGTGAGTAGTCTTACTATGCCCCCTTAACCTTGACAATATGGCCGGTGTTATTTTTAAAGTGGCCTACCTCACTATCCAAAGCACCTAGCTGTTTCAGGTGGTAGGTGCAATTGGCAATGGTAGATGCAAATGGAAGTTCTAGAATTTTGGGTTTGAAATGGTTGAAGCATGCTCCATGCACATTCTGATCATTTCCACAGGTGATAGATGAGAAGAGGCCCAGTCAAGGTAAGTTTGATATTTTTGTGGGGCCAGCTGAAGAGGCAATGGATCTGTTCCAGGACCGATTCTGCAACTGTGATCGATTCAGCCCCACCCCGGCTGCCCACACTCACCTTTCTGCTGAGCTGAGTGCTAAGATCGGTGGATCTCAATTTGGCAAACTGCATTGGGGTACCCATTTGCTACCAATGTAAGTCAGACACAAAATCGACCATGGATAGGAGACATTCACCAATAAATCCGGTAAGGAATTCAGGGGAATCATCTGTTTCTGTCTGTACATTTTATGTAATCTATGCAACCGACAATCAGTCACCCAAAATTCAAATTCAATCTTAAGTTTTTCTAAGTTTTCTTCATAACTCAATCCTCTGACACTAGGGATCAGTGTTGCTATACTACTTCCAGGACTAGAATGCTTCAGTGACTAGAATTGAATATGGTATTCGAATTGCAGCATTTCCAGAGCATTACACAGTTTAAGCTTCATTGCTCAGGCTTGCATGTTACTGATGGGGCAATATAGTTCAGCATTCCATTTGCTTATTTGTTAGGTAGTCAGCAATGGCTGAGCATGATGAGAATTAAGTCTACTTGAGTGGCACAGTGGTTAGCACCGCAGCCTCACAGCTCCAAGGACCCGGGTTCAATTCTGGGTACTGCCTGTGTGGAATTTGCAAGTCCTCCCTGTGACCATGTGGGTTTTCGCCGAGTGCTCCGGTTTCCTCCCACAGCCAAAGACTTGCAGGTGGTAGATAAATTGGCCGTTGTAAATTGCCCCTAGTGTAGGTAGGTGGTAGGGAATATGGGATTACTGTAGGGTTAGTATAAATGGGTGGTTGTTGGTTGGCACAGACTCAGTGGGCCGAAGGGCCTGTTTCAGTGCTGTATCTCTAAAATAAAAATACTGTCATTCATAGATTGCATAAAATGTATAGACAGAAACAGATGATTCCCCTGAATTCCCTACCAGATTTATTGGTGAATGCCTCCTATCCATGGCCTCTACTTTTGATCTGGAAACATCTTCTGTATGTCTATTCTATCAAACCTTTCATAATTTTAAAGACCTGTATCAGATCAGATCACCCTTCTCTTTTCTAGAGAAAAGAGCCCCAGCCTATACAGCCGTTCCTGATAAGTATATCCTCTCAGTTCTGGTATCATCCTTGTTAGTCTTTTCACCTTCCCCTGTGCATCCATATTCGACATGACACTAAATAAATAGTAGGAAACATATAAAGAAAAATTTGAAATTTTTTAACAAAAGTACATTCCACTGAAAAATAAAAACTCAGCAAGAAAGATCCATCTGTGGATCACTCAGAAAGTAAAGGGTAATATTAGATTAATAGAAGAGGATTGGATGTTTTAGAAACCCGAAAAGGGCCACCAAAAAGTTGATAAAATGGGAAAAAATAGAATGAGAGTAAACCAGTTAGGAATATTAAAACAAATTGTAAGAACTTTTACATGTGTATAGTAAGGAAGAGAAGATAAAATAAATGTCGGTCCCTTAGAAGCAGAGACAGGAGAAATTATTATGGGGAAAGAGGAACTGGCAGAGATATTGAACCAATATTTTATGTCTGTCTTAACAATAGAAGACACAAGTTGCATACCAGAAATAGAGGGTAACTGTTTGGGATGGAAATGCAATACTGTACAAATGTGCCTCCTGGCCTGCTGTGGTCTCGACCATGAGGCACTCACTACAAGCAGCCATGAGAAATTCTGTTCAATAAAGACACAGTACGAGCAACACTGCTCGTAACATGGAGTTAGAGTGGAGTTGAGATTGAGTGTTGAAGAGCTGTATAGAAGCACAGCTACTAAATGAAGAACACAGGAATGTTCAGAGCTGCTAAAAGCCACAGGAAGCCACAGAAAAGGAACAAAGAAGCAGGCCACAACTGAAAGCACTGGGTAAGACACAGTGGCTGTAAATTTTCCTCTCTGGGCACTGGTCGAAATGAAAAGTGATATGAAGCAGAATTGGCAGCTTTTCCATTCGCAATGGCAAAATTACAAAATTGTGACCAATTTAATTAACAAACTAGAGCAGCTATGAGTAGCTACACTTTTATCACTACTGGGGAGAGACTGTTACAAAATGTATTCTACCCTAAAACTCTCTGATGAACAAAAGAAAACAGCAGAAAATTTGAAAGCCTTGAAGGCACGCTTTTGAACTCCAAGTGAACGTAACTTATGAACAGTTATGTGTTCAATATTCAGGCCCAAGGTGAAAAAGAGTCCATTGGTCAATATGTGACTGCATTAACATAGCTTGCAGAATCCTGTGAACTGGTGATAAATGGTTTGTGACTGTTAGAATGATGACTGCAGAAGGAGAATATCAAGTCAACATAAAGTGTCAGACTTCGGTGTGTCATGAAACATCTTGACCTTCACAGACCTGTGCAAAGTGGCTCAACATGGCCATCCAAAATTTAAGCCCTTGCAAGTAAGGTTGAGGCTATATGATGGCACTGTACTAGTGATGAGAGGACAAATTACTCTGACAGTCCAGTGCAATGACAAGAACGAAGATCTGGAGTTCCAGATGATAGACGGCATGCAAAAGCCACTCATCTCTTAGCCAGAGCAACTGGTAACTCTCAACGTGCAAAAAGAGATATGCAACATATCGCAGCACACTAAAACATTGACTGCAGAACTTATCCTAGAGGAGTACAATGATGTATTTACAGGTTTAGGATATCTTCCTGGAGAATATCATCTCGAAGTAGATGAGAGGGTAAGACCAATTCAGCATCTGCCGAGGAAAGTTCCAGCGACCCTCAAGGCCAGCCTGAAAGACAAGATAGAAGAGCTGGAAAAGAAGGGAGTAACCAAGAAAGTGATATCTCCTACAGAATGGATTAGCAGCATGGTAGCAGTGAAACAAATTGGGAAGCTAAGAGTATGCATCGACCCAAAGGATCTAAATAAAGCTCTGAAGAGATCTCACTACCCCATGCCAACCACTGAAAGAATTTTCCCACAACTTGCTAAGGTAAAAATCTTTACTATCCTAGATGCAAAGGATGGTTACTGGCAAGTGAAGCTGGATGAAAACAGCAGCTTTCTAACTACATTCTGGATGCCGTTCGGGAGATACAGATGCTTGCGCCTGCTGTTTGGCATTTCCACGGCTCCAAAGGTCTATCAAGGCAGATGGCATGAGATAGTTAATGATCTTTCCAGAGTGGAAGCTATAGTGGATGATCTGCTAGTTTATTGGATGCAGAGACGGAATGGAAGAAGTCATTGCTGACCACAATCAAAATCTAGTGTGACTGCTAGACAGAGCTCGCCAGATGAACCTGAAGCTGAACAAGAAAAGATTGCAATTAACGATGCCCAAAGTTAGGTACATAGGTCATGTACTGACTGCAAAAGGTCTTCGCCCAGATCCCGAAAAGGTGAGAGCGCAGGCAACGATACAGCAACCAACTGATGTAAAAGCAGTGCGACGAAAAGTTGGATTCATCAACTATTTAGCAAAATTCTTGCCCAATTTGTCGTTGGAGTGTGAACCATTATGCCAACTCACCACCGAGGACATGCAGTGGTTTTGGGGCACAGAACAAGAAGCAGCATTCACTAAAATCAAGCAACTAATGATGGCAACGACAGTGCTGAAATACTACGACATGGCACAGTGGCACAGTGATTAGCACTGCAGCCTCACAACTCCAGGGACCCGGGTTCAATTCTGGGTACTGTCTGTGCGGAGTTTGCAAGTTCTCCCTGTGACCGCGTGGGTTTCGCTGGATGCTCCGGTTTTCTCCCACAGCCAAAGACTTGCAGGTGATAGGTAAATTGGCCATTGTAAATTGCCCCTAGTATAGGTAGGTGGTAGGGAATATGGGATTACTGTAGGATTAGCATAAATGGGTGGTTGTTGGTCGGCACAGACTCGGTGGGACGAAAGGGCCTGTTTCAGTGCTGTATCTCTAAATAAAAAAAATAAATAAAAAAGATGAAGTTACCCTGCAGTGTGATGCCAGCGAGACAGGACTTGGAGCAACCCTAATGCAGCAAGAGCAGCTGGTTGCATTTGCATCCAAGGCATTTACGCAAATGGAACGACGCTATGCTCAGATTGAAAAAGAGTGTCTGGTCATTGTCTTTGCTTGTGAACGTTTTCATCGATACCTACTCGGAAGAGACAAAGTGACAGTTGAGTCTGCACAAGCCACTTTAAAGCATTTTTCTCAAGCCGCTACTATCTGCTCCAAAGTGTCTGCAAAGAATGTTACTCCGGTTACAGAGATATCATCTGAATGTGACATATAAGCAAGGGAAACAGATGTACATGGCTGACATGCTGTTGAGAGCAGCACTCCGTATGAAGAAAGTAGAGGATGCTATGACAGAGTGTGAAATCTTCCAGATCCACTGTGAAGCTGCAGCTCGACATGCTCTGGAAGTCATCAACCCAACAGAGACATTGATATAAAAGCAAAATACTGCGGATGCTGGAAATCTGAAACAAAAACAAGAAATGCTGGATTCACTCAGCAGGTCTGGCAGCATCTGTGGAAAGAGAAGCAGAGTTAACGTTTCGGGTCAGTGACCCTTCTTCGGAACTGACAAATATTAGAAAAGTCACAGATTATAAACAAGTGAGGTGGGGGTTGGGCAAGAGATAACAAAGGAGAAGGTGCAGATTGGACCAGGCCACATAGCTGACCAAAAGGTCACAGAGCAAAGGCAAACAATATGTTAATGGTGTTTTGAAAGACAAAGCATTAGTACAGATTAGGTGTGAATATACTGAATATAGAACATCAGCAAGTGCAAACCTGAAGAAAAACAACCTGAAAAAAACAGTGGGTAAGCAAACTGAACAAACTAAGATGAAATGAAATAAATGCAAAAAATGTAAAAAGGAATGCAAAAAAAAGGAAGAAAAAATAACTAAAAATGACTAAAAATGAAAGTAAAGTGGGGGGCTGTCATGCTCTGAAATTATTGAACTCAATGTTCAGTCCGGCAGGCTGTAGTGTGCCTAATCGGTAGATGAGATGCTGTTCCTCGAGCTTGCGTTGATGTTCACTGGAACACTGCAGCAATCCCAGGACAGAGATGTGAGCATGAGAGCAGGGGGGAGTGTTGAAATGGCAAGCAACCGGAAGCTCAGGGTCCTGCTTGCGGACTGAGCGGAGATGTTCCGCAAAGCGGTCACCCAGTCTGCGCTTGGTCTCCCCAATGTAGAGGAGACATTGAATCTGACTGACAAACACCTTGCTCAAATCAAGCGAACTATCCAACAAGATGCAACTCTCGAAGTGTTGCAAGAGGTAGTGATGAAAGGATGGCCTCAAGGCATCAAGGACATTCCTATGGCCACAAGAGCTTATTGGGCATACAGAGATGAATTGACAGCCCAATATGGCATCTTGTACAAAGGAAATAGAGTCATTATCCCTCAGGAATTGAGAGGAGAGATGCTAAAGCACATTGTTGCAAACCACCAAGGAACTGAGTCAAGACTGAGGCAGGCAAGAGAATTGCTGTACTGGCCAAACATGAGCAATGTAATCAAGGACCACATTAGCCAGTCCATGCTGACTCTGCCCGATTCTACCACTGTTCTCTACGTGCTGTGCTATAAAATCTTTGATAATGGACTCTAGAATTTTCCCCACTACTGACGTCAAGCTGACTGGTCTATAATTCCCTGCTTTCTCTCCCTCCCTTTTTAAATAGTGGGGTTACATTAGCTACCCTCCAATCTGTAGGAACTGTTCTAGAGTCTATATAATCTTGGAAGATGACCACCAATGCATCCACTATTTCTAGGGCCACTTCCTTAAGTACTCTGGGATGCATACCATCAGGCCCTGGGGATTTATCAGCTTTCAATCCCATCAAATTCCCCAACACCATTTCTTTACTAATACTGATTTCTTTCAGTTCTTCTCCCTCACTAAGCCCTGTGTTCCCCAACATTTCTAGTATGATATTTGTGTCCTCCTTTGTGAAGACAGAACCAAAGTATGCATTTAGTTGTTCAGCCATTTCTTTGTTCCCCATAATAAACTACCCTGTTTCTGACTGTAAGGGACCTACATTTGTCTTAACCAATCTTTTTCTCTTCACATACCTATTGAGAATTTTACAGTCAGTTTTTATGTTCCCCGCAAGCTTGCTCTCGTACTCTATTTTCCGCTTCTTAATCAATCCCTTGGTCCTGCTTTGCTGAATCCTAAACTGCTCCCAATCCTCAGGTCTGTTGTTTTTTCTGGCGAATTTATATGCCACTTCCTTAGATCTAATGCTACCTCTAATTTCCCTTGTAAGCCATGGTTTTGCTACCTTCCCCATTTTACTTTTTCACCAGACAGGGATAAACAATTGTTGCAGTTCATCCATGCGCTCTTTAAATATTTGCCATTGCCTATCCACCGTCATCCCTATAAGTAACGTTTCCCAATCGGTCATAGCCAATTCGCGCCTCATGCCTTCGTAGTTTCCTCTACTAAGATTCAGGACCCTAGTCTCAGAATCAACTACGTCACTCTCCATCTTGATGAAGAATTCTATCATATTATGGTCGCTCATCCCCAAGGGGTCTCGCACCACTAGATTGTCAGTTATTCCTCTCTCATTACACAATACCCAGTCTAGGATGGCCTGTTCTCTAGTTGGTTCCTCAACGTATTGGTCCAGAAAACCATCCTGTATACACTCCAAGAATTCCTCCTCTACAGTATTGTGACTAATTTGATTTGCCCAATCTATACGCAGATTAAAATCACCCATAATTACAGATGTTGCTTTATCGCATGCGTCTCTAATTTCCTGTTTAATGCCATTCCCAATATCACCACTACAGTTTGGGGGTCTATTTAAACCCAAGAGCTATAACTAACTCCTTCTTGAAAACATACAATGTTTTGGCCTCAACTGCTTTCTGTGGTAGTGAATTCCACAGGCTCACCACTTTCTGGGTGAAGAAATTTCTCCTCATCTCAGTCCTGAAAGGTTTACCCCGTATCCTTAGACTATGACCCCTGGTTCTGGACTCCCCCACCATCGGGAACATCCTTCCTGCATCTACCCTGTCAAGTCCTGTTAGAATTTTATAGGTTTCTATGAGATCCCCCCTCACTCTTCTGAACTCCATCGAATATAATCCTAACCGACTCAATCTCTCCTCATACGTCAGTCCTACCTTCCCAGGAATCAGTCTGGTAAACCTTCGCTGTACTCCCTCTATAGCAAGAACATCCTTCCTCAGATAAGGAGACCAAAACTGCACATAATATTCCAGGTGTGGCCTCACGAAATTGCAGCAAGACTTCTAATCCTCTCGCTGTGAAGGCCAACACACCATTTGCTTTTTTTACTGACTGTTGCACCTGCATGCTTACCTTCAGCAACTGGTGTACGGGAACACCCAGGTCTCGCTGCATATTCCCCTCTCTCAGTTTATAGCCGTTCAGATAATAATCTGCCTTCCTGTTTTTGCTACCAAAGTGGTTAACCTCACATTTATCCACATTATACTGCATCTGCCATGCATTTGCCCACTCACTCAACTTGTCCAAATCACCCTGAAGCCTCTCAGAATCCTCCTCACAACTCACCCTGCCACCCAGTTTTGTGTTATCTGCAAATTTGTAGATATTACATTTAGTTCCCTCATCTAAATCATTAATATATATTGTGAATAGCTGGGGTCCTATTACCGATCCCTGTGGTACCCCACTAGTCACTGCCTGCCATTTGGAAAAAGACCCATTTATCCCTACTCTTTGTTTCCTGTCTGCCAACCAGTTTTATATCCATCATAATACACTACCCCCAATCCCATGCGCTTTAATTTTACACGCTAATCTCTTATGTGGGACCTTGTCGAAAGCCTTCTGAAAGTCCAAATAAGCCACATCCACTGGCTGTCCCTCATCAACTCTACTGGTTACATCCTCGATGAATTCTAGTGAGTCCAGAACCAGGGGTCATAGTCTAAGGATATGGGGTAAACCTTTCAGGAATGAGATGAGGAGAAATTTCTTCACCCAGAAAGTGGTGAGCCTGTGGAATTCGCTATCACAGAAAGCAGTTGAGGCATAAACATTGCATGTTTTCAAGAAGGAGTTAGATATAGCTCTTGGGTTTAAAGGGATCAAAAGGTATGGGGCGAAAGCGGGAACAGGTTACTGAGTTGGATGATCAGCCATGATCATAATGAATGGCGGAGCAGGCTCAAAAGGCTGAATGGCCTACTCCTGCTCCTATTTTCTGTGTTTCTATGACACCGGAAGGACAACGAGCTAACGACAATGAGCATGCGTACCATTAAGAGACCGGCATGATTTAAAGACTATGGGTGCAAAGCATGTACAAAGACTGATGAGAATAATGAACTGCTAATGTGTGCATTGTGGGTAACTTTGGCAACTCACAGTGTAAATGATAATGCATGCAATTTCTTTCTGTTTTTTGCATGATAAGCGGGATGTTTGGGATAGAAATGCAATAATGTATAAATGTGCCTCCAGGCTTGCCGTAGTCATGTGACCTCTACCATGCGGCATTCACTGCAGGCAGCCATAACAAGTTCAGTTCGATAAAGACACAGTCCAAGCAAGACTGTTGTACTGTGTGCTCCTAACAGTAACCAAGGGACTAAAAAGAGTGAGGAAATTAAGGTAATTAATATCAGTAGAGAAAAAGTACTGGAGAAACTTAAGAGATTAAAATCCACAAATCCCTAGGACCCAGGGTTCTAAAAGAGATAGCTGCAGAGATAATAGATGCGTGGCTATGGTTTTCCAAAAATTCTCTGATTCTGGAACGGTCCCAGCAGATTGGAAATGTGGGAATTTCAAGGGTTGATCGCTTTCTAAACTTTAGACAAGTTTGCGTTTAGCATTTAACTTAACTTTAACATTAAATTGTACTTTCTTTTAGCCTTAGTCAGTGGTTAAACAAGCTGCCTGCGAGTGTCAGCTGCACAGTTAGTTAATTAGGTAACTAGTTCAAACTTGTTCCTTAGTCAGCAGGTCTCTGGAATTCTAACCAGTATAAATACACAAAGTTCTGCTTACTTCAGTGCTGTAAAGAAGAGTGCTTAACTCAGGAATTCAGTGCAGTGAGGGAGAAGGTGCTGTTCTGGTCTTTTACAGAACAAGGACTGATCCAAGCAAGGGAGCTAGAGACAGTGAGACCTGAGAGTTGAAGCTCATAGGCATTAATTAGGTGAGCAGGTGGGTAATTGATTTTAGATTTAGATTTAGAGATACAGCACTGAAACAGGCCCTTCGGCCCACCGAGTCTGTGCCGACCATTAACCACCCATTTATACTAATCCTACACTAATCCCATATTCCTACCACATCCTCACCTGTCCCTATATTCCCCTACCACCTACCTATACTAGTGGCAATTTATAATGGCCAATTCACCTATCAACCTGCAAGTCTTTTGGCTGTGGGAGGAAACCGGAGCACCCGAAGGAAACCCACGCAGACACAGGGAGAACTTGCAAACTCCACACAGGCAGTACCCAGAATTGAACCCAGGTCGCTGGAGCTGTGAGGCTGCTGTGCTAACCACTGCGCCACCGCGCCTTTTTAAACTGGTACCGGGGAGATATAAGTATTGTATAAAATTTGTGGCTTAACTAGTTAAACTACTTGCTATCATCAAATTATCGGTAACATTTCTAAACTTAAAACCTAATTAGTTAAATACAGTATAATAGAGATGGTAGGGCAGTTGAAGTGCTGCAGCTGTATCATGTGGGAGCTGATGGACACCATTGTGATCCATGGCAACCACATCTGCAGTAAGTGTCTGCAGCTCAAGGAACTTTGGCACAGAGTTGATGAGCTGGAGTCTGAGATTTGGACACTGCAGTGCATTAGAGAGAGGGAAAGTTACTTTGCTCCAGGAGGAAGTCACATCCCTTGGGCTAGGTACTTCTGATTTGTTCATTCTCAGGGACATGAAGGTGTGACTACAAGTGAGGCAGATATGGGGATCCAGAAGGTAGCAATGGAGGAGCCTCTGCCCTTGCACTTGTCCAACAGGTTTGAGGTTCTTGCAGTTTGTGTGGACGAGAGCAGGGACTGCAGGGAGGTTGATCAAACTGACCACAACACCATGGTGCGGGGGGTCATTCAGGTGGTGGGAGTAAAAAGGAATGTAGTAGTAGTAGCCAACAGTATAGTTGGGGGTTAGATACTGTTTTCCACAAATGTGCGAGTCCCAAAGGCTGTTTTGCCTGCCCTCTGCCAGGGTTAAATACATTTCCTCAGTGCTGGACAGGAACTTGAAGTGGGAGGGGAAGGATCCAGTTGTGGTCCATGTGGGTACCAACGACATAGGTAGGACTAAGAAAAAGGTTCTGCTGAGGGAGTATGAGCAGCTAGGAACTAAATTAAAAAGCAAAATCACAAAAGATATCATCTCTAGATTACAACCTGAGCCACGAGAAAATTGGCATAGGGTAAATAAGACCAGAGAGTTGAATGCATGACTCAAAGATTGGTGCAGGAGAAATTGGTTTCGATTCATGGGACACTGACACCAGTACTGAGGAAAGAGGGAGCAGTCTTCACCTGAATCACGCTGATGAATTACGTAACTAGAGCTGTAGAGAGGGCTTTAAACTAAATAGTTGGACGGTGGTGGGGCGCGGGGTGGGGGGGGGGGGGTGCAGTGGGGGGTGCAGGTTCAGGCGAGAGGAAATTTTAAAAGTTAATGAGAAAAGATTGCAGGGTAGCAATATGTGTAATGATAACCAGAGCGTGACAGGAAGGGACAAAGCATACAAACATAAGAGTGCACTAGCAAATAAGGTCAGAGTAGGGAAACATGGTAAAAAGACAGAATTAAAGGCTCTTTATCTGAATACACTCGTAACAAGATGGATGATTGACAGCACAAATAAAAATAAATGGGTATGATATGATAACCATTACAGAGATGACCAAGGGTGGGAACCAAATATTCAAGGGCATTTGACATTTTGGGAATAAAGGAAAAGGAAGAGCAAGATGTAGAATCAGTTTGGGTGGAGATAAGAAAAAACAAAGGAAAGAAGTTACTGGTGGGAGTAGTTTATAGGCTCCCTAACAGTGGCTACGCTGTAGAATGGAATACAAATCAAGAAATAATGAGGCCTTTTAGGAAAGGTACTGCAATATTTGTGGGTGATTTTAATTTTTATACAAATTGGACTAATCAAATTGGCAAAGGTCGCCTGAAGGATGAGTTCATAGAGTGTATTAGGACAGTTTCTTAGAACATGCTGCAACTAACCTGGAGCAGGCTATTTTAGTCCTGGTAATGTGTAATGAGGCAGGATTAATAAATGACCTCATAGCAAAGGATCCTCTAGGCAAATGTGATCATAACATGATCGAATTTCACATTCAGTTTGAGGGTGAGAAGTTTGGGTCTGAACTTACTGTCTTAAACTTAAATAAAGGCAATTTTGAGAGTTTGAAGATAGAGTTGGCTAAAGTAGACTGGCAAAATAAGTTAAATGGTAAGATAGTAGAGAAGCAATGGCAGACATTTAAGGAGAGACTTCATAACTCTCAACAAAGATATATTCCATTAAGAAAGAAGGACTCAGTGAGAAGGATGCACCATCCATGGCTAACTTCATATCAAATTGAAAGAAAAGGCATACAATGCTGCAAAGATTAGTGGTAGGTCAGAAGATTGGGAACATTTTAGAAACCAGCAGAGGATGACTAAAAAAAGAAGAGAAAAATTAGAGTATGAAAATAAACTAGCAAGAAATATAAAAACAGACAGTAAAATCTTTTACAAGTATATAAAAAGGAAGAGGGAGAACCAAAAATAAGTGTTGGTCCCTTAGAGGATGAGACTGGGGAATTAATAATGCGAACAAGGATATTGCAGAGACTTTGACCAAGTATTTTGTTTCTGTATTCACAGCAGAAGTCACAAGAAACTTGTAAATGTTGATGTTCAGAGAGACTTGGGTGTGCTTGTACAAGGAACACAGAAAGTTCGGGCTGAATTTCGGCGGTGGATGTAAACTATGGGTGGACCGCTCGTTGTGGAACCGCCGCGATATTAAACACTGAAGGATGAGTTCATTTAAATGGATGGGACGGACCATCCCCAACCCCCCCTGCCCCCCCCCCCGATGATGTGGAGGGGATGGACAGTCTGTCCCCCGAAAATGGTGTCCGGTGCCATTATGCAGGTGCTAATGCCATTTTTAAAGGGCTTCCAGCCCTTCCATTTTGTTTAAACATTTACAAATACAGGCATTTTAAATTTAATTAAAAAAATTAAATACATTTTTCTAACCCTTCTGCCACACCACCTATAACCAGACAGTTCATTCCGTGCCCTCTCCCCGCCACCCCAAATAATTACCTTGTGTAACTGACCTTCCCCCCTGGCCAAAGTTCACAAACTTTTATCTTTAACCCTTCCCGCCATCCCCTCCACAAATCATATTAGTTTGACTCCGCTCCTCCCGCCCACACTGAAATACCTACCTGCTCCCCGCTCCCCACAAGTGTCTCGCATCGGATCTCCAGACTAATATCAGAGCAGCAAGGACAGTGGGAGCGCGACGCTCATTAATGCAGGTACTTAAATTTTTTACATATGTAGATGTAGCTCCCATCGCTGAGCGGCAGAGGGCTGGGCCTTCTCGGAGGCATCTTACGGCCCCCCCACCATGACCGCCGCATCGGGGGGGGGGAGGGGGGGGCTGTAAAATCCAACCCTTAGCATGCAGGTACAGCAAGCAATTAGGAAGGCAAATGGCACCACACCTGGAATATTGTGTGCAGTTTTGGTCTCTATATTTAAGGAAGGATATGATTGCTTTACAGGTTCACTAGATTGGTCCCTAGGATGAGAGGGTTGTAATATTATGAGAGGCTGAGTAAATTGGGCCTATATCCTCTGGAGTTTTCAAAAATGAGAGGTGATCTTATTGAAACTTACAAGATTCTGAAGGGGCTCGACAGGGTGGACACTGAGTGGTTGTCTCCGCTGGCTGAGGAATCTAAAACGGCGACACCATTTCAGGATAAGGGGTCAATCATTTGAGACTGAGATGAGGAGAAACTTCTGTACCCCAGAGGGATGTGGATGCTCCACTGTTGAATATATTTAAGGCTTGGATAGACAGATTTTTGGTTTCTCAGGGAATCAAGGGGAGCAGGCAGGATCAGTGATCATATTGAATGGCAGGGCAAACTCGGTGGGCCATTTAATCTGCTACTGCTCCTATGTTCCTATATAACATGGAGTCCAGAACTGTGCACAGTACTCCAAGTGTAGTCTAACTGAAATTAGAGTCATAGAGTCGTACAGCATAGAAACAGGCCCTTCAGCCCACCGCAACCATGCCGACCATAATGCCTATCTATACTACTCCCACCTGCCTGCATTAATTCCATATCCATCTATGCCTTGCTCAGTCAAGTACCTGTCCAGATGCCTCTTAAATGTCGCTACTGTTCCTGCCTCCACCACCTCCTGAGGCAGCTCATTCCAGATACCCACTATTCTTTGTGTGAAAAATTTACCCCTTTGATCCCCTTTAAACCTCATCCCTCTCACCTTAAATCTATGCCCCCTAGTTTTAGTCACCCCTACCATGGAAAACAGACTCTGGCTATCTATGCCTCTCATAATCTTATATACCTCTATCATGTCCCCTCTCAGCCTCCTTCGCTCCAGGGAAAACAGACCCAGCCTATCCAAACTCTCTTTATAACTCAAGCCCTCCAAACCAAGCAACATCCTTGTGAATCTTTTCTGCACCCTCTCTAGCTTCACATTTTTCCTGTAGTGTGGCGACCAGAACTGCACACACTACTCCAAATGCGGCCTAACCAACGTTATGTACAACTGTAACATGACGTCCCAACTCTTGTACTCAATGCTTCGGCCGATGAAGGCAAGCATGCCATAAGCCTTCTTCACCACCCTGTCTACCTGTGTTGCCACTTTCAGGGAACTATGTACTTGCACGCCAAGGTCTCTATGCTCAACAACACTCCCCAGGGCCCTGCCATTCACTGTATATGTCCTGCCCTGGTTTAACTTCCCAAAATGCATCACTTCACACATATCTGCGTAAATTCCATTTGCCACTCCCTTGCCCACTTTCCCAGTTGATCTATATCCTGTTGTCACCTTAGACAACCTTCTTCACTGTCCACTATACCACCAATTTTGGTGTCATCTGCAAACTTACTAATCATGCCCCTTACATTCACATCCAAGTTATTAATATATATAACAAACAACAGAGGGCCCAGCACCGATCCCTGCGGCACATCACTAGCCACCGGCCTCCAATCTGGAAAAACAACCCTCCACTACCACCCTGTGCCTCCTATCACCAAGCCAATTTTATATCCAATTTGCTAGCTCACCCTGGATCCCATGTGTTCGAACCTTCTGGACCAGCCTACCATGCGGGACCTTGTCAAAGGCCTTGCTAAAGTCCATGTAGACAACGTCCATCGCCTTGGCCTTGCTAAAGTCCATGTAGACAATGTCCATCGCCCTGCCCTTGTCAATCCTCTTGGTCACCTCCTCAAAAAACTCAATCGAGTTCGTGAGACATGATTTCCCATGCACAAAGCCCTGCTGACTATCCCTAATCAGACCATGCCTTTCCAGATGCATATAAATCCTGTCTCTCGGAATCCCTTCCAATAACTTTCCCACCACTGATGTAAGGCTCACCGGCCTGTAGTTCCCTGGTTTATCGCTGCTGCCCTTCTTAAGTAAAGGCACAACATTAGCTATCCTCCAGTCTTCTGGTACCTCAACCGTGGCTACCGTGATACAAAAGTCTCTGCCAGGGCCCCAGCAATCTCCTCCCTTGCTTCCCATAGCATCCTAGGATACACCTGGTCAGGTCCTGGGGATTTATCCACCTGAATGCGCTTCAAAACCACCAACACCTCCTCCTTTGTAATGTTGATATGCTCCAGGATATCAGTGTTCCCTCCCTTGAACTCACTAGCTTCCATGACCTTCTCCACGGTAAATAAGGATGAGAAATATTCATTTAACCCTCGCCCATTTCCCGTGGCTCCACACATAGATTGCCACACTGATCCTTAAGGGGACCTACTCTCTCCCTAACTAACCTTTTCTCTTAATATACTTACAGAATCTTTTAGGATTCTCCTTTATCTTATCTGCCAGGGAAATCTCATGGCCCCTTTTTGCCCTCCTAATTTCCTTCTTGTAGTCCTACATCCCCTATACTCCTCGAGGGACTCACTTGATCCCAGCTGCTTGTACCTGACATATGCCTCCTTCTTTGCCCTGACCAGACCCTCAATATCCCTCGTCAACTAAGGTTCCCTAAACTTGCCAGCCTTGCCCTTCCACCTAACAGCCTTTTAAAAGCCTCCCACTTGCCAGAGGTCTCTTTACCTGTAAATAGCCTCTGCCATTCAACTTTTGAGAGTTCCTGTCTGATGCCATCGAAATTAGCCTTCCCCCAATTGAGAACTTCAACCTGAGGACCAGTCCTATCATTTTCCATAACTATCTTGAAGGTAATAAAGTTATGGTCACTAGTCCCAAAGTGCTCCCCCACTGACACATCAACCACCTGCCCGTCCTCATTTCCTAAGAGGAGGTCGAGTGTAGCCCCTTCTCTAGTAGGGCCATCCACATACTGCTTCAGAAAACTATCCTCGACACACTTAACAAATTCTTCCCCATCTGATCCCTTAGCACTAAGGCAGTCCCAGTCAATATTACATATATATGCTACATATATATGCTTCTCCACTTCCCCCTGACTATTGGGGGGCCTATAGTATAATCCCATCAAAGTGATCACCCCTTTCTTATTTCTAAGGTCTACCCATATGGCCTCGCTGGACATTCCCCCCAGGATATCCTCTCTAAGTACTGCCGTGACGTCCTCCCTAATCAATAGTGCAACTCCCCCTCCTCTCTTACCTCCACCTTTGTCACGCTGGAAGGATCGGTACCCTGGAACATTGAGCTGTCAGTCCTGCCCATCCCTCAACCACGTTTCCGTAATAGCTATAATATCACAATCCCATGTACCGATCCATGCTCTGAGTTCATCTGCCTTACCTGTAAGGCTTCTTGCATTAAAGTAAATGCAGTTTAGCCTACCAGACCGTCCACGCTCCCTGTCCTGCCCCTGCCCGGCCTGCCTACTGGACTTGCTTGCTTTAACCTCTACATTTGCCTCAACTATCTCATCGGAGAGACTACTACTTTGGGTCTCACCCCCCCCGCCAGACTAGTTTAAACCCTCCCGAGTAACACTGGCAAACCTCCCCGCAAGGATTCTTTACAGGTTTAACATAACTTCTCTGTTTTTCAATTCCATCCATCTAGAAATGAACCCCAATGCTTTGCTTGCCTTTTTAAAAATGGCCTTATTAACCTGCATCACTACTTTTAGTGCTTCATGTTTCTGTACCTCTTTTCTCCTCTACCCAATTTAGAATCTTATTACTCAAGCAGTATATGACCTCATCATTCTTTCTATCAAAATGTAACACCTCACACTTGTTTATACTGAAATTCATTTGCCAATTACACACCCATTCTGTGGTTTTTTAATGTCTACCTCAGTATTAACAATATCCCCCCAATTTGATGTTGTCCGCTAATTTTGAAGTTGTACTTCCAGTTCCCGAGTCCAAATCATTTATGTAAATTGTGATTTGTTTTTTACATTATGTTCTGTTGTTTCTGACACATAAGGAAACCAAATTTTTTTTGAAATGATTTACTTTGTCCACTTCTACACGTGATGCAGTGCCCAGTAGGTTTGACCTGGCAGGAAAGGCATCACAGATCGCCTGGCCAGGATTCAATCTAAAATTGCATTTGGAGCCCAGTTTCACCATTTAAAGCAAGACTCAGTTGCCTTCTGGCAGGTATCCTTCATGCCCGCAAAAACTGCAGATTAAAATCCAATCCTACGGGAAAGCTGATGGGATTGCTGAGGGGGTTGTGAGGGAGTTACATTACTGCCCTTTTTTGGGCTAGGGTGAGTGTTAAAATTCCCCACCCATATTTGTAAATCCAGGCATTTAGCTACATCAGAAACAGAGGTCGCAACACTGCTTCTACTTTTCAACCAATTTCCTTATCCACTTCCTACTTCTACCTCGGATAAGCTTTGTAGCAGCCTTTCATCTTGAACTTTATTCAAGCCTTTTTGGAACCCAAGATATGTTAATCTGTTAATTGTGTATCAATTGTTTGATTATATGCAGGTGGAGGGTGTTAATTGGGATCTTACTAGAGCACTTATAACCAGACACTTGCTGAGACTGATGGAGGGTTTTGAGTGAGAAACTACATATTTGTAATCCTTTTACTCTGTACAATAAATGTGAAACTGAGTAAAGATAGGCTCCAGCATTATCCTGCCATAACAAGCTTTCTGGAGTTGAACATGGTAGCAGAGGATGGTTGCCTAAAGCTGAAGGTTGGAAACTAGGAATTTTTTTTTTACATAGAAAACTAAATTCGCACGGGCTATTATGGAAAATATGGCAGAAAGCAAGTGTAAATTGTCAGGGTTTGATTATCCTCCAATGTTCTCTGAGTCTGAACCATATGACCCGTGGAAGAATGAAGTGGACATGTGGACATGGGTTACATCTCTACCAAAGAGGAAACAAGGTATGGCCTTGGCGTTGTCACTTCCTACCAAAAGTAAAATCAGAAGTAAAGAGTTTTGTGAATTGGATGCTCATCATTTAGATACTGATGAAGGGTTGGATCTTCTGTTAGAATTCTTAGATGAAATTTACAAGGAAGATGACCTATTGAATGTATATGAGGCATGGTCGGACTTTGATAGATTTCGGAAAACAGATGGTTATTCAATAAATACAGACTGTACAGAAGATTGAGGAAACTCAATTTGAAGATCCCTGGTTCAGTGCAAGCATTTAAATTGCTAGATTGCGCTAGGGTGTCGCAATTGGACAGGCTGCTGGTTCTAACTGGGGTTCGGTTCTTGGACTAGACTCCCTGTTAGATCAAATGTCTGCTGCCTTAAAGAAATTCCTGGGAAAACAGTCATTTCCTGCAGCCCTGGTAGAACAAACAGGGCATTCTGCGATGACACAAAGAATGGAGGACTCAATGTTTACTAGATTTCAAAATGGTCCAGATAATGGAAGCAGGCATAAGTACAATGAAAGAGTTAAAGACAAGAGGATCAAAGCACCTTTAGCAGGTCTGACTATTACAGTGGAAGACAGAATTGGAACAGCAATCACAGGTGAATGAATCCCAGGAATGCTCAAGGAACCGTTAATAGATGCTTCAGATATGACTCAAAGTATCATTATGCAATGAACTGCTCTAAGCGGATGGAAATAACACAAGATGCAGAGAATTCTGAAGCAGAAGAGGAAGATACTGATGAATCTGAACAAATTGTACTAGGCACAAGGAGTTTTAATCCTGTGATGAATGTGTTAGTTGTGGATTTGTTCAACTGTGCTGCATTGGATAGTGCTTGCACGTTGACAGTGTGTGGAGCTGATTGGTTACAATGTTATCTGGATTCACTTAGCAGTGAGGATCGACACAAGGTTAAGGAGTATAAAAGTACTACCAGCTTCAGGTTTGGTGATACAACACATTGAAGTCACTGAAGAGAGTAATAATTCCATGTAAGATAGCTGGAATAAGCCACTTTATCAGTACGGATGTAATCTCCAGTGAGATACCTTTACTGTTGAGTAAGCCTTCAATGAAAGAGGCAGAAATGAAACTTGATATGGAGCATGAGAAGGCAATTATTTTTGGAAAGTCCGTGAATTTGCAATTTACCCAGTCAGGGCATTATTGTATACCCTTAAAAAACTGATGGTTCTAGTCAGAGTGTTAGAGAAGTATTAATGGCATCAGATTTTAAAAATCGGAGAGATAAAAAGCAAATTGTCTTAGATTTACACAAACAATTTGCTCACCCTTCTTGTCAGAGATTAAAAACCCTGCTAAAGGATGCAAGTGTGATTGATGAAGAGTATATGAGGATAATAGAGATTAGTGAAAAGTATGAAATCTGTAAAAAGTATCAGAGGATGCCATCACATCCTATTGTCAGTCTTCCATTGGCATGTGACTTTAATGAAGTAGTTGCCATGGATTTAAAGGTGTGCAACAAAGACAAGAATATTTACATTCTACATTTTATAGACCTAGCAACTATATTTAGTTCTACAAAAATAAGTAGCAAGGACAAAAGGATGATTATAGACAAAATTATGGAGAAGTGGATAGGGACTGGACTTGGGGCACCAGCTAAGTTTCTGACTGATAATGGTGGGGAATTTGCCAATGATGGGTCCAGAGACATATGTGAAACCATGAACATTATGGTTATGAATACTGCAGCTGAAAGTCCTTTCAGGTTTGGGCTCTGTGAAAGGAATCACACAGTCGTTGATGAAATGCTGCATAAAATCTTAGCTGACCAGCAAGTTGACAACTGCTCTGGCATGAGCGGTTCATGCGAAGATTTCACTTCAGATGCTTGGAGGATATAGTCCCTATCAATTGGTCTATAGACGGAATCCCAAATTGTCTTTTGTACTGTGTGATAGTCCTCCTGCTCTAGAAGGTACTACAATTAGTTCAATTTTTCTGCAAATTTGAAAGCTTAACATGCAGGGAGATGGGCTTTCATCAAGGGTGAGGTCTCTGAGAATATTTGGAAGGCTCTGAGGCATTGTATAAGGCCATCTGAGGTGGAATTTAATTCAGGAGATTTGGTAATTTATAAAAGAGAGAGTCATAGGGAATGGAAGGATCTGGTAAGGCAATCAGCCGTGATATTAAGACAGTAGTTATCAAGCATGGAAATCAAACTGTTAAGGTTCATTCCTCACGATTGATTGGGGTTGATTACAAAATCTCAGAATCTGAGCAGTTGATAGAGGAAAACAATACACCTTGTACCTCAAGTACTCATGTGTTTTGTGATTAAGGTTCTGAGGAACAGAATGAGGTAGATCAAGAACTGGATAGTAATGTGAGGAATCATGACACTCAAAAAAGAGCTATTGCATCCAAAGAACAATTGCCCCATGTAGGTACTCGGGTGACATATATTCCAGAGGGGTCTAATAGATGGAGGGATGCAACAATTGTGGGACATGCAGGAAAATCTACAGGCAAGTTTAAATATTGGTTAAGTGTTCAAGATGATGATCAAGAAGCAAGGTCCATGGACTGGCAGAATGGCATGAAAGAGTCGACAGTAAGAAAGCACAGTGCAAGTTCTAATAGTGGGTCTGGAAGTGACTCTTGTGTAAGGAAGCGATCACATACTTGAGAAACAGCCTCCAATAATGTGCGAGGGAGATCTTCTAGCAGTTGTCCCGAAAGACATCAAAGTGCAAATGGAGGCTGTAATTTGAGCAGATTCCACAGTGAATCAAAGACTAGAGAGCAGTCTCGGAATAGAACTAGAAGCAGAAGTCCTCATGACTGTGAAGTTTTAGTGGGTGCCAATAAACTTGAGGATAAACTAATAAGAGAAGCAAAATATAAGGAATTAGAGAGCTGGGAGTTTTGTCTGAGGTACCAGATAGGGGATAGCAGCCTTGTCGTATAGATGGATTTGTACTGAAAAGTCCTTCCCGATGGAACTTGTAAGGCTAAAGCGAGGCTAGTTGTGAGGGGTTTTGAAGAGTGACTGGGTGATACCGATGTTAGAGTGGATTCTCCTACAGCTGTAAAAGTAATCTTGAAAATCCTTTTAGCTCTTTTGACCACATATTCATGGGAGTGTAGATCCATTAACATAAAAGCCGCATTTCTGCAGGGTGATACTTTTCAGAGAGAAGTGTTTCTGAAACCACCTAAAGAGGCAACAGATGCAGAAGGAAAACTAGGGAAACTGAACAAATGTATCTGTGGCCTTAAAGATGCTTTCAGGGTGAGATCTGTTTTGTTGAAAATTGGTTGTGTTCAACTAAAAGCAGATCCTACAATATTTTATCGATATCATTAAGGTAAATGTTAAGGCATCTTCATGAGTATATTGATGATTTCTTCTGGCGTGGCACTGTGGATTTTGAGAAATATGTTATTGATAAGATTGGGAGTCAGGCTAGTGGGCCCTTTAAATATATCAGTTTAGATATTAAGCAGACTAAGTCTGGAATAACTTTAAATCAACAATCCTATTTAGAGAGCGTTACTCCTATCCCTGTTAATCATGTTAGGTCATCACAGAAAGATTATGATATACCTAAAGCAGAGACTGAGCAATCGTGAAGCTTGCTTGTTCAATTACACTGGTTGTAGTTTCAGACTAGGCCTGATGCAAGTTTTGATGTGCTGGAGTTAAGCATGATGATGAAACAACTAAAAATTGAGAATGTTTTAAGGGAAAATAAAACATTAGAAAGAAGTAAATCTGGAGAAATGTGTACTGAAGTTCCCATCCTTTGGTGACCCAAAGAACATGAAGCTAATAATTTTTAGTGATGCTTCGCATGCTAATCTTCCTGATGGGTATTCAAGTGCAGCTAGTTTCATAATATGTCTGATGGGTGAAAATGGCAAATGTTGTCCTTCAGCTTGGGATGCTAAGAAAATAAAATGGGTTGTTAAAAGCACTTTAGCTGCAAAAACACTGGGTCTTGTGGAGGCAGTAGATATGGGGTTCTATTTGTCGGGTATTTTGGGTGAACTTCTGAACAAGGGACATACTGAAGATACGATATCCATTGAATATTATGTGGATAATCATTCTTTGTGGAACAATATACACTCTACAAAAAGTGTGAATGAGAAAAAACTATGAATTGACCTTGCTGGATTGAAACAAATGTTGGAGAGAAAAGAAATCTCAAAACTTAAATGGGTAGATGCAAGTCATCAGCTGTCCGATTGTTTCACAATCATGTGCGCTTGTTAATAATTTGTGCATAATATGGAATTTATTTTAAAATGTTGTTTGAGCATATTAATCCATGTTGTATTAAAAAAGAAGGGAATCTGTTAATTATGTATCAATTGTTTGATTATATGCAGGTGCAGGGTGTTAATTGGGGTATCTGAGCACTTATAAGCAGACACTCACTGAAACTGCTGGAGGGTTTTGAGTGAGGAGTCAATGTTTGTAATCCTTTTTAATCTGTACAATAAATGTGAAACTGAGTAAACATAGGCTCCGTCATTATCCTTCCATAACAAGCTTTTTGGAGTTGAACAAGGTATACTAAGTAATAGCCCGATCCAATGAAATTCTACAAAAATAAGGAAGTTGGTGATACAGAATATGCCCCTCCTGAAACCTTGTTAGCGATCAATTACTAGATTATTTTAATTTTGGTAACTTCATTCCTTATGATCCTTATGATTATTTTGCTTTGTCTCATCTGTCGGTATTTATATAGGTATGTTTTATCATCTGCCTTGAAAATAGTTATCAAATTGGTTTGTTTCCAGTCCAGTAGGGCCTCCCCGGTATTCATGGATACTATCTTGATGACCATGAGCATTTTTCCTTGGTCTCGTTTTCAGGTGCATAGACCTCGATTTTTATGGGGTTGTGGGCTGGGATGCAGGAAGTGTGCACTGACAGGTCAGGGATGTGGAGGCCCTGCCAATCTCCTGGCTGGAAAGCAGGAACAGGAATATAGCTGTTGCCATGGGAACTGTCCTTGGCAGTCGGCGGGCTTTGTATTGCCTCAACAATTCCGTTCTGAATCAGGTAGGGCTGGAGGTTACTTCAACAATCACATGGAATTGGGAAGGCCTGGTGATTACTTCAACAATCACAGTGGTATCAGATAGGGCTAGCAAATCTCATTGTGTGATCAGAGGGATGGATACTGAGGCTGCAGATTCACAGATCAGGAGACGTTGGGGCTGGGAAAGCCTAAAGACACCTTGTGGGAAATCCCAGCACCTCCTGGGCCTCAAGGAGTTCAAAGAGAAGGAAGCTTCTCAAAGTAGGAAATTGGCCTGGGGGTGAGTCCGGCATCCTATTAGAAGTGCCACAGGAGGCGACAACAGGTCACTGAAGGCAATTTTAAAAGGTAAGTGACACTCATGATTGGGCTTGCCATGGCCTTCAGAAATGCAGCACCAGGGAGACCCGGGGGCCAATTGATTTGTTTCCAGTCCAGTAGGGCTTCCCCTGCATTCATTGACTCTGTTGGCATGGGCGTGCATTCCAAGGCGGCACCACATTTCTTTGATGCCTTCCTGAAGTCACTCACTGATGCAGTCTCACAGAGGAGAGATCTGCTCTTCCTGGCCTCAGGAAGGAGAAGTCTGCCCAGTGAGACCAAAGGGCTTGGATGGAGGTGGCCAGAGGTCAGCAGCCGGCGACCCTGGAGAAGGACCATGGTCCAGTGTAGGAAATGGTTCAATGACGTCTTGCGGTCTGGTAAGGTGAGTCCAGCAGCACCCAGTTGATTGGGCAGCAGCTCTCGATGCAGCAGAATGCAAACGAGCTGACCTCACAGAATGTCCATTGTTCTCCATCACATTATGGGGTGACATTCATATGGGGAACATCAGCCCATGTATGTCATGCTGGAAGAGATGAGGGAGGGCATCCTACTTATGAATCATTCTCCCACTGAGCCGTTGTAGAGCAGGAGCAAAGTTGGCCTGCTGAAATGGTGCCAACATCCTCGGTAATGAGGGATTCCGTGGAACCTGCACTGTCACATCATACCTCAGCACCTTCCACCAGTGCAGACACACTCACCTCAGTTGGTCCACAGATTAGTGTAGAAAAGGGAGCACTGGGTGAACCTCACATCATGCACAAGCAGGAGGTGGAAGGTAAGGCAGAGTCAGCTGTGGGCAGTCCCCCTCAGAGGATGGAGGACAGACACAGCAATGCTTCATTGGGCAAAGATGCTGGGCCTCAAATGTCACAAGCAAGGAGGGTCTTTGAGAACCAGAGGCAGATGAGTTCTTGTTTGTCTGAATTCCCTGAGGTCTTAAGGAGCCATGGACAGGCAATGGAGAGGTCCATGCAGTGCATGTGCTCTGTTGTGATTCAGGGATTCAACCGCGTGAGCTCCTCAATTGAGAGATTGGGCAACCTCTTGGAGAGCCATATGCAGCACCACTCTGAGTGGGTGTAGGAGCAGCACACTGATATGCATTGAAAGATGAAACTCTCTGTAGCATTAGTCGTTCAGTGGCGCTGATGTCATAGAGGTGCTCAGAGTGGATGCCAGCTGCGTCCCAGTCAGTGGCCGCATCCAGCATCCAAGTGCGTCAAGAATGGGCTGAGATGTTCATAGTGGCAGGCGAAGAGGTACTGGCATCACCCTTTGGTCCCTCACCTCCTCCAACTCAGGAGCCATCTGTGTGCCAAGGCCCTGCGACAGTGGCAGCCCCTGCCATGACGCAGGCACAACAGCCTCTGGAAGAGTTCCTACGGTCACCTCCAAGATGAGGACAGAAGCCGCGCGCATCTCAGTCAGAGGCAGAGAGTAGGAAGCAGGCTGCGTCTACTCATCCTCTGCCACAGAAGGAGCACCCCATAGAAGTATTAGGGAGAGGAAGATACTACGCCTTCTCTTAATGGGTCATCTAGGTACTATTTTCTACATCTGTCTGTTATTTCCTTTGTATCACAATATAACTTCTTTATTTCACTACTGTGGTTGATGTCTCATCTCAGAAGGGAGATGTAGCATTGTGGGGTGCGTGGCAGAGATGTCAGGTCTGGGAATGTTATGTGCCCATGCATTATGATGTTGGACGATGTTGGCAGAGGAACCCTCATTCTGCATGCTCATGGGCGGCACAGTGGCGCAGTGGTTAGCACCACAGCCTCATAGCTCCAGCGACCCGGGTTCAGTTCTGGGTACTGCCTGTGCGGAGTTTGCAAGTTCTCCCTGTGACCGTGTGGGTTTCCACCTGGTGCTCCGGTTTCCTCCCACAGCCAAAGACAGCAGGTTGATAGGTAAATTGGCCATTGTAAATTGCCCCTAGTGTAGGGAGGTGGTAGGAGAAAGGCGTGGATGTGGTAGGGAATATGGGGTTAATGTAGGATTTGTATAAATGGGTGGTTGTTGGTCGGCACAGACTCGGTGAGCCGAAGGGCCTGTTTCAGTGCTATATCTCTAAATAAATAAATGGCTGGCAATGGAATCCCAGTTAAGGGTCATAGTGGGGAAATAGTTCTCCAAGAAAGCTGGAAGATAAGTTTAGGGGTCATTACTTGCAAGGGCTCAGGGCCATCAGGTGAAGTGCTGCTGAATCAGCATGGCCCTTGCTGCCATGCCAGCATCTAGTTCACTCTGAGGTCTTGGACCATTGTGCTCTGATTCGCAATGACCTGAGGCCTTACAACCCCCACAGGAGTCCCTTACCTGCAGCTGTCAAAGTCACTGTCACCCTGAGTTTCTATGCAATCTCTATGTTGCTCCAGGGATCATCTGTGGACTTAGGTGGCATCTCGCAATCGGCAGCACATCATGCTATCAGGCAGCTCATGGATACCATATTCTGGAGGGCAGGGAGCCGCATCCACTTTGACACTTTGAGCTCAACAGGCAATTAATTGAAGGCATGTGGGCTTGCCATTCCCTCCCTCCCAGTGTTCCTTTAAAAATGGCTTCACATTCCAGAGGCAGCAGGACCCAGTACTGACCTCTAAGAACATGATCTTCAAATCGCCTGTGTACCCACTCCCGCCCCCAGTAGGGTTTAAAAATCCAGCCCCATGTTTCTGCTATCAGGCAGCTGACAACACACATCACCCCCACCTACACCTAACCCTTCCCCCCCCCCACCCCCCTCACCCTTGCCCCCACATTGAGGTTCATATTATGTTCCAGCGCTAGTGACGCCATTGGGCCATTATTATTATGATGGTGGGGTATGCGATTGGTTGGAGGTAGGATTTTAGTCCCTCACCTGATCCTTTCTTGCTTGCTGTGGGTGGAGTTTAAAATCGAGGCCATAGTCTCTGTTCTTGTGGCATTATTGCTTTGGAACCCTTTAGGCTTACCTCAGAAGTCCATGCAAAATGATATCAAAACCATCAAGTTTTGTTTTAGAATCTCCTGTAATAAGCATCAAGCTATTAGTGTCTCCTGCAGTGAATAATTCTAGGGAATAATCAGAAACCATGTAATAATTAAGATGCTTTATTCACTAATTTCAGATTTAATGCCCTCATTTTTATCCCTTTTACAGGTTGATGATGTCATACACTACGGACCTTGGTCCTTCCCTTTGGTTTTTCAAAGAGTGAAATTTATGCAAATATACAAAACAAAACAAAAACAAGAAAAATGAGAAAAACATACAATATTAGTTGTGTACCCAACTAAAGAATAATATTGATTTTTTTTCCTCTTTCTACAGGTTATCAGAGGATTCTTGCCAATTTCTGCTTCTTCATGCTTACTCTATTACTGACATCATATGCAGCTACATCCCTGGCCATGGCTGTTGGTGCTGGATTGGATACAATGACTACTGCAAGTGTGATAATCAATGGTGCTTTTGTTTTTACATGTGTAAGTACTGAAGTTTTATGATCTGAAGGTAATATTCATTGGTACGGAATTTTCTTTATATATGTTGTCCTCCTCAGCATTGTGGCTAAGTCACTATCTACACTAGACCTCACTACCATGAATAACCCTCTACCTGCCATCCTTGTTATTACCAGAGATAGCTCCCCACCTGTTCAAATTCATATTGTCCTTAAGAAATAGGAACAGGATAAGGCCATTCAGCCTGTCAACCTGCTCCATGGCTGATCTTCTACGTCAACACCATTTTCCTGCACTATCCCCATATCCCTTGCTGTTTTTATTATGTAGAAATCTATCAATCTCCATCTTAAACATACTCAACAACTGAGCCTCCACAGCCCGCTGGGACAGAGAATTCCAAAGATTCACTACCCTCTGAGTGAAGAAATTCCTCCTCATCTCAGTCCTCAATCCCTTATTCTGAGACTGTGTCCCCTGGTTCTAGACTCCACAGCCAGGGAAACATCCTTCCTGCATCTACCCTGCTGAGCCCTATAAGAATTTTGTATGTTTGAATGCGATCACGTCTCATTCTTCTAAACACCAGAGATAAAGGCCCAGTCTATTTAATTTTTCCTCATAGAACAATCCCTCCATCCCAGGAATTAGTTTGGTGAACCTTCGTAGCACTCCCTCTATGGCAAGTATATCTTTCCTTAGGTAAGGAGCCCAAAATTGCACACAATACTCCAGGTGTGGTCACACCAAGGCTCTATATAATTGCAGTAAGACATTTTTACTCCTAAACTCAAATCCTCTCATAATAAAGGCCAACATACCATTCAGGTGAGTGCAGAAGCCCATAAGCCTGTGCCATATTGTCATCAAAGACATTAGCTGACAATTAATAATACCAATACTCCCTTCTTATGCTTTGGATGCCTCTTGGCTCAGCAGTCCTTCACTAATTACACTATTCCCAATACAAATGGCATGGTTGCTGAAATTCCCACTTGTTCCGTTCTTCCTGGTTTTATCACAAACTCTCCATCAGTTGTTGGCTTTGTAACCCACTCTATTGCATTTGAAATATCTTAGTCTGTATTTTCCACTGGGACACTTATGGGATGTGACCATTGCTGGAAAGACCATCCCTAATTACCCTTGAGCTGATAGTGGTGATCTGCCTTCTTGAACTGCTGCAGTCTGTGTGGTGTAGATACACCCACAGTGCTGTTAGGTCTGGAGTTCCAGGATTTTGACCCAGCGACGAATGAGGAACATTGATATGTTTCCATTTCAGGATTTGTGTGGCATTCAAGTAGTGGTGTACTCATGCACCTGCTGTCCTTGTTCTTCTAGGTGGTGCAGTTTGTTTAGAAGGTGTTATTGAAGAAGTCTTGGCAAGCTGCTGCAGTGCACCTTGTAGATAATGCGCTGGTGGTAGAGGTAGTGAATGTTTAAGGTAGTGGATGGGATGCCAATCAAGCGGGATGTTTTTTCCTGGATGGTGTCAAACATTTTGAGTGTTGTTGTGCCTGTACTCAACCAGACAAATGGAGAGTCTTCCATCACACTCCTGACTTCTGCCTTGTAGATGGTGAAAAGGCTTTGGGAAATCAGGAGGTGAGTTACTTGCCACAGAATAGTCAACCTTTGACCTGCTCTTGTAGCCACAGTATTAATGTGGCTCGTCTGGTTAAACTTCTGGTCAATGGTAACCCACAGGATGTTGATGGTGGTGGATTCAGCAATGGTAATGCCATTGAATGTCAAGGGGAGTCGTTAGACTTTCTCTTGTTGGAAATGGTCATTGTCTGGCACTTGTGTGGTGTGAATGTTACTTGCCACTTATCAGCCCAAGCTGAATGTTGGCACGGGCTTGCTGCATGCAGGCATGGACTGCTTCAGTATCTGAGGAGTTGCAAATGGAACTGGTTATTGTACAATTAACAGCGAACAGCCCCACTTCTGAAATAAAAACAAAGTGCTGGAAATACTCAGCAGGTCTGGCAGCATCTGTGGAGAGAGAAGCAGCATTAACATTTCAGGTCTGTGACCTTTCATCAGGATTGGCAAAGGTTAGAAATGTAATAGGTTTTAAGCAAGTGAAGGGGAATGGGTGGAAAGAGAAGAAAAGGGAAGGTGTGTGATAGGACAGAAGGCCGGAGAGATTAACTGATTGGGGGAGGTGGTGGCGTACTGGTATTGTCACTGGACGAGTAACCCAGAGACCAAGTTATTGCTCTGGGGACATGGGTTCAAATCCCACCACAGCAGAAGGTGGAATTTGAATTCAATTAATAAATCTGAAATTTAAAGCTAGTCTAATGATGGCCATGAAACCAATGTCGATTGTTGTAAAAACCCATCTGGTTCACTAATGTCCTTTAGGAAAGGAAATCTGCTGTCCTTACCTGGTCTGGCCTACATGTGACTCCAGATCCACAGCAATGTGGTTGACTCTTACATGCCCTCGAAATGGCCTAGCAAGCCACTCCGTTCAAGGGCAATTAGGGATGGGCAATAAATGTTGGCATGGCCTGCGATGCCCACATCCCATGAATGAATTTAAAAAAAATGTAATAGGGCAAAGGCAAAGGGAGTGTGCTAATGGTGTGGTGAAAGATAAAGCATTAGTGCAGAGACAGTGTTAATGGCAGAATAATGAACATCTCTGTCAAAGCACAAACATGAAAAACTGAGTTTAAGGCAGGCACATGGTAAAAAAAATGACAAAATAAAATAATAATAAAAAAGGACCAGTCATGCTGTGAAATTATTGAACTCAATGTTCAGTCCGGTAGGCTGTAGCGTGCCTAATCTGAAAATCAGGTGCTGTTCCTTGAGCTTGCGTTGATGTTCACTGGAAGACTGCAGCAGGCCAAGGACAGAAATGTAGGCATGAGAGCAGAGGATGTGTTGAAATGGCAAACAACTGGAAGCTCAGGGTCATGCTTTCGGACTGAGCAAAAGTGTTCCGCAAAGCGGTCACCCAATCCATGTTTCTTCTCCCCAATGTAGAAGAGACTGCATTGTGAGCAGCAAATATAGTATACTCAATTGAAAGAAGTACAAGTAAATTGTTGCTTCACCTGAAAGGAGTGTTTGGGGTCTTGGATGGTGAGGAGAGAGGAGGTTAAAGGGCAGGTATTACACCTCCTGCGATTGCATGGGAAGGTGCTGCGGGAAGAGGTGTTGGGGTGATGGAGGAGTGGACCAGAGTGTCGCAGAGGGAATGATCCCTTTGGAATACTGACAGGGGAGGGGTGGGGAAGATGTGTTTGGTGGTGGCATCATGCTGGAGGTGGCGGAAATGGCGGAAGATGATCCTTTGGATGTGGAGGCTGGTGGGGTGGAAAGAGAGGACCCTGTTGCTGTTCTGGGAGGGAGGGGAAGGGGTGAGGGCAGAAGTGCAGGAAATGGGTCTTTTTAAAATTAATTTGTGGTATGTGGGCATCGCTAGCTAGGCCAGCATTTATTGCCCATCCCTAATTGCCCTTGAACTGAATGGCTTGCTAGGCCATTTCAGAGGAAATTTTAAGAGTTTAGAGTTTAGAGATACAGCACTGAAACAGGCCCTTCGGCCCACCGTGTCTGTGCCGACCATCAACCACCCATTTATACTAATCCTACACTAATCCCATATTCCTACCACAACCCCACCTATCCCTATATTTCCCTACCACCTACCTATACTAGGGGCAATTTCTAATGGCCAATTTACCTATCAACCTGCAAGTCTTTTGGCGTGTGGGAGGAAACCGGAGCACCCGGAGGAAACCCACGCAGACACAGGGAGAACTTGCAAACTCCACACAGGCAGTACCCGGAATTGAACCCGGGTCGCTGGAGCTGTGAGGCTGCGGTGCTAACCACTGCGCCACTGTGCCGCCCTAAAAGTTAACCACATTGCTGTGGGTCTGGAATCACATGGAGGCCGGACCAGGTAAGGACAGCAGATTTCCTTCCCTAAAGGGAAGGAAACTAGTGAACCAGTTGGGTTTTTATGACAATCGGCAATGGTTTCATAGTCACCATTATACTAGCTATTTAAATTCCCAGATTAATTGAATTCAAATTTCACCATCTGCTGTGGTGGGATTTGAATCTATGTCGCCAGAGCAGTAGCCTGGAGCTGTGGGATACCCATCCAGTGATACTACACCGCCACCGCCTCCTCCATCAGACACGGTTGAGGGCCCTGTCAACTACAGTAGGGGGGGGAATCCTCAGTTGAGGAAAAGTAAGACATATCAGAAGCGCTGTTGTGGAAGGTTGCATCATCAGAACAGATGCGTCGGAGATGGAAAAATTGGGAGAATGGAATAGAGTCTTTACAGGAAGCAGGGTGTGAGGAAGTGTATTCAAGGTAGCTGTGTGAGTCGGTGGGCTTATAATCAATATTAGTGGACAGTCTATCCCCAGAAATGAAGACGGAGAAGTCTAGGAAGGGAAGTGTCGGAGATAGACTGTGTAAAGGTGAGAGATGGTGGAAATTGGAAGCAAAGTTGATGAAGGCCCCACTTCTGACTTTATAATGAAGGGAAGGTCATTGCTGAAGCAGGTCAAGCTGATTGGGCCTCGGACGCTGCCCTGAGGAACTCTTGCAGCAATGTCCTGGGGATGAGATGGTTGCCTCCAACAACTACAACCATCTTCTTGAGCTAGGTATGACTCCAGCCAGTGGAGTGTTTTCCCCTAATTTCCATTGATTTCAGTTTTACTTAGGCTTCTAATGCCACATTCGGTCAACAACTTGTATTTATGTAGCCCCTTTAACACACTAAAATGTCCCAAGGCACTTCACAGAGGCATTTTAAAACAAAATATGACACCATAAGGAAAATATTAGGGCAGATGACCAAAAGCTTGGTTGAAGAGATAGTTTTAAGGAATGTCTTAATGGTGGAAAGCAAGTTAGAGAGGCGGAGAGATTTAGGGAACGAATGCCAGAGCTTAGGGCCTAAGCACATGAAGGCACAGCTCCCAATACGGAATGCTCAAAAGGTCGGAATTAGAGAAGCGCAGATATCATGGAGGATTATAGTGCTGGAGGAGATTACAGAAATAGAGAGGGGCCCGGTCATGGAGGGATTTGAAAATAAGGATGAGAATTTTAAAATCGAGACGTTGCTTAATGGGTCCCAGTATAGGTTAGTGTAGCAAACTAGCTGAGTATGAGAGAAAAGGAAATAGAAAGATATACTGAAAGGCTGAGATGAAGCAGATAAATGGATGGAGACTTGTGTGGAGTTTCAACACCAGCACAGACTAAATGGACCAAATGGCCTGTTTCTGTGCTTTATATTCTATAAAATT
The DNA here is from genome assembly GCF_036365525.1 of Heterodontus francisci. NCBI lineage: Eukaryota > Metazoa > Chordata > Chondrichthyes > Heterodontiformes > Heterodontidae > Heterodontus > Heterodontus francisci. The sequence goes on along the minus strand of NC_090390.1, from coordinate 17,085,500 downwards.
GTCTGTAATACCTGAAATGCTATCTTGCCAGTTCTCTCCACAGATGCTGCCTGGCGTGCTGAGTGTTTGCAGTATTTTCTATTTTGTTTCAAATTTCCAGCATCTGCAGTATTTTGCTTTTTGGGCATTTTATTCATTTGCTGTTTATGTGAACTTGCTGTGCGCAAGTTGATTGCTATATTTACCTACAGGGCACAATAAGGGAAAATTGATTGCAAATGGGAAATATCCATATTATAGTGCACTGTGCATTATTAGATATAACTGGCAATTGTTTCCTTGAGAGATGCCCTGGAGACGTCAGTTTACTTCTTTTGGCATTGTGTAACAGTGCAATGGTTGGCTCAGGTAGCTCTGACTGCAAGGCCACCCTCTGTGGCTTTGGATCATACCATATGTTGACCTCCTTTCTCAGTGCCAAGAATCTGGGTCCTCTTTTTCAGGTTGCAGATAATGACACCTGAACTGGAGAGTTTAAAGTTTTGACCTCAGTACCTTGAAGAAGCACTCGCCTGATATTTTAGTGAGCCACACTGTTACAGTTACTAAATGGTTGGCTTGGCCCTTTCTGCTGGTGCAACATCACAGAATCTATCCTCCCCAACCATGCCTGCAGGATGGTCTTCCTACAGAGAATGCTAATGGCACTGGGGTCTGCTGTGTTTATTTAAGTTTACCAAGGAAAATTGACTGGCCCTTAGTAATAAAACATGGATGAACCGAAGTGCTGTTTTGCTGCTGTTTCAATGATAAGTTAACTGTGGAGGAACATCTGATACAATGGCCTGAATATTAACAGGATTGACTTCGGTAGGTGGTGGCGGGAGTGGAGGGCAGGAAAATCAGTTTTAACTCCACAGCATGGTCTTTCCTCCTTGACAAGCTCCCCCTGCCCAGAAGTCAGATTGATTGACAGGCTTAGCTTCCAGTCGGGCAGAATGAACACTGGAGCAGGCCGCAGGAGGAGATAGGTCTGATCCCCAATCCTGGGGAGGTGGTGGTGGGGGGGACGGCGCACGTGGTGAGGCAGGGATCAGATCCCTGACCCCGAGTTGGAGGTACGGGGAAGCACTCCTGCTCCTCCTGAGCCACAAAGGCACTTAGCTTCTCCCCAAAGCTGTCCTCACCTCCCTTCAGCTTCTGGGTTTCCCAAGGCCTAGTAAACTACAAATCAAGTTAAATCAGAGACTGCTAGTCTCATTAAGATATTTAAATTGCCAACCCACCTCCTGGGAGCAGGTTGGCTGGCTGTCCCTTGTCCCGCATCCGATAACTCCAGAAGTGAGCGGGTTGGAAGGACGTTGGGGTCGGGTTTAAGATTTAAAATTTTTTTTACCATCTGTCCTGAGCCCAACACACCCATCTTCCAGGGTTAGCATTCACACCCAATGATTTTTGTTAGTAAATGGAAATTTCGAGACAGTTAGAATGTTCAGAGTCCAAAAGTTTGCATACTCAGTTTTGCCTTATAAGGAGACAGTAACACTGGGCATTTCCCAGTTCTAATTATATAAATACTTTTTATTGGCAGATCTTTTCTGGCCTTCTTGTGAACTTGCCAAGTATTTCGGACTGGCTGAACTGGCTCCAGTACTTCAGTATCCCTAAGTACTGCTTTGCAGTAAGTTATTGCTTATCTTCATGTTACATTAATTGGACCAGAACAGTTTATGTTTTGTTTCCACAATATCAAATAAAACATCAAATCCCACAGGCCTGCATCTTTGAATTTGCATTGTGGTAGTGAGAAAACAATTCATGGGAAAGTGGGGAATAAGAAAGATGTGGCTGGAATTTGTACATCTATTACACATGCAGATGAACATGGAGGCATAATTTAGTGTTGAATTTCATTTAAACAGCTACTTGGGATGGAACAATGGCCTTATTTTATAGCCCAATCTCTGACTCATGCTCCTGTCTGTCAAGGATCCATACTGGAATGTCAGCCTCATAAAATGATCTTTTACAAATACTACTTTTCACCAAACATCATTTCACTGCAACACTTTAATTTTACCAATTAAAGGAAAAAGAATGTATCCTGCATGTTTTAATACGCAACAAATAAAGCAACAATAACAATATGCATTTATATAACAACATTAATGTAATAATATGTCCCAAGGCGCTTCACAGGAGCATAACCAGACATAAATTGGCATTGAGCCAAAGAAGGAGACATTAAGACTGGTGACTCGGTCAAAAGAAGATAGACAGGCAGAGAGGTTTATGGGGGTAATTCTAGAGCTTGAAGCCTAGATGGCTGAAGGCACAGCCACCAATGGTGGGTGAAGGAAGTGAAGAATGCAAAATTCTCAGAGGGTTGTAGGGATGGAGGAGGCTACAGAAGAAGGGCTGCACCATGAAGGGATTTGGACACACAGATGAGAAGTTTAAAATTGAGGCATTGGTGAACCAAGAGCCAGTGTAGGTCAGCGAGCACAGGGATGATGAGTGCATGGGATTTTGTGAGTTAGGATATGGGTACCAGAGTTCTGGATGAACTTACGTTTATGAATGGTGGAAGATGGGAGGTTAGTTGAGAGAATATTGGAAGTAGATGGTCTTTGTGATGGAGGGGATATGGAATTAGAAGTTCAACTCAGGGTCAAATAGGACACTGAGGTTGTGAACCATCTGGTTTAGCCTGAGACAGTAGCCAGGAAAGGGGTGAAATTGGTGGATAGGGGAAAGAACTTGTGGCGAGGACTGGACAATGGCTTTTCTCTTCCCAATGTCTAATTGTAGGAAATTGTGGTTCATCCAGGGATGGATGTCAGACAAGCAGTGCAGTCCGTCAAAGCAAAGCCAGTGTGGGGGTCGAGAGAGACAGTGGTGAGGTAGATCTGGACATCATCAGCGTACAGGTGGAACAAGATGTGTTTTTTGATGATATGTTTAAGCAACTCTTAAATATGTTTTTTAAGGCACTGCAGGTGAATGAATTCAGAAATCTATACTTCTGTAATGACGAACAAAGGAATGACACAACATTCTCACAGGCAGTAGCTAATTGCTCTGGGAGCATGTCACCAAGTAAAGGAATGTAAGTTTCAATTGGTTATACATCTAAAAGAGAAAGTTTAAATTTGTTATCTCTGCTAGAAACAGCTGATTATCTTCAACAGGTGTTGCTTAAATTTTCTCTGAGCTGTTGGTATTCACATCCTTGTTATGATCCTTTGAAAATCCATATAGATGGGAATTGTTAAAGCAAATTGAAAAATATATGCAATGTTTCCCATTCTTTCCTAACCAACAGTATTTATTTATGGTAACTCTTCAGACACTGTTTAATCCAAACCTTTTAAAAGATATATCTATTACATCTATAAATATTAAAAATATCCAGTGCACACATCCTGTCAACATTTTCTGTTACAAATATTTATATCCACATATATTATGGAGACAGTCTATATAAATTTGTCACATTGTAATAACTCCCTCCTGAAATTTGTGAAGCTGCTGCAGAACCACTGGTCCGAGGGTAGTTGCAGTGTGACAAATTCACATAGATAATTTACATTATAAGTGGTGGTGTAGGAATTTATAATGGAAATATAAAAATCAGGACAGAACATATGATTTTAAAATAGGGACTGAGATTCAACTGTGTGTCCTGGTCCAACTATCCCCCACTGTCTGAGGCCACTTCACTTGAAAATTACACTAATTGGCCAGTCGTAACCTGTGTGCTTGATGGAAATGGGTGGCAGGTGGGTAAAGTTGCATTCTTGACATTAGTCATATTAACTGTGCAGTTGTCAATGGTGGGAAAGCTCCAAGGAGGCGTTGCTGCCATGATGCAGAGGGACTGGAATTTGAATCGGTGAACAGCTAATTAGAATGCATTCGCATTGAATTGAAGCCAATTTTATTGGGGGGGTTTCAAATGTAGTCAGTGGCGCACGGGGATCACATATCTTCAGATCCCCGGCCATTTAAAGGTGGCACCACTGAGTCGAGGCATCAATGTCACCATGGAATGCAGCCACGATGAACAGTGCATAGGGAAAGAGGGGTAAGTGGATGCCATTATTGGCCTGTGGTGCTGGGCTGTCTGCAAGGGCGAGCACAGTCCCAGGTACTGGGCTCTCTGCAAGGGCGGGCACAGTCCCAGGGGCTGGGCTCTCTGCAAGGGTGGGCACAGTCTCAGGTACTGGTCTCTCTACAAAGGTGGGCGCTGAAGGCTATTTGTGTGTTTTCAAAACAGAAGCAGCAACGGGAAGGTCACAAGGCAAGGTTGTCTCTCCAAGGATAGTGCTTGCGTGGGGCAGAGATCAGCTGACATGGGTCTCATACATCCAGTCTTTATAGACACCTGTGCTGGTCAGCAGCAACTCAAAGGGAGGGAAGGCCAGGATCTGGTTGGACATGCCAGTGAAGTTTGAATAGGGGAGTGCCAACAGCCGGCAACACCAAGAAGGGCTTATCTGTGCCAGAGAGTGTACTGGACTCACCTCAACTACCCGCAAATGTCCAAGCAGCGATGTCAGTGAAGACTACGGCTCTCCAGAGAGACCATCACTGACTTATGCACCATGCTCCAGGGTGAGCTGTAACCCATGGGCTTCATTGGACACCTATTGCCCGTGGCCCTGAAGATCACCGTGGCACTCAACGTTTCCACGTCTGGGTTTCTCCAGGAATTCACCCGCAACATGTGCAAGGTCTGCAAGCAGCAGCTCATCACTGCATCAAGAAGGTGACCAATGCCATGCTCAAGAAGGCCGACAACGATGTGTGATACAGAACCGACCCTGACAGGTGAGCCATCGGCTTTGGTGTCATTACTAGATTCCCCCAGGTGCAAGGTGTCATCAAGGCTCCCACCGAGTAGCCAGAGGCCTTCACCAATAGTAAAGGCTTCAATTCCATTCTATTAACGTACAACTGGCCTATGACCATCAGTGTGTACCCGCTTCCTGGAAGCAGCCACGATGCCTACATACATCGACAGTCCAGGTGCCACAAATTTTCAGGCCACCTGCTTGCCGTCAGTGATGAATTCTCAGGGCAAGTGCTACCGTTGAAGACATGGCTACTCACCCCTGTAAGGAACCCTTGCACTGCAGCAGAGGAGAGGTACAACACCTGCCACGGGTCCACCTGAGCGACCATCAAACAGGTCATTGGGCTGCTAAAGTGGAGATTCCAATGCCTCGATCAATCCGGCAATCTGTATGCCCCATTGAGTGTCTTGGGTATTGTGATGATCTACTGTGCTCTGCACAATCTAGCCTACTGAGGGGGGAAGGCCTTGCATGAAGAGGACATAATTGATCCCCAGTCCTCATCTGACAAGGGAGATGTTCAGCAGGCTACTGAGCAAGCAGCACTGGATCTTGGACTCCTTGCACAGAAGGCCAAGCCCATTAAGAGACTCGCAGGGAGGCACAAGACGATCGCATACATACCCAGGTCCTGTCACCATGATGGCCTCTCAAAGTGAACTCAATAAAGACTCACCTCACTGTACTGTTCCTGTCACCTCCTTCCTATTGCACTTCAGTGCCTAACTAAGGCAAAGCTAAGAAATCCCACAACCAATGGATCAGATCAAAGCTATGCAGTCCTGCCACATCCAGTCATGAATGGTGGTGGACAATTAAACAACTAACAGGAGGAGGAGGCTCCACTAATATCCCCATCCTCAATGATATGGGAGCTCAGCGGTGCAAAAGACAAGGCTGAAGCATTTGCAACCATTTCAGCCAGAAGTGCTGACTTGCTGCTCCATTTTGGCCTCCTCCCGAGGTCCCAGTATTACAAATGCCAGTCTTCAGGCAATGCAATTCACTCCATGCGATATCAAGAAATAGCTGAAGGCCCTGACAATCCTGGTGCATGGGTGCAGGTGGGTGTCCGGCAGTAACAGCAGCAATGGGGAGAGGTTCCAGCAGTAACAGCAGCAGTGGTGGGGTGGGGGGCAGCAATAACAGCAGTGGGGAGGGGGTTCAGCAGTAACAGCAGCAGTGGGGGGAAAAAGGTCCAACATAACACCAGCAGTGGAGGGGTGGGGTGGGGGGTGGGGTAAGGTCCAGCAACACTTCAGAGTCACTGCATCAGTGAAAGCCAGCAGTACAAGGAGGGCTGGCAGCACTTTAAAGATGGCGGCAGCACCTGTCTTTTTATCAACTGACACCAATGCCCCATAGCCCACCTCCATCCTGCAATAGGACAGGCCCCACTGCTTGTTTATGGTAATTCACCAGCCGTCGCATGATCGCAATCAGCCGTCGCCACACACGTGACATGCAACATCGACATGTCTGGTGCCACCACTGGGAACTGGGCCGGGCTGACAAAAGTCAGCTCGAAGTGCAATGCTAAGTGCATTCAGGAGAACATTTTTAACCAGTGCTTAACAAGCCCAATAAGAGAAGGTTTTTGCAGTTAGTTTTAGGAAATGAAGCTGAGCAGGGGGAAGGGGTATCAGTAGGAGAATGTTTCATTGGTAGTGATCATAATTCCGTTAGATTTGGCATATTTATGGAATAAGACAAAGATAGACCAAGAGCAAAAGTTTTAAATTGGGAAAAGGCCAATTTTACTAGGCTGATGTGATTTGGCAAAAGCTTTCTAGAAACAGCTATTTGATGGTAAATCAGTTTCAGAGCAGTGGGAGGTATTCATGGAGGAGATAGAGAGGGTTCAAAACAAATATTTCCCACAAAGAAAAAGGGTGGGACTCCTAAATCTAGATTTCCTTGATGTCAAAGAGCATTCAGAGTAGGATAAGGCAAAAAAAAGAAAGCTTATGCCAGATGGCAAAAGCTCAATAGAAAGCCTAAAAGGGTATAGAAAGTTCAGGGGTGAAACTGAAAAGAAAATTAGGAAAGCAAGGAGAGGACATGAGAAAATATTGGCAAATAAAATCAAGGAAAACCCAAAGATGTTTTATAAACGCATAAAGAGCAAGAGGATAACTGTAAATGCGGGAAATAGCACACTGAACACGTGAATGTTACAGCTCAAGGTTTCGTCATTTCACTGGCACCAAACATGAAAGTGTACTCATGAGGGAAAAAAACATATCTTAATGAAACAAAACTCATTACCATGAACAATCGTTGCTCACTACCCTGAAGCAGGAGAACCGTTGAGAGTTTAACTCATTGTTTAGAATCAGAAGTGTTGTAGGCTTGTTAAACAATGGGACGCAGGAATGCCTCACTTCAGCAGGAGTGCAGGTTTATGATCCTGAACCTTTCTTTCTCAACCTCTTATCCCCACTCTTCACAAGGGGGTTTTGGACTTAAATACTGTACTTGAAGCACCACAAGAACAAAGTTGACAGCAGGTGTGCTCGTGACCCTCCTGTTGCTAGTTCCACTTGAACCCATGAGTCACAGATTACTTTGATATTCAGATAACCAGAAGCCTCTTCAGCATCCCAGGGCTTCTCAATCTCTGCGGCTCCCATGTTCCCTTGCTAGTCCTCCATGGCCTTTGGTAGCTAGATGCACACCCCAATTCCCACTTGCCGGCACCATTTCCCAATGGCTGATGCAGACCTTAAGCCGCTCCCTTTGGCTTTCTCTTGTCCTCCCCCGCTTCGGCCATGGCTCTCCGGCTCCACCCCCGAGCCCGCCAACGACACTGCTCCAGTCCCCAAAGGGACTTTCAGACGCTGAAAACTGCCCCAACCCGGCATTTTCCACCACCACTGCCACCTACTGGTCCAGAGGTGCGCACCCTGAGGAGAAAGTCCGATGAAGCAGAAGTTGCTCCTAACTCCGAGGAAATGCTTGTTCTTCGGTTCACAGCAGCTGACGAGGAGGCAGCATGACCCTCCTGCTACATTACTAAGGAAGGAATAGGGTCAATTAAAGACCAAAAAAGTAACTTCTGTGCGGAGGTGCAAGATGTGGGCATGATTCTTAATAAATGCTTTGTATTTTTCACAAAAGAGGGGTACAAAGCAGGCATTGTAGTTAAGGAGGAGTGTGAAATATTGAGTGGAATGAACATAGGAATAAAATATTAAGATGTTTAGCATCCTTGAAAGTGGGTATTTCACCAGGCCCAGATGAAATGTATCCCAGGCTGCAAAGAGAAACAAACCTACAGCCGTGATGCCAGAGGACTGGAAGACTGTTAACGTTATACTGTTGTTTAAAAAGGTAGGAAGAGATAGCCCAAGTATTTATAGACCTGTCAGCCTAACCTCGGTGGTGAGCAAATTATTGGAAGAAATTCTGACAGATAGTATAAATAGTCATTTAGAAAGGCACAGATTAATCAAGGACTGTCAGATTAATCAGGGAATGGTAAGGGATGGTCATGCCTGATTAACTTGATTGAACTTTTTGAAAGGTGTAAGAGTAAGTAACAAGAAGGGTTGATGAGGGTCACACATTTAGTGTATGTCTTTACATGGATTCTAGCAAGTCTTTTGACAAGGTCCCATAGAGCAGACTGGTCAGAAAATTAAAAGCTAATGGGCCCTACTCCTTCCTTAGTAATGTAGCAGGAGGGTCATACTGCCTCCTCATCAGCTGCTGTGAACCAAAGACCAAAATTGGCAGGAAGCAAAGGATAATTGTGGACAGATGTTGTTGGAAGGCTGTTTCCAGTGGGGTTCTGCAGGGCTCAGTACGGGGTCCATTACACTTTGTGGTATATGTCAATAAATTAGGCTTAAATATAGAGGACATGATAACGGAATTTGCAGTTGATATGAAAATTGGCTGTATGGTTGATAGTAAGGAAGAAAGCTGTAGACTACTGCAGGAAGATTATCAATGGACAGGTCGGGTGGGCAGAAAAGTGGGAAATGACCTTCATTTCAGATAAGTGTGAGGTAATGCATTTTGGGAGGACAAACAAGGCAAGGGAGTGCATAATAAATGATAGGATTCTGAGAATTGTAGAGGAACATAGGGGCCTCAGAGTGCATGTGCAGAGATCCCTGAAGGTAACAGGGCAGGTAGATAAGGTCGTCAAGAAGGCATATGGGATACTGTCCTTTATTAGCTGAGGCCTAGAGTATAAAGGACAGGGAGATTGCGCTAGAACTGTATAAAATAGTAGTTAAACTGCAGATAGATTATTATGTATGGTTCTGGTCACTGCATTGCAGGAAGGATGTAGAGAAGGTACAGAAGAGATTTACGATGAAGTTGCCAAGAATAGAAAATGTTAACTATGAGGGATGTTTGAATAGGCTGGGATTGTTTTCTTTGGAACACAGGAGATTGAGGGGAGATTTAAATGAGGGGCCTAGATATAGTGGATAGGAAGGACCTATTTCCCTTAGCAGAGAGGTCAATAACCAAGAGACATAGATTTTAAGCAATTGGTAGAAGGATGAGAGAGGAGTTGAGGAGTAGTTTTTTTTCACCCAGATGGTGGTGGAGGGGGGGTGGCGGTTCTGAGACTCACTGCTTGAAAGGGTAGTGGAGGCAGAAAACCTCATCACATTTAAAAACCATTTGAATATGCACTTGCGGTGTTGCAGCCTACAGGGCCTTGGACTAAGAACTGAAAGGTGGGATCAGGCTGGATAGCTGTTTTTTGGCTAGCATGGAAATGATGGGCTGAATGGGTGCCCTCTGTGCTATAGATTTTCTACGTGGCTACAGGCAGAGTCATTTTCTTGGATCTAACCTAAGAGCAGTGCTTCAGAAGACTATGGGGTGTCACGCACACCAGAAGTGCAATGATACCACAACCATGAACTAACTGAAGAGTTATGAAAAAGGACGATGTCTTTAAAAAAGGAACCTTTATTTTAAGAAGTGAACAACGGTCCAAAATGACCACCCAAGAAAAAGGATTGGCCTTTTGCAGAATTCCCACCCTCTGACCTACTCTTGTAGCTGTAGAAATTATCTGGCTAGTCCACTTAAGTTTCTGGTCAATGGTAAACCCCAGGATGTTGGTGGGGGATTCAGCAATGCTAAGGCCACTGAACATCAAGGGGAGATTGTTAGGTTTTCTCTTGTTGGACATGGTCATTATCTGGCACAAATGTTTTTTATTTTATTTAGAGATACAGCACTGAAACAGGCCCTTCGGCCCACTGAGTCTGTGCCAACCATCAACCACCCATTTATACTAATCCTACATTAATCCCATATTGCTACCACATCCCCTCAATTCTCCTACCACCTACCTACACTAGGGGCATTTACAATGGCCAATTTACCTATCAACCTGCAAGTCTTTGGCTGTGGGAGGAAACCAGAGCACCCGGCGGAAACCCACACGGTCACAGGGAGAACTTGCAAACTCTGCACAGGCAGTACCCAGAATCAAACCTGGGTCGCTGGAGCTGTGAGGCTGCAGTGCTAACCACTGTGCCACTTATCAGCCCATGCCTGAATGTTGTCCAGGTCTTACTGCATGCAGGAACAGACTGCTTCAGTATCTGAGAAGGTGAGAATGGTACTGAATACGGTGCAATAATCAGCGAACATCTCCACTTATGACCTTATAATGGAGGGAAGGCCATTGATGAAGCAGCTGAAGATGGTTGGGTCTAGTATACTGCCCTGAGGAAATGTTTCAGCAATATCCTGGGGCTGAGATGAGTGGCCTCCATCAACCACAACCATCTGCTTCTATGCTAGGTATGACTGCAGCTTTTGGAGAGTTCTCCCCCCGATCCCCATTGACTTCAATTTTGCTAGGGCTCCTTGATGTCACACCGAGTCAAATGCTGCCTGGATATCAAGGTCAGTCACTGTCAACTCACCTCTGGAATTTAGATCTTTTGTGCATGTTTAGACCAAGGCTCTAATGAGGTCCGTAGCCGAATGGCCCTGTTGGAACCCAAATGGTGCATCGATGGGCAAGTTATTTTTGCGAGATATAATTGATCTTTGTGGACACGACATACTTGGGCAATTTTCCACATTGTCAGATAAATGCCAGTGTTGCAGCTGTACTGGAACAACTTGGCTAAGGGTGCAGCTAATTCTGGAGCACACATCTTCAGTACTTCAGCCAAGATGTTTTCAGGGCTCACAGCCTCTGCAGTATTCAGCTTATGCAGCTGTTTCTTGATGTCACGTGGAGTGAATCAAATTGGCTGAGACTGGCATCTGTGATGCTGGGGACCTCGGGAAAAGGCCAAGATGGATCATCCAGTTCGCACTTCTGGCTGAAGGTGGTTGCATATGCTTCAGCCTTGCTTTTGCACTGACTTGTTGGGCTCCCCCATCATTAAAGATGGGGATATTTGTGGAGCCTCCTCCTCCTCCGGTTAGTTGTTTAATTGTCCATGACCATTCACGACTGGATGTGGCAGGACTGCAGAGTTTTTACCTGATCTGTTGATTGTGGGATCACTTAGCTCTGTCTATAGCATGCTTTTTCTGCTGTTTAGCAAGCATGTAGTCCTGTGTTGTAGCTTCACCTGGTTGGCATCTCATTTTTCAGTATGCCTGGTGCTGGCCATGGCATGTTCTCCTACACTCCTCATTGAACTAGTGTTGGTCCCTTGGCTTAATGGTAATGGCAGAGTGAGAGGTATACCAGACAATTAAGTTACAGATTATGGTTGAATACAATTCTACTGCTGCTGATGGCCCACAGCACCTCAGAGATGCCCAGTTTTGAGTTGCCAGGTCTGTTCTGAATCTGTCGCCATTTAGCACAATGGTAGTGCCACACAGCATGATGGAGTGTGTTCTCAGTGTGAAGACAGGACTTTGACTCTGCAAGGACTGTCAGTGGTCACTCCAAGAAGAAAATGACCTCTTGTGAGGCAACATTTTGCATGCTCTTTGAAAATCCAAATCCACAACACCCACTGGTTCCCCCTTATCTATCTTACTAGTTACATCCTCAAAAAACTGTTAACAGGTTTGTCAAAGATCATTTCCCTTTCATAAATCCATGTTTACTCTGCTTAATCATCTGATTGTTTTCTAAGTGCGCTGTTCACCACGTTAATTTAATATTAAATTCCAACATTTTGCCGGATACTGATAGAAAATGAACTGGCCTATAGTTTCCCAGTTTTCTGTCTTCCTCTTTTCTTAAACAGTGAGGTTACGTTTGCTACCTTCCAATCCTTGAGAACTGTTCCAGAGGGCTGGAGTTTACAGGGCCCCCGATGCCAGGGGTTGTGACTGGGGGGCCTGGAAAATGGCACCAGGAGAGGTGTGCCATGGGCCTCAATGCCAGGAAGGCCCAGCCCCCATATTGCCAGCGGTGGCGAGGCCTCGTGGCGGCCCCTCCCCCCCCCCAGCTCAGCGACGGGAGCAGCATTTACATAAACAGAAAAATGCAAATTCATGAAGCAAATACTTACCCACTCCCACCGTGCGTTCCAGCGCCATATTCATGGCGGCGGACGGCCCTCTCGCACCTTTGGATCTCCATTCAGAGATCCGATACACGACACAGATGGGGAGGGGGGAGCAGATAAGTATTTCAGTAAAGTGGGGGCGGGGGGAAAGAATGGGGTCAAACTAATATGATTGGTGGAGGGGATGGTGGGAAGGGTTAAGGATAAAAGTTTGTGAACTTTGGGGGATACGGTCAGGTACACAAGATAAGTATTTTGTGCAGGGGGGTAGTGGGAGAGGGACTAGAAACATTGATATAATTTTTAAGATTAAATGTAATATGCTTATTGCTTTAAATATTTAAACAAAATGAAAGGGCTGAAAGCCCTTTAAAAATGGCATCAGTGCCTGCGCAATGGTGCCGGACACCTTTGCTGGGGACAGACCGCCCGCCCCCTCCATGTCATCACGGTGGTCCACCCCAGCCATGTAAATGAGCTGCCGCTTTTAGTATCGCGGTGGCTCCGCAGAGTACAGCCCGCTTACGCGGACTGCCATTTTTTACAGTAGCGGCAACATAAAATTCAGCCCAGAGTCTAAAGAATTCTGAAATGTCAAAACCAATGCATCCATTATTTCTGCAGCTACTTCTTTTAAAACACAGGGATCTAGGTTATTAGGTCCATGGGATTTGTTGCAACTTATTCCGAATAATTTCTCTAGCACTAACTCTGTGCTTGTACTGATTTCTTTAAGTTCCTCATTCTTGTTAGACCCTCAGTGCCCCATTATTTATGAATGTTTTTTGTGTCTTCTACTGTGAAGAACTGGTGCACCGCCATTTGAAAATTGCGGGCCTGGAGGTTGTCTCAGGATCTCAACGCCTCCAGGACAGTTTTGAATTTTCAAAATCCTGGCCCTTTCATGAGCTGCCTGCTCTCCTCAGCAAGACAACAGCAGCCCCCAACATGGCTGTTGCCTGCCTTTGCTGTTGCCACCAGGCAGGCAGCTCCTGCCTCCTGGAGGCTCTCGACATCTCTAATTGGACACTGAGCTCGCCTCCTGCCCAATTAGGGCATCAGCATTCAAAGATCACATCATGAGAGCGACGCACGGGGTCAGGACCTGGAATTCATCACAGTGTCGATTTCCTGACCCGACTTTGAAAATCCAGTCCAAAGTATTTGTTTAACGTCTGTGCCATTTCCTTATTCTCAATTATAATTTCACCTGTATCTGGCTCTAATGGGCTCCTGGTGACTTTCACTAATCTCTTCCTATTTACATACATATAGAAATGTTTCAATCCGTTTTTATGTCTCTTACTTGTTCACTCTCATTTCCTACTTTCTCTTTTCTTATCAATTTCTTGGTCCTCATTTGCTGAGTTCTAAAATGCTCTCAATCCTCAGGCTAACAATTCTTTTTGGCAACATTATACGCTTCTTCCTTTGATTTAATACTATCCTTAATTCCTCATGTTATGGACAGGTGGGAAATGGTGTGGCTGGTTTCCACTTTTCACCTCCCAACTGACCACAGATTGTGTTTTTGTTTAAACTAATGTTTCAGCCCCTGTGTTTTGTTGGCCAAATAAACATAGTGACAAGTTTTCTTGTGTCTTTAAAGCAGTAGATTAAATATTTATTAAACAATAATCAACCGACATAATCACACCACCTACACATGCATTCAAGTACACATTCAAGAAAAGATAGATAGAATATAAGGTAAGAGGCAGGAAGAGTTCAAAGGTGCAAAAGTCTTTTTTTATTTCTTCATTGTTGGCATCGCTGGCTAGGACAGCATCTATTGCCCATCCCTAATTGCCATTGAGAAGGTGGTGGTGAGCTGCCTTCTTGAACCGCTGCAGTCCATGTAGGGTAGGTACACCCACAATGCTGTTAGGAAGGGAGTTCCAGGAATTTGACTCTTCAACAGTGAAGCAACAGCGATATAGTTCCAAGCCAGGATGGTGTGTGGCTTGGAAGGGAACTGGCAGTTGGTGTTCCCATGCATCTGCTGCCCTTGTCCTTCGAGGTGGTAGAGGTCGTGGGTTTGGAAGGTGCTGTCTAAGGAGCCTTGCTGCATTGCTGCAGTGCATCTTGTAGATGGTACACACTGCTGCCACTGTACGTCAGTGGTGGAGGAAGTGAATGTTGAAGGTGGTGGATGGGGTGCCAATCATGAGGGGTGCTTTGTCCTCAATGATGTTGAGCTTCTTGAGTGTTGTTGGAGCTGCAGCCATCCAGGCAAGTGGAGAGCATTCCATCACACTCCTGATTTGTGCCTTGTAGATGGTGGACAGGCATTGGGGAGTCAGGAGCTGAGTTACTCGCCGCAGGATTCCTAGCCTCTGACCTGCTCTAGTCGCCACAGAATTTATATGGCTACTCCAGTTCAGTTTCTGGTCAATGGTAACTCCCAGTGCTGATAGTGGGGGTTTCAGCAATCATAATGCCATTGAATGTCAAGAGGAGATGGTTAGATTCTATCTTTTTGGAGATGGTCGTTGCCTGGCACTTGTGTGGCATGAATGTTACTTACCACTTATCAGCCCAAACCGGGATATTGTCCAGGTCTTGCTGCATTTCTACACGGACTGCTTGAGTGTCTGAGGAATCACGAATGGTGCTGAACATTGTGCAGTTATCTGCGAACATCCCCACTTCTGACCTTATGATTGAGGGAAGGTCTTTGATGAAGCAGCTGAAGATGGTTGGGCCTAGGACACTACCCTGAGGAACTCCTGCAGTAATGTCCTGGAGCTGAGATGATTGACCTCCAACAACCATCTTCCTATGCACTTGGTATGATTCCAACCAGCGGAGAGTTTTCCCCCTGATTCCCATTGATTTCAGCTGTGCTTGGACTCCTTGATGCCATACTCGGTCAAATACTGCCTTGATGTCAAGGGCATCACTCTCACCTCACCTCTTGAGTTCAGCTCTTTTTATTAATTGAATTCAAATCCCACCTTCTGTAGTGGTGGGATTCGAACCCATGTCCCCAGAGCAATAGCCTGGGTCTCTGGGTTACTAGTCCAATGACAATACCACTACGCCACCGCTTCCCCTGTAGTTTTCAACAAAACCTTGTGGGACCCTCTTGGAAAGTAACTTTTTAAAAGTTGCAGGGCAGTTTGCTGGTTGTCTTGTCCTTGCTGGGTTGTTGAAGTCTTCTGACAGTCAACACTTTAGTTTGAAGACAGTGGGGATATTTCTTAATTCAGTGTTCACAGGTGGAGGAGTTGTTCAAAAGGCATTCCTTTATTTCCGTATTGCAGTTGGTTGCCAACTCGACTCAGCAAGGTTCAGCTGTCCTAGCTGGAATTGATTGCTCTCTCTCAGCCTTGTGCTGGAAGTTAAGATGGCTTTCGGTGTTCTCTCTGTAGATGGAGATCTCAGACTGCTGTTCTGATGACTTGATGACTGATGACTCCCTTTGTTCTCAAAAGTTTGCCTTTAAAGGTAAAGTGTTAGTATCGCCCATGTGACTTTAGGTTTTCGGTTCCTGAAGGACTATACAATAGCTTCTGATTTCAGCCCATTTTGATAAGATGAGGGATGTTCACACTTAATTGCAGTGATTGTAGCTTGAGATGGAGCATCTACTTGTGCCTTTGTTAGCTCACTTTGTGGATAGCTCACATCCATGTATGATGAGGTGTTTAATTTCAATACAGATGGGGTTAATGATTAATGACTTTCAGTTCCAGCTGAACGTGTATTTCAGTGCGGGAGAAGATATATGTTATGTGACTTTGTTTTCCATCTTGTTGAAGGCAGGTGTACCAGTGTTTTTAAATTGTTCTATTTTTTGTAACTCTTTGGTTTATTTTTGTATTTCCGTCACTGCACTTCCCATGAGCGTAACACTTAGGTTAGCCACGGTTGGACCATTTTTTCTGAAGGGCTTTTTATACCTTAAAGGAGTGTATATTTGGTGCAAATCATGTATTATTTCTTGTCTAATGTTATATCTTTTAATGTCATTTCCCAATCTACCTTAGCTGACTCGTCCTTCATAGTAAATAGTTTTCTTTGTTTAGATTCTAGTTTTGTATTTATATAAAACACTTCCAAATCAATATAAAATGCGATCATATTATCGTCACTGTTCCCTAGAGGCCCCTTTAATACAAGATTATTAATTAACTCTTTATCATTGCACAATACAAGATCCAAAATAGCCTGTTCCTCCTTCTTCTTCTTCGTCTTCGTCGTCTTCTTCTTCGTCTTCTTCGTCTTCTTCTTCATCTTCTTTTTTGGCCTCCTTGTCTCGAGACAATGAGGTGGTCAGTGGTTTGTGGAGCAGCGCCTGGTGTGGCTGTAAAGGCCAATTCTAGAGTGACAGACTCTTCCACAGACGCTGCAGAAAAAATTGTTTGTCAGGGCTGTTACACAGTTGGCTCTCTCCTTGCACTTCTATCTTTTTTCCTGCCAACTGCTAAGTCTCTTAGACTCGCCACTCTTTAGCCCTGCCTTTATGGCTGCCTGCCAGCTCTGGCGATCACTGGCAACTGACTCCCACGACCTGTGATCGATGTCAGAGGACTTCATGTCGCATTTGCAAACGACTTTAAAGTCGGCCGGTGGGTCTGATACCAGTGACGAGCTCACTGTACAATGCGTCCTTGGAGATCCTGCCATCTTCCATGCGGCTCACATGGCCAAACCATCTCAAGCGCCGCTGACTCAGTAGGGTGTATGTGCTGGGGATGTTGGCCACCTTGAGGACTTCTGTGTTGGAGATACGGTCCTGCCACCTGATGCCATGGATTCTCCGGAGACAGCTAAGATGGAATGAGTTGAGACGTCGCTCTTGGCTGACATACGTTGTCCAGGCCTCGCTGCCATAGAGCAAGGTACTGAGGACACAGGCTTGAAACACTCGGACTTTTGTGTTCCGTGTCAGTGCGCCATTTTCCCACACCCTCTTGGCCAGTCTGGACATAGCAGCGGACACCTTTCCCACGCGCTTGTTGATTCTGCATTGAGAGACAGGTTACTGGTGATAGTTGAGCCTAGGTAGGTGAACTCTTGAACCACTTCCAGAGCCTGCTGGCCAATATTGATGGTTGGAGCATTTCTGATTAACTGTCTCATGGTGTTCGTTTTCTTGAGGCTGATGATTAGGCCAAATTCGTTGCAGGCAGCCGCAATCCTGTCGATGAGTCTCTGCAGACATACTTCTGTGTGGGATGTTAATGCAGCATCGTCAGCAAAGAGGAGTTCCCTGATGAGGACCTTCTGTACTTTGGTCTTCACTCTAAGATAGGCAAGGTTGAACAACCTGCCATCTGATCTTGTGTGGAGGAAAATTCCTTCTTTTGAAGACTTGAATGCATGTGAGAGCAGCAGGGAGAAGAAGATCCCAAACAGTGTAGGTGTGAGAACACAGCCCTGTTTCATGCGACTCAGGATAGGAACGGGGTCTGATGAGGCACCGCTATGCTGAATTGTGCCTTTCATATTGTCATAGAATGAGGTGATGATACTTAGTAGCTTTGGTGGACATCCGATCTTTGCTAGTAGTCTGAAGAGACCACGTCTGCTGACGAGGTCAAAGGCTTTGGTGAGATCTATGAAAGCAATGTAGAGGGGCATCTGTTGTTTGTGGCATTTCTCCTGTAGCTGGCAAAGGGAGAACAGCATGTCAATGGTGGATCTCTCTGCTCGAAAGCCACACTGTGCCTCAGGGTAGACACGTTCATCCAGCTTCTGGAGTCTGCTTAAAATGCCTCGAGCGAAGACTTTCCCCACTATGCTGAGCAGGGAGATTCCACGGTAGTTGTTGCAGTCACCGCGGTCACCCTTGTTCTTATCGAGGGTGATGATATTGGCATCGTGCATGTCCTGTGGTACTGCTGCCTCATCCCAGCACAGGCAAAGCAGTTCATGGAGTGCTGAGAGTATAGCAGGCTTGGAACTCTTGATTATTTCAGGGGTAATGCCGTCCTTTCCAGGGGCTTTTCCCCTGTTCCCTACTGATCTAGAAAACTACCCTGTATTACTGCAAATTTGGTTTCCCAGTGTATAAGAAGATTTAAATACCCATGATTACTGTATTACCATTATTACATGCACCTCTAATTTCCTGATTTATACCCTGCCCAATACTACAACTCCTCTTCTTCTTAGGCAGTCCCTCGGGATCGAGGATGACTTGCTTCCACTCTGGTTTGATGGGTTCGGAGATGGCTGATAAGTCCAATGTGTGATCTGCAGACTCTGTCACATGAGGGACAGGTGGTACATGAAGGGTCAGGTAGATGAGTAGTTTGGAGGTTTGTGCGCTCCCTCCAACACCACGACTGCCTCTATATGTTCCTGACGAAGTCCCTTGAGGCGTGCGATGCTTTCCTGAATGAGCTTTCTCCATCACGGACAATCAGAAGCCAAGGAGTCCCACGAGTAGACGGGGATGTTTGATCTCTTCAGGGATGCTTTGAGAACATCACTAAAGCGTTTCCACTGTCCTCCTGAATGTTTCCTGTCATAACCAAGTTCTGTGCAGGCATGCAAACAACATGTCCCTCCCAGCAGAGCTGGTTTTGGATGATTAGTACCTCAATGCTTGGCAGGTCGGCTTGGGAGAGGATGCTGCTGTTGGACTGCTTTTCCTGCCACCAGATTTGGAGAATCTTGCAGAGGCACCTCTGGTGGTACTTCTCCAGTGCTTAGAGGTACCTGCTGTAGGTTGACCAGATCGCCAAAGCGTGTAGGAGCACAGGGATCACTGCTGCCTGGTAAATCATGATCTTAGTCTCAGCTTTGAGATCCTGATCCTCAAATGCGCTCTTCCTCAGTCGGCCGAAGGCTGAGCTGGGACATTGGAAGCGACGTTGATGTCTATGTCTGCCTTTGCCAAGAGGAGGCTCCCAAGATATGGAAAATGGTCCACATTTTCCAGGATCTTGCCATTGTCTTGATTGATGGGGGGAGGTGTTGTACTCTGGGAGCTGGTTGGAAGAGGACCTTCATTTTCTGAGTGTTTAGTAAAAGACCCATTTTCTCTTATGCTTCGGAGAAGGAGTTGACAATGATCTGGTGCTCAGTTTCAGAGTGAGTGCACATGCATGTATCATCTGCATACTGAAGCTTGACAACTGAGGTTGGAGTGATTTTGGTTTTGAATTGAAGGCGGCATAGGTTGAACAGTTTCCCATCTGTTCTGCTACAACTACTGTTAGGGAGCCTATAAACAACTCCCACCAATGCTTTCTGCCCCTTGCTGTTTTTAGCTCCACCTAAACTGATTCTGCTTCTTGATTTTCTGAGACAAGATCCTTTTCCTCTACTGTCTTTATTTCATCTTTTATTATCAGGGCTACCCCTACTTCTATTCCATTTTATCCTGGAATATTTAGTTCCCAACCCTGGTCACCTTGCAATCACATCTCTGTAATGATTATTAGATTAAACCTTTTTAATTTCTATGGGCTAGATTTTTCCGGCCCCCGGGACTGGCTGGGAGGCAGGGGTTCCCAGAAAATGACAAGGGACGACAGGGTGGAGTGCCTGACATCTTCCTGCTGCCATGCCATTTTAGCAGCGGCGGGCAAGGTGGAGGACACTTTAGTGGCCAATTATGGGCCTCTTCCCACCACTGCTGGTGTTTTACCCAGGTGGGAACTCTGTTGCATGGGGAGACTACCTGGTAAACCCTAGTGGCCTCTCTGCTGGCTCAGGGTGGGCACTCTGTGGTCCATGGCTGGCCCCCCGGTGGCAATGGCCACCCCCATGGCAACCACACCTCACCCTCTCCAACCCCCCCCCCCCCCCCCCCCCCACTGCCCCCAACCTTTTGTCGGGGCATGCCTGACTGACACCAACATCCCCTGACCCCACTTACATGGTAGGGAGGGCGGCCTGCTTCCATTGCGTCCTGTCTTCCATGTGCAGTTCCAGCAGTGGCCACTGCTCCTGGTGGCGCTGCTGAGATGCCAATCGGAGGGCCAGCAGCTCAGCAGTCTCAGCATGCGAACATATGTATTAGCAGCAGAAGTAGGCCAATCGGCCCCTCTAACCTGCTCCGCCATTCAATAAGATCATGGCTGATCTGTTTGTGTCTCGAATTCCACACTCCCATCTACCCCGATAACCTTTGATTCCCTTGCCTAACAAGAATCTATCTACAATAATAATAAATAAAAACAAGAAATGCTGGAACCACTCAGCAGGTCTGGCAGCATCTGTGAAAAGAGAAGCAGAGTTAACGTTTCGGGTCAGTGACCCTTCTTCATAACCCCGAAGAATCTATCTACCCTCACCTTAAAATTATTCAATGGCCCTGCCTCCACCACCTTCTGAGGCAGAGAGTTCCAAAGTCTCACACCCTCAGAGAAAAAAATTTCTCCTTATCTCTGTCCTAAAGGGTGACCTCTAATTTTACAAATAGTTCCCCCTAGTTCTGGAGTCCCCCATAAGAGGAAACATCTTTTCCACATCTTTTCCCCATCCACCTTGTCAAGACCGTTCAGGATCATATATACTTCAATCAAGTCTCCCCTCACTCTTCTAAACTCCAGTGAAAACAATCCCAGTCTGTCCAACTTTTCCTCATAAGACAACCACTCATTCCAGGTATCAATCTAGTAAACCTCCTCTGAACCGCCTCCAAAGCATTCCCATCCTTCCTTAAATAAGGAGACCAAAACTGCACACAGTATTCGAGATGTGGTCTCACCAATGCCCTATATAACTGAAGCGTAACATCCTTACTTTTATTTTCAATTCCTCTCGTAATAAAGGATAGCATTCCATTAGCCTTCTTTATTACTTGCTGTACCTGTCTACTAACTTTTTGTGACTCTTGCATGAGAACATCTAGATCTCCATTTAAGTAATACTCTGCTTTTTTATTCTTCCTTCCAAAGTGAACAACTTCACATTTTCCCACATTATACTCCATCTGCCAGATTTTTGCCCACTCACTTAACCTATCTATCTCGGTCTGCAAGCTTCTATGTCCTCTTCACAACATACTTTCCTACCTATCTTTGTGTCATCTGCAAATTTGGCTACCATGCCATCGCTCACCTCATCTAAGTCATTGATATAAATTGTAAAAAGTTGAGGCCCCAGCACAGACCCCTGCAGGACTCCACTTGTCACATCCTGCCAATCAGAAAAGGACCCATTTATGCATACTCTGTTTCCCGCCAGCCAGCCAATCTTCTATCCATGCTAGTATGTTACCCACTACACCATGAACTCCTACTTTGCGCAATAATCTTTTATGTGGCACCTTGTCAAATACCTTCTGGAAATCCAAGTACAGTACGTCAATGGGTTCCCCTTTATCCATGGCACATGTTATTCCTTCAAAGAACTCCAAAAAATTGGTTAAACATGGTCTCCCTTTCACAAAACCATGCTGGCTATTCCCGATTGCCTTCAGTTTTTCTAAGTGCCCAGCTATAGGCTCCTTAATGATAAATTCTAACACCTTCCTCAGGACAGACGTCAAGCTAATTGGCCTTTAGTTACTGGTTTTCTGCCTCCCCACCTTCTTGAATAGAGGGGTTATATTTGCTATTTTCCAGTCTGATGAAACATTTCCAGAAACTAGTGAATTTTGAAAAATTAACACCAACACATCTACTACCTCATTAGCCACCTCCTTTAAGACCCTAGGATGAAGCCCATTAGGACTGGGGACTTGTCAGCCCGCAGCTCTGTCAGCTTGGTCAGTACCACTTCCCTGATAATTGTAATTTCACCAAGTTCCTCTCTTCCTTCCACTTCCAGCTATTACTGGAATGTTTTTTGTATCCTTTATAGTGAAGACAGAAGCAAAATATTTGTTCATTTCATCTGCCATTTCCTTATTATCTACTATTATTGACTCCCCATTTTTACTCTCCAGAGGACTAACACTCACTTTACTTACTTTTTTCCTTTTTAAATACCTGTAGAAACTCTTGCTATCTGTTTTTACATTTCTAGCTAGCTTCCTCTCATACTCTAATTTCTTTCTCCTGATTAACCTTTTTAGTCATTCACTTCCATTCTTTATATTCTGACCAATCATCTGACCTACCAATCATCTGACCTGCCACTCATCTTTGCACAATTATATGTCCTTTCCTTAAGTTTGATGCTTTCTTTAACTTCTTTAGTTAACCACGGATGGTGTGTTAGAATGAGAATTTTTCTTTATAGCAGGAATATACTTATCCTGAGTATTCTGAAATATCCCCTTGAATGTCTGCCACTGCTTCTCTATTGATCTTTCTCCTAGCCTAGTAACCCAGTTCACTTCAGTTAGCTCAGCTTTGATGCCCACGTAGTTGCCCTCATTTGAGTTTAAAATACTAGTCTTAGTCTCACTCTTCTCTCCTTCAAACTGGATGTAAAGTTCAATCATATTGTGGTCGCTGCTACCTAGAGATGCCTTTACTTCAAGGTCCTTAATTAATTATGTCACATTCCACAATACCAAGTCTAATATAACCTGATCTCTGGTTGGTTCCAGAACATTCTGCTCTAAGAAACTATCTCGAAAGCATTCTATGAACTCCTCATCCAGGTTACTATTGCCAATCTGATTTTTCCAGTTTATATTTAGATTAAAATCACCCATGATTACTGTTATCCCTTTATCGCAGCACCCAATATTTCTTCTTGTATATGTCGTCTTACATTATGGTTACTGTTAGGGGGCCTGTAGATCACTCCCACTAGTGACTTCTTTCATCTACTATGCTTCATCTCCACCCAAACTGATTCTACATCCTGATCTCCTGAAGCAAGGTCATCTCTAACTGTTGCACTAATGCCATCCTTGATTAAGAGTGCTACGCCTTCACCTTTACCTAGCTTCCTATTCTTCTTGAACATTATATACCCCTCAATATTCAGGACCCAATCCTTGTCATCCTGCAGCCACATCTCTGTAATGGTTATCAGAATCATATTTATTTACTTTGATGTGCGCTATCAGTTCATCTACTTTGTTGTGAATGCTACATGCATTCAGATACAGAGCCTTTAGTTTTGTCTTTGTTATCTTTGTAACATCTAGTCTCGATTGTTGGTGTTTTATTAGATTTTTTCTCTCTGTCCCTTCCTGCCATTCTCTGTCCTTTATTTCCCATATTACTATTCTGCTCTCCTGCCTTGACTCTACCCCTTGGTTTACTACGTCTATCCAGGCTTGATCCCTCACCCCCCCTTGTTTAGTTTAAAGCCCTCTCTACTTCCCTAGTTATACAGTTTGCTTGAACACTGGTCCCAGCATGGTTCAGGTGCAGACCGTCCCAACAGTACAGCCCCCACTTTTTCCAGTACTGGTGCCAGTGCCCCACGAAGTGAAACCCACTTCTCCCACACCAGTCTTTGAGCCATGTATTCATTTCACTAATCTTATCTGCCCTCTGCCAATTGGCACATGCCTCAGGTAATAATCCAGAGATTATTACCCTTGAGGTTCTGCTCTTTAGTTTAGTGCCTGGCTCCTCACACTGTCTAAGCAGAACCTCTTTCCTAGCCCTACCTAGGTCATTGGTGCCTGCATGGACCATGATAACTGAATCCTTCCCCTCCCACTCCAAGTTCCTGTCCAGCCCTGAGCAGATGTCCCAAACCCTGGCACCAGATAGGCAACACAACCTTCTGTACTCACACTCTCGGCTGCACAGAACAGTGTCAATCCCCCTCACTATACTATCCCCTACTACAACTACATTCCTTTTTGCTCCCCCCACTTGAATGGCTTCCTGTACCACAGTGCCATGGCCAGTATGCTCATCCACCTGCAGACCTCACTTTCATCCACACAGGTTGAGAGCACCTCAAACCTGTTTGACAATTGCAAAGTCTGAGGCTCCTCCACTACTGTCTGCTTGGTCCCTTTACCTGCCTCACTCATGGTCACATACTCCTCATCCTCACTGCTGACCAAAACAGATGACCTTGTTCTAAGAGGTGTGACCGTCTTCTGGAACAAAATGTCATGGTATTTCTCCCCCTCCCTTATGTTGTACAGTGTTTGCAGTTCAGCTTCCAGATCAATAATCCAGATCTGGAATTCCTCTAGCTGCTTATACTTTCTGCAGACGTGGTTGCCCTGAATCACATTGGCATGCAAAAGCTCCCACATACCACAGCTGCAACCTAACACCTGTCCTGCCATTGTTACTTATGCTATTAGTTAATTCACTTTAATTACTTAATCACTTTCTTAATTAACTCTCTTGTTGTTTCCTAATCTACTAAACTTAACTAGTATTACCAAATAAAAACCTTACAATTTCTAAAGTTACCTGAGTTTTGAAGGATAAATGATAAAATACTCACCAACCAATTACCTACCGAGGAATCAAAGGAAGAAGATTCACCAGCTGCTGGAGTCTATAAAAGATAGGTAAAGGAGCATCTCTTTCCCCCTCTGCACCAAATTCCCATGTGCAAATTCCTCTGCAGCCCTCATCTGGTAATAATCTCCGGATTACTAGCTGAGCCATGAGCTAATTGGCACAGGGTCAATAAGATTAAAGAGGTAAATACATGGCTCAAAGATTGGTGTGGGAGAAAAATGGGTTCGAATTCATGGGACATTGGCACCAGTACTGGGGAAGGAGGGAGCTGTTCCAATGGGACGGGCACCACCTGAATCATGCTGGGACCAGAGTCCTGGCAAATCGCATAACTAGCGCTGTAGATAGGGCCTTAAACTAAATAGTGGGGGGGGGATTCAGTTGCATGGAAAATTAGGAAGTCAAAGTTAAAGGAGAAGATAGGAGTGCAGGTTAGTGATGAGGCTGATTGTTACCAAAAAATAAAAGGTAGGGACAGAACGTGTGAACATTATATTGCACCAAGGAATCATAAAAGAGTAGGGAAATTTGATAATAGGACAAACTTAAAAGCTTTGTATCTGAATGCACGAAGCATTTCTTGTTTTTATTTTATATTATATTAGCCAAAGCATTGTTCTGGCTGGGCTTCTTATTAGACTTTTTGTCTCCAGTTCAATCTTCTGGTGTTTCAAATGTAAATTGCAATGGCCATCTTGGCTGCTAGTTTTTTAAAAGTTATTGTAGGTTTTTTTCCCATTAAAATGTAAGTTTTGAAACAATGAAATTAATATTTCCCATTTGGCATATAGGTTTATTCCTGACACAGCTGTACCACACAGAATGAAATACGATGATGGGAGCATTTCATTAAAGGGGTGGAAAGAAAAAGAGAAAAACATACATTCATTCTCAATCTCTCCCCAAATTCACTATTAATCTTAGAATTGTTGCAGCTGGTTATTCTCTGCAACAGCAATGCTGATTTAATTTCCTTTTTTCCTAGTTTTATCTGGGATAGTCATGTGTTGTCAAATGGGTTTAAAGTTTCTTTAGTATAGATTTGTAATATCTTGGAGAGGTGCATCTCATTAAACATGTGGTTGTTGGGGAAGCTGGGGATCTGCAAATTTCCATGATTGGCTCAGGCAGGTTCTTCTGTATGTACAAGCTTTAACCCATCAACTGCTGTTTTTGCAACATATGGCTTTAACCATTTAGGTTCCAGTACCTTGATAATTGTTCTCCCTATAGTGGTAGTGGGCAATAAATTGGTTTTAAGCCCTGAGAAGTATCTGAGACTTCCTCTGCGCCCTTGTTCTTGCTGCATTCTGAAGTGAAATTGTTGGTTTTGATTAGCTTTAGGCTTGGGCCCTGATCATTGGGTTCTTCAGTGGGTAGATCCACCCTGACCTCGTTTTTAGTTTTCTGGCGAGTCATACAAGTGCTGCTCACTTTAGGGCATTTTTCTTTCCCTTTTCCCTTTACTGCGGAGAGGCTCACTTTGCTAATCATCCCCATGTTCTCTGGGACATTCCTGCTTGCAGGTATCTATCCAGCTTCCACTGCACTCCCCTGCAGTACTTTGACTAGGTGAGGCATCACCTTCACAGTTGGTTTGCCCTTTTGGGAACCTTTCTTGTCCCTGCAGGTTTCTGTAAATGTTTTTAGCAGCCTTGGTAGGATGCTTCTTTGGCCTGTATTTACTTAGGAGAGTGTGGGATCAAATCTTTCCGATATTTCAGAGTTGGCTAACCAGACAGTAGCGCGTTCCATTTGGGAATTCCCTGGGCCCTCCTTTAACCTGTCCTCACTGCCCTCTTCATTCCTTTCCTCCCTAACTTTCTGACAGACCTGTGCTTGTCTGTCCTCTTTTGTTTTCAGCACAGGCCTCTCACTATCCACCAGCACTTTGCTGGACAGTTCCCCAAAAGCCAGTATGGGAATGAGGAGTGCAGGTTTTACTGCAGATTGGGGCTTTCCCACAACCTGGCATGTGTGGCAAGTTTTACAGAACTCCACCACATCTTTGTGGAGTTTTGGCCAGTCAAAACGAGGCTTTGGTTTTTCATACACCGACATGTCCAGCCATTGGAAGCTTGTGGGCCATTCTTAATATTTCCTTACGGTACCTAAGCGGACCACTATCTGGTGAACCACTGTCCACTGTTTGTCCGCAGGTCTGTGAGGAGGTCTCCACTTCCTAATCAGCACCTCATTCTTTAAATAGTAGCACTCAGGGACTCCCTCTGCTTCAGTTTCAATTTGGACAGGCTGTGCTAACAGCTTCTTTAATACTGGGTCGGCTTGTTGAGCCTTAACTAGGGAAGATCTGTTTAACCCATTATATGGGTCCTCTAACTTCCCAAAGACGGGTTCAGATAACCAGACAGTAGGGTCATCTGTCTGCAGTGCCAGTTCAGCCACCTCTGATGGAGCTGGTTTGGCCGTGGACCGAGTCACCACACAGTCAGGGGAAATGCTGGGGACTATCTCCTGCAACTGCCCTGTCTTTCTGACCTCCTTTGGTCTCTCTACCACTACTGGGGAAGCTACCACCTTCGCCCGGCCAGTTCATTACCCAGGAGCAGGCTGATCCCTTCCACAGGCAACTGAGGGACAATCCCCACTGTCACTGGTCCCAAAACTAGGTCACACTCCAAGTGCACCCGATTTAAAGGTATAGGCATACTCCGTCCTCTTATACTATTCACTAACACTCTTGCATTCACTGCACTCTCTGGGGGAAAGATCATGCCTTTTCCCAGCAGAAGTGATCTGGTGGCACCTGTATCCCTGAGTATGATGATGGGCTTGCTTGCCTCACTCAAGGGATATGGGGTTACTTTCCCTTAGGATACAAAATCCTCATAACCTTCAGGGATTTTGTTAACTTTTCCCGCACTCACAGCAGTAAGTTTATTGGGTCTTACTGCTGTTGCAGTTAAAGCCACAGCCTAGTCTGCTGTGCTTTCCATCAGGGCCCCTTCTATTGCACTGATCCGGTGTGCCCTGATTAATCCTACAGGTTTTCCCCATAATTTCCAGCAGTCAGCTCGGAGGTGATCTGCCTTGTTATAGTGGAAACATACAGGTGTTTGGGTCTCACTCCTTTCAGCACCATCTTTTTTGGCTTGTGTGTCTAGCTTTCTTTTCTCACCCAGAGCTGTTCGGGCTCCTTTCAACCTCCCACCTTTTATTCTTTTTGGGGTTGTGGGGGTGACGAGTGAGCGGTTTCCCTTGGGGTAAGTACCTATATATGAGACTAAATTCATCAACCAGAACTGCGAGCTGCCTGGCTCTATGAACCTTTTGTTCTTCTACATGGGTTTTAATAGAAAGGGGAAGTGAGTTTTTAAACTCCTCGAAGAATCACTGCTCCGAGGTTTTCATATATGGGCCGTACCTTAAGTGCCCTAAGCCACTGGTCAAAAGCAAGCTGCTTACCTCTTTGAAATGCGAGGTAAGTTTGGTCAGGCTGCTTCCGGAGGGTTTGGAATTTCTGGTGGTACGCTTCCGGTACTAGCTCAAATACTCCGAGGATAGCATTTTTAGTCAACTCATAATCTGATGAACTCTCATCCGACAACAGTGAAAAAACCTCACGGACTTTTCCTGTTAGCTTGCTTTGCAACAACAAAGTCCAGCTGTCAGCCAGCCATTTCAACTGTCTTGCAAACTTTTCAACAGTCACAAAAAATGCTTCCACATCTCTCCTCATTAAACTTTGGAATCAACTGGAAGAATTTTAAGAGCTCAGCACACAGCCCTGAGCTAGGGGTAGCTTCCTCGCTAGCCGTAGCTTCCTCGCTAGCCATGCTTTCACTGGGGTTATGGTTTCGCTCCCTAGTTAATTCAAGCCACCTTAACTCTCTTTCCTCCTTCACCTTCTGGAAAGTTCTTTCTTTTTCCCTCTCTTTTTCCCTCTCTTCCCCCTCAAATTCCAATGCGAGTTTCCTCTGTTTTTTTTATTCGTGCATGGGATGTGGGCATCGCCGGCTAGGCCAGCATTTATTGCCCGTCCCTAATTGCCCTTGAGAAGGCGGTGGTGAGCTGCCTTTTGAACCACTGCAGTCCATGTGGGGTAGGTACAGGAGAGTTGCAGGATTTTGACCCAACGACAGTGAAGGAACGGCGATATAGTTCCAAATCAGGATGGCGTGTGGCTTGGAGAGGAACTTGCAGGTGGTGGTGTTCCCATGCATCTGCTGCCCTTGTCCTTCTAGGTGATAGAGGTCACGAGTTTGGAAGGTGCTGTCTAAGGAGCCTTGGTGAGTTGCTGCATTGCATCTTGTAGATGGTACACACTGCTGCCACTGCGTGTTGGTGGTAGAGGGAGTGAATGTTTTTGGATGGGGTGCCAATGAAGTGGGCTGCTTTGTCCTGGATAGTGTCGAGCTTCTTGAGTGCTGTTGGAGCTGCACACATCCAGGCAAGTGACGTGTGCCTTGTAGATAGTGCACAGACTTTGGGGAGTCAGGAGCTGAGTTACTCGCCGCAGGATTCCTCGCCTCTGAACTGTTCTTGTAGCCATGGTATTAATGTGGGTACTCCAGTTCAGCTTCTGGTCAATGGTAACCCCCAGGATGTTGATAGTGGGGGATTCAGCAATCGTAATGCCATTGAATGTCAAGGGGAGATGGTTAGATTCTCTCTTGTTGGAGATGGTCATTGCCTGGCACTTGTGTGGCACGAATGTTACTTGCCACTTATCAGCCCAAGCCTGGATATTGTCCAGGTCTTTCTGCATTTCTACACGGACTGCTTCAGTATCTGAGGAGTCGCGAATGGCGCTGAACATTGTGCAATCATCAGTGAACATCCCGAATTCTGACCTTTATGATTGAAGGACGGTCATTGATGAAGCAGCTGAAGATGGTTGGGCCTAGGCCACTACCCTGAGGAACTCCTGCAGTGATGTCTTGGGACTGAGATGATTGACCTCCAACAGCCACAGCCATCTTCCTTTGTGCTAGGTATGACTCCAACCAGCGGATCGTTTTCCTCTGATTCCCATTGATTCCAGTTTTGCTAGGGTGTCCTTGATGCCATACTCGGTCGACTGCTGCCATGATCTCAAGGACAGTCACTGTCATCTCATCTCCTGAGGTCAGCTCTTTCATCCATGTTTGAACCAAGGCTGTAATGAGGTCAGGAGCTGAGTGGCCCTGACGGAACCCAAACTGAGTGTCATTGAGCACGTTATTGCTAAGCAAGTGCCACTTGATAGCACTGTTGATGACACCTTCCTTCACTTTACTGATGATTGAGAGTCGACTGATGGGTTGGTAATTGGCCGGGTTGGTCTGCTTTTTGTGTACACATTGCTGGATAGATGCCAGTGTTGTAGCTGTACTGGAACAGCTTGGCTAGAGGCGCGGCAAGTTCTGGAGCACAGGTCTTCAGTACTGTTGCCAGAATGTTGTCAGGGCCCATAGCCCTTGCAGTATCCAGTGCCTTCAGTCATTTCTTGATTTCACGCGGAGTGAAGACTGGCATTTGTGGTGTTGGGGACTTCAGGAGGAGGCCAAGATGGATCATTCACTCGGCACTTCTGGCTGAAGGTTGTTGCAAATGCTTCAGCCTTATCTTTTGCACTGATGTGCTGGGATCCCCCATCATTGCGGAAGGGGATATTTGTGGAGCTATCTCCTCCAGTTAGTTAGTTAATTGTCCACCACCATTCAGAACTGGATGTGTAAGGACTGCAGAGCTTAGACCTGATCAGTTGGTTATGGGATCGCTTAGCTCTGTCTATCGCATGCTGCTTAAGCTGTTAAGCATGCAAGTAGTCTTGGGTTGTAGCTTCACCAGGTTGATACCTCATTTTGATGACTGCCTGGTGCTGCTCCTGGCATGCCCTCCTGCACTCTTCTTTGAACCAGGGTTGGCCCCCCGCTTGATGGTAATGGTAGAGAGGGGATATGCCGGTCCATGAGGTTACACATTGTGGTTGAGTACAATTCTGCTGCTGCTGATAGCCCACAGCGCCTCATGGATACCCAGTTTTGCATTGCTAGATCTGTTCGAAATCTATCCCATTTAGCACTGTGGTAGTGCCACACAACACGATGGGCGGTATCCTCAATGTGAAGACGGGACTTTGTCTCCACAAGAGTGTGCGGTGGTCACTCCTACCAATACTTTCATGGACAGGTGCATCTGCAACAGTCAGATTGGTGAGGACGAGGTCAAGTATATTTTTCCCTCTTTTTGGTTCCTTCACCACCTACCACATACCCAGTTTAGCAGCTATGTCATTTAGGAGGCAGCCAACTCAGTCAGTAGTGGTGCTACTGAGCCACTCTTGGTGATGGACATTGAAGTCTCCCACCCAGAGTGCCTTCTATGCCCTTGCCACCCTCAGTCCTTCCTCCATGTAGTGTTCCACATGGAGGAGTAGTGATTCATCAATTGAGTGGGGTGCGGTAGGTGGTAATCAGCAGGAGGTTTCCTTGCCCATGTTTGACCTGATGCCATGAGACTTCATGGGATCTGGAGTCAATGTTGAGGACTCCCAGGGCAACTCCCTTCTGTTTGTATCCCTGTCATTGTTCTAATTGTATTTTAGCTAACATTACTCTCTCTGTTTCTGACCCTACCTCTATGAATCTTCAGGTTCAAGTGAAATATGGTTGGCCACAAGTCTTAGGATTTCAGATTTTCATGGAAAGTAATCCCAAACTTCCTAGCTAGGCTCTTCAACTCTTCCCATAGATAGGTCCTTTAACTTATGCGAAGTTACTTCACCCTGGCTTGGGAAGGTACTGGCCTCGGATGTGGACATGTTAGTATTCTATCAGTGAAAACCACAAGAAAACCTGTATTGAAATTTATTTTTCATAGGGATCAATCTGGTTTCCCAATTTCAATTTCTCATTTGTCGTTAGGTTACGACCCCGGACTATAGCCCTCAAATTTCTGTTATGGCCAGGTGAGGATGGGGTCTCAGGCTCCCCTCTCGCCCATCCTTTTGTTTCACTGCAACAGGGTTTATTCCTTTTTAAAAATGGTGGTTGTGCTTACCACTCCAGTGACTGTTTTACCTTTTTCCTCTAATGTGATTGAAAAAGAACCAGTCGGACAGGTTCTCTTGAGTTTAAACAAGAAAGAGGTAAGTTTATTATATTTAACACTCTAACTCGATTTAAAAATACTCTACACATTCATGCACACATTTACACAAGACACACACACACACACACACACACACACACACACACACACACACACACACACACACACACACACACACACACACACACACACACACACACACACACACACACACACACACATCACAGAGGGAAACAGATTTTGTGATTGGATTAAAATCCAGAATAAATGGAATTTAAACACAGTCCATGAATCCAGTAGTCCTCAGCTAAACTGTATTCATGTAATCCTCAGTGGTCAAAGGGCACCTTAGTTGACTTGCTATATTCAGAGTTTTCCTGAAGGCAGAAATCATGAAGTTAATTCTCTTCCCCTGGTTGCTGGCTGTAGTGGACTGTAGGCTTGGGAGGGGTGGGGTTCCTCAGTCACAGACGGTTCTTTTCTTTTGATATTTTCTGGGGAGAGAGAGGGAGACACGGGGGAGCAGCCGCCTTCTTCGCTGCTGCCCACTTGTTCACTGCCTGTCTGATGTCTGTGTCACAAAACTTCTAATGTCTTCAGAGATGAGCAGGCAGTCACATAGTTCTATCAATCCCCTTTGTTTTTAATGAGGTCCAAAGTGTAAAATCCCAAACTCCTCTTAGGTGGGGTTGCCAGTGTACAGCCCCCAGAGGAGCATCTCCACTTGCGAATGCTTCAGGATGACTTTGAATGGCTCGCTAATGAGAATCATCTGGCTAATCTACTCAGTTAGCCAAAGCGTTGTTCTGGCTGGGCTTCTTGTTAGAATTTTTGTCTCCAGTTCAAGCTCCTGGTGTTTAAAATGTAAATTGCAGTGGCCATCTTGTCTGCTAGTTTTTTAAAAGTTACTGTAGGTTATTTTTCCCATTAAAAGTCTGATGTAAGTTTCCAACCAATGAGATTAATATTTCCCATTTGGCATATAGGGTTGTTCCTAACAATATTTATTTGATTAGTTAATTTGTTAATCATTTTTAATTGAATCAATTATTAGTTTGACTAATGAATTAGTTTGTCTAGTTTAAGTTACTAATTTATTAAAGTAGTGGGAAGTTACAGTTTCCTAGCTTAGAGACAAAAGAAAAACACTCACTAGCTACTGGAGGTAATGAAATAAAAAGGAACACCTCCTTCCCCCTCTGCACTAAATTCCCACTTGCACCAAATTCCTGACTTTAGTACTCTGTAAATGATGCACTCTTTCACAACTACTCTGTGTCCACACATATTTAAGCAGCCATATGTCTATTTTAGGCAGGTGACTACCTGTTCACTTCCAAACGCACTGGAATATTGCATCAGATGGGCATCAAAGGAGTGGTTCAAGTGCCCCGCTCACCCTGATTTTCAACTACTAACCACCCATTTTTCAGGTGCTAAACTGTCAGTTGAATTTTGCCTCAAAGTCGCTCTTCTATCTCTGAAATGGAACATACTGCTCTGGCAAGGTACTCTCTCTAATTAACCAGCTAAATTATTTTCCCCTCGAAGTACAAATACGTAGAAATGACAGGTAATTATGGTACCTGAATCTGTGAGTATCTGTTTGAGAGGCAGCTGCTCGATTGTGTGCTGCTAGTGATCGTCAATCGTTGAACTAAGACATATTGTACTGGTTTGCTTTAAAGGGTCAATTTTGCAAGGCTGTCCTCTTACTGGAGAGCGTTACTTGATGGGAACATGGATTAGAGAATCATTTGTGGAGTTGGGGGCATCTGATTCATGATTGTTCTTGATTTTCCAGGAATTACATTTAAGCTTTACAAAATTTACCCCATATATGTGTTCATTGTTTAAGATATGATTTGTGCTTTTTGAGTGCATTTAAAATGGTATTTTTTTTCTTTTAGATGTTACGGTGAAGTGTACTTGTGTGGGCAAGGAAGTGGATTTGATTTGTGGGCCATATGGAAGAACATTGTTGCACTTGCTTGCATAACAATAATCTTTCTGACCATAGCATATGCTAATCTTAGGTTTATGAAGAAATTCACATAACACTTCTAAAAATGAGACTGACCATATATTATACTCAAGATCTACAAGAACTATTTCTTACATTGTTACAATGGATAAGTATACACTGGGACAAGGTGTTAGGCTTGGCTCACTAGTAGCACTCTCACTTACGAGCCGAAGGTTCTATATTAAAGACCCATTCCAGAGACTTCAGCACATAATCTAGGCTGATAGTTTGGTGCCTATTGAGGGAGTGCTTGACTGTTCGAGGTGTTGTCTTGCAGATGAAATGCTCAATTGCTGCCCTATCTTGCCTCTTACGTGGATGTGGAAGATCCCATGGCACTATTTGAAGAAGAGCAGGGGAGTTGTCCTCGCCAACATTTATCTTTCAGCCAACATAACTGAAAGAAATTATCTAATCATTTATCTCATCACTGTGGGATCTTGCTGTGCGCTCTTTGGCTGCTGTGTTTCCCTTTGTTACATCAGTGACAGCACTTGAAAAGTACTTCATTGGCTGTACAACACTTGGTGATGTCATGAAAGGTACAATGTAATTGTAAGCACATTTTTCTTATATTTTTCTTCACTTTGAGAAATATAAATAAATGACTGGTGTTTTTTGTCTACGAATTTTTATATCTGTGATGGAAATTTATATATACAATTGTATTAGAAATATTAAAATTGAAAGAGAAAGTATTTTGTAACTGTAAGATTGAATGCTGTATTTTGGCAGGAACACTTTAATGTGTTTATTAATTAAAACTGGTGAAGTTGAACAGTTTTAAGAATGTTTTAGTATGCACTAGACATAATTTCTGTGTTACACTCCCAGGGGTAGTCTTGCCCATGCGGAGCACATATTGGAAATTCATGTGTGTGCCACTATATTTTCTCTCCACTAGAATGCATCCTCATAAAATTGGTTTAATTACCTCATGACTTAACAGAGCATCACCCTGGCACATGCACAAATGAAGAAGGTAGAGAAGTAAATTTTACATTTCAGCACTCCTGGGGCACATCATAGAGCAACAACAGCATGTATCAGGAACGAAAACAGAAAATGCTGGAAGTACTCAGCAGATCTGGCAGTATCTATAGAGCAAGAAATAGAGTTAATGTTTCAGGCCTGCGAACATTCATCAGGACCCCTTACGGAGAGAAGAGCAGAATTTCTACAAGGTGGGCATTTCTGGAAGAGAAGTGGCAGTGAATTAAATAGTAAAAATACTGCAGATGGTGGAAATCTGAAATAAAAACAGAAAATTCTGGAAATACTCAGCAGGTCTGGCAGCATTCAGGTCTGTTGCTTGGGATCTGGGCACAGGGATCAATGAGCCTGCTTTATGGAAAAGTCTGTAGACTGCAACTCAACCATGCTGACTTCCCCACTCAGTTTACAATAGGTGCTCAAGAAGTGTGAAGCTCTGCTGGGCACTCTAAATTGTTAAGTTAAAAAAAAAATACAGAAGAATAATTTAACAAAGATAGCTGGGAAACTTCTTTTGCGAAGTTTATAGACTTAGTAAATTTCTGTAACATCATCAGCAAGTTTTTATATGTATTTGTCGTTTGAAGTTTTTACACAAGTAAATTGAAATATTGAACCATTTTTCATGGTAGAACAACAAGCAGGAACAGGAAATGGGGTGAATTTTTCTGTTGTTTTCCATTGCCCGTTCAAGGATTTTCAAATGAAAATGATGGCGGATGTTAAATATGTCCTGAAAAGCAAGTGACATCTGAAGTCACATTTCCTGTCTTAACACCTTAGCAATGCTGGGCGCAGAGCTAGTATGATTCCTGTCTGATCAAAAAATGATGTAAAGCACAGAAGCTACAGCACCATTCGACCTTAGAAGTTATATTTTCAGCTTCTGTACTCTTGGCATGGAACTATGCCTTGCAAGATTACATATTGGGAAATCATGCATAAGCAGTGTTTGTTTTATTGATTCATGAAAATGAAGTATGGAAAATCACAAGCTACACAAGGCAAATTTTCCAGTTGTTTTCCTGTTGCATACACTTCTCTACCAGGAGTGCAGAAGTGGAAATTAACCATAGACCGTGAGCTTCTGCTGTGTCCAGTTGTGAATCAGATTGGGAACTCAATAAGTTTGAATGGCATAATCTCCTGAGGAAACTTATTGGCACAACAGCACACTGGAACTTGAAGGAATACCAATCAGCATCTTCATTTCCAGAATATGCAGGAAACAATTTCTGAAGGTACTGTCTATCTACAGATAGTAATTCACAAGGAAATTCAACAGTGCATCATTCTCCGTAACAATGTGCTGAATATAGACAGTCCTGATGCACTGGACAGAGATTTTTCTTTTGGTCAGGTTTTTGACACAGACAGAACCTATCAACATGCTTAAGATGACTCAAAACCAAGCAACTGAGAAATCCACACCTACATCCTAACTGCAGAGTGCAAATTCTCATGCTTAGCTGCAAGTTGATAATAGTCAATGGGGATGGGACTCCCTAGAATATGTAAGGGTTTTTTGTGGAACCTAGCCATCAAATTCATGCAGTTTATAACACAGAACACAAAAACAGGAGTACACCATTCGGTCCCTCTAGCCTGTTCCAATATTCAATTTGACCATGATTAGAGTGTAGAACTCGCCACCACAACAATAACAATGACTTGCATTTATATAGCATTTACTCTTGTAAAACTTCCCAAGCACATCACTGGACTGTTATCAAACAAAATTTGGCACTGAGTCACATCAGGTGATATGAGAGTAGATGACCTAAAGCTTGTTGAAAGAGTTAGGTTTTAAAGAGCATCTTAAAGGACGAATGAGAGATGGAAAGGTTTGGGAGGGAGGGGGAGGCATATTTCCAGAGCTTAGGACCTTCACAGCTGAAGCCACAGAGACCCAATGGTCATAGAGTCATATACAGCAGAGAGGGAGGCCATTCGGCCCGTCAAACCCATGCCAGTTCTACGCAGAGCAAACCAGACATCCCCCACTCGTTCCCTGTAGCCGGCAAATTTATTTCCTTCAAGTGCCCATCTAATTTCCTCTTGAAATCATTGATTGTTTCCGCTTTCACCACCCCATAAAGTCATAGAGGTCATTAACACGTACTGCATAAAAATGTTCTTCCTCACATTCCCCCTGCATCTCTTGCTCAAAATCTTCACTTTGTGTCCCCTAGTCCTTGTACCATTAGTTAATGAGAACAGTTTTTCCTTGTCTACCTTATCTAAGCCTGTCATAATCTTGTACATCTCTATCAAATCTCCCCTCAATCTCCTTTATTTCAAGGAGAACAACCCCAGCTTTTCCAACCAACCTTGTAACTAAAATCTCCCATCCCTGGAACCATTCTGGAAAATCTCCTCTGCACCCTCTCAAGGACCCTTACATCCTCCTATGGTGTGGTGACCAGAACTGAGTGAAATACTCTAGCTGGGGCCTAACCAGAGTGATTAAAATTGGTGATGCAAAAGACACCAGAATTAGTTTTTTTTTTAAGAGATACAGCACTGAAACAGGCCCTTCGCCCCACTGAGTCTGTGCCGACCATCAACCACCCATTTATAATCTTACACTAATTTCTTATTCCTACCACATCCCCATCTGTCCCTATATTTTTCCCTACCACCTACCCATACTAGGGGCAATTGCTAAAGGCCAATTTACCTATCAACCTGCAAGTCTTTGGCATGTGGGAGGAAACTGGAGCACCCAGAGGAAACCCACACAGACACAGGGAGAACTTGCAAACTCCACACAGGCAGTACCCAGAATTGAACCCAGGTCCCTGGAGCTGTGAGGCTGCAGTGCTAACCACTGCGCCACTGTGCAACACAAATATCTAGGAGAATTGTAGGACTGGAAGAGATTGCAGAGATAAGGAGAGTCGATGCCAAGGAGGAATTTGAAAACAAGGATGTGAATGTTAAAATCGAGACATTGCTCAACTGGGAGTAAGTCAGCGAGGGTAGGGGTGATGGATGAACCAGGCTTGGTGCATGTTAGGATACAGGCAGCAGAGATTGGATGGCCCCAGTTTACAGAAGGTGGGAAGATGGGAATCCAGTCAGGAATATGTTGGAATAGTCTAGAGGTAACAAAGTCATGGATATGGGCTTCAGAGGCAGATGAGCTGAGGCAGGGTTGGAATCGGGCAGTGCCACAGAGGTAGAAGTAGATAATCTTAGTGATGGTGCAGATATTTGGCCAGGCACTGATCTCAGTGTCAAATATGACACCTAGGTTGCAAGCAGTCTGGTTCAGCCTCAGACAGTTGCCAGGGAGAGGGATGGAGCCAGTAGCTATGGAATGGAGTTTGTAGCAGGGACCAAAGACAATGGTTTCAGCCTTCTCAATATTTAGTTGTAAATTTCTGTTCATCCAGTGCTGGATGTCAGACAAGCAGTCTGACAATCTAGAGACAGTGGAGGGGTCGCAAGAGTGGTGGTGAGGTAGACCTGACTGTCGTCATCAGTCTACATATGGAAACTGACCCCGGGTGGAATTTTATTGAAATAGACCCACTTACAGTGATGGGGGCAGTAGCCATTCATCAACTTGTTTGCTTCAGCAGCAGGCTTTGCCATGCGTGTTTAACTCAGTCATGACATTTGCATCCTGCTTCTGGCTTTCCTGACCAATAAGAGAGTGGGAGCATGATGGATTTCTAGTTAGAGGAACTCTGGCAGGGGTCAGAATGGCTTCAGCCAACATTGCTGCTGCAAACAGAAGAAAGAAGGATGGCAGGAAGACAAGAGAAATCTACCCCCACCTTCTCCCCCTCCACCCTGCCACACCCAGTTCTCAAACTCTTCCCAAGAGATCATGCTTGAAGTGGTGAGGGCCAGAAGGGAAGTGTTATATCCCACAAACTGGAGGAAGAGGCCAGCCATTCAAAGCAAACAGGCATGGCTGGAGGTCGCTGAGGAGTGAGCAGTAGCACTGTGGTTCCGGCCAGCTGGATACAGTGCCGCGAAAGGTTTAATACCATAATAAGGGCAGAAATGTGAGTGGCGTAACACTTCTAGGTGCCAACCCTCACACTCTGACTTCATCAACATTCTCCTGCACAGCACTCCTTTGAACAACACACCTTTCAGCTCCACTCAGTCCTCTCTCTCCAGGTTATCTCCTCACATCCCCATCTGAACAACCAACGCTCACACTCATCCTCATCTTATTGACATCTCGCAACCATCCCTCATAGTCATGCTCCATAAATGTTCAATTCCATCCTCCACACATTCCACACTACCCCTTGAGCCTGTTCTGCCATTCAATACAATCATGACTGATCTACCCCAACTCCACTTTCCTGCCAGCTCTCCATATGCCTTGATTCCCTGAGAGATCAACAATCTATCGATCGCAGCCTTGAATATACTTAATGATGGAGTATCCACAACCCACTAGGGTAGACAAATCCAAACATTCACAACCCTTTGAATTTAGAAACTTCTTCTCAACTCAGTCCTAAATGATCAACCCCTTATCCTGAGTCTGTGCACCTCTGCTGTAGATTCCCCAGTCGGGGGGATAACCTTTCAGTGTCTACCCTTTCAATCCCCTTCAGAATCTTGTATGTTTTAATGAGATCATCTCTCATTTTTCTGAACTCCAGAGAGGCCCAATTTACACAGCCTCTCATCATCGGATAACCTTCTCATCCCAGGAACCAATCTAGTGAACCTTCACTGTATTGCCTCCAAAGCAAGTGTATCCTTCCTTAGATGTGGAGACCAAAACTGCACACAGTACTCCAGGTATGGTCTCACCAAAGCCCTATACAAATTGGAGCAAGACTTCCTTATTCTTGTACTACAATCCCCTTACAATAAAGGCCAACCTGCCATTTACCTTCCCTGTTGTTTGCTGTACCAGGGTGGAGGAGGCAAGAATGAATAGTGGAGGTGAATTGCATCGAAGCATTTAAGGGGAAGCTAGATAAACATATGAGGGAGAAAGAAATAGAAGGTAATGCTGATAGGATTAGATGAAGAGGTGTGCAAAGAGGCTGATGTGGAGCATAAGCACCAGCATGAACTAGTTGGGACAAATGGTCTATTTCTATTTTTTACATTCTATGTAATTCAATGCATCTTAACTCCATTTACCCACCTTGGTTCTATATCCCTTTATACCATTGCGTAACAAAAATTATCAATTTCAGTTTTGTAATTTTCATTTGACCAAGCCTGTAGGGATATTGGCATTCCAGTAATTCATGAACAGTAGCCAACCAAAAAAAGTCATATCACTCTGCATGTTAATTAATCAAAGTTACCTTTAATAACTTAAAATTGCACACAACATTAACACAAGCATAACAATAGCATCGAGTAATACAAATGACCTTTAAACCAAGGAATCAATGTCAAGGCGATCAGCTCTCGCATAACACTTGATTCTTCTTCTGGTGGGATGCCCTCATCTAGGCAGAACTTCATGAGGCTCTTGTCGAATGCAGTGCAGGATTAGTATAAATGGGTGGTTGATGGTCGGCACAGACTCGGTGGGCCAAAGGGCCTGTTTCAGTGCTGTATCTCTAAACTAAACTAAACTAAACTGCCACAATGTTGCATTCTTATAGTTCTTACTGGTTGCGGGGTGGGGGCTGAGTAGAGTTAGGGAAGTCCTGCTGTTTCTCGGCTTCTATAGTCAACAGACCTCAGTGATGGTCAATGGTCAATTTGCATTCAGCTTCCCTGTGATGTTAAAACAAGATGCAATTACTTTATTTGATTTTATGGTTAATTGGAATGAGTAGGCCCCATCTTATCTGGGTGCAGGCCCTCTCAAGGTCTCTAATGTGTCCTATCCTTTGTAACTGTCTCAGCATTCTTTGACCATTTGGCCCTTGGAATTTGCCTCATTTCTTCTTTCTCAGGTGTTTTGGCAAAGCATAGGCTTTGTTTTAAATTTGTTCTTGGGATGTGAGCATATATTGCTCATTTAATAGCCCTGGAACTGAGTGAAATAGAGTCATAGAGTTATACAGCACAGAAACAGACCATTCGGCCCTTCGTGTCCATGCCGGCCATCAAGCACCTATCTATTCTAATCCCATTTTCCAGCACTTGGCCCATAGCCTTGCATGCTATGGCATTTCAAGTGCTCATCTAAATACTTCATAAATGTTGTGAGGGTTCCTGCCTCTACCACCCCTTGTTCCAGATTCCAACCTCACACTGGGTGAATTTTTTTCCTCAAATCCCCTCTAAACCTTCTGCCTCTTACCTTAAATCTATGCCCCCTGGTTATTGACACCTCCGCTAAGGGAAAAAGTTTATTTCTATCTAACCTATCTACGCCCCTCATAATTTTGTATGCCTCCATTAGGTCACCCCTCAGCCATCCCTGCTCTAAGGAAAACGATCCTAGCCTATCCAGTCTCTCTTCATAGCTGAAATGCTCCAGCCAGTCAACATCCTGGTGAATCTCCTCTGCACCCT
The DNA here is from genome assembly GCF_036365525.1 of Heterodontus francisci. Classification (NCBI taxonomy): domain Eukaryota; kingdom Metazoa; phylum Chordata; class Chondrichthyes; order Heterodontiformes; family Heterodontidae; genus Heterodontus; species Heterodontus francisci. The sequence continues at coordinate 17,044,387 of NC_090390.1, read as the reverse complement.
CTCCAGTACAATCACATCCTTCCGATAGTGTGGCGACCAGAACTGTCCACAGTACTCCAGCTGTGGCCTTACTAGCGTTTTATACAGCTCCATCATAACCTCCCTGCTCTAATGTTCTATGCCTTGGCTAATAAAGGCAAGTATCCTACATGCCTTCCAAACCACCTATCTACCTGTGCTGCTGCCTTCAGTGATCTATGGACAAGTACACCAAGGACCCTCTGACCCTCTGTACTTCCTAGGGTCCTACCATTCATTGTATATTCCCTTGCCTTGTTTGTCCTCCCAAAATGCATCACCTCACACTTCTCAGGATTAAATTCCATTTGCCACTGCTCTGCCCATCTTACCAGCCCATCTATATTGTCCTGTAATCTAAGGCTTTCCTCCTCACTATTTACGACACCACCAATTTTCATGTCATCTGCGAACTTACTGATCATACCTCTTATATTCACGTCTAAATCAAGGTGTGCAGCAAGGTCAGACTCAGACCAAAGAAGCTGCATCATTCCAAGCAGAAGGACCATAATCACTGACCAACGCAAACAAATGGACCGCTGGGTTGAGCACTACCTAGAACTGTACTCCAGGGAGAATGTTGTCACTGAGACTGCCCTCAGTGCAGCCCAGCCTCTACCAGTCATGGATGAGCTGGACATACAGCCAACAAAATCAGAACTCAGTGATGCCATTGATTCTCTAGCCAGCGAAAAAGCCCCTGGGAAGGACAGCATTACCCCTGAAATAATCAAGAGTGCCAAGCCTGCTATACTCTCAGCACTACATGAACTGCTATGCCTGTGTTGGGACGAGGGAGCAGTACCTCTGGACATGCGCGATGCCAATATCATCACCCTCTATAAAAACAGAGGTGACCGCGGTGACTGCAACAACTACCGTGGAATCTCCCTGCTCAGCATAGTGGGGAAAGTCTTTGCTCGAGTCGCTCTGAACAGGCTCCAGAAGCTGGCTGAGCGCATCTGCCCTGAGGCACAGTGTGGCTTTCGTGCAGAGAGATCGACCGTTGACATGCTGTTCTCCCTTCGTCAGATACAGGAGAAATGCCATGAACAACAGATGCCCCTCTACATTGCTTTCATTGATCTCACCAAAGCCTTTGACCTCGTCAGCAGACGTGGTCTCTTCAGTCTACTAGAAAAGATTGGATGTCCACCAAAGCTACTAAGTATCATCATCTCATTCCATGACAATATGAAAGGCACAATTCAACATGGCGGTACCTCATCAGACCCCTTTCCTATCCTGAGTGGTGTGAAACAGGGCTGTGTTCTCGCACCCACACTTTTTGGGATTTTCTTCTACCTGCTGCTTTCACATGCGTTCAAGTCTTCTGAAGAAGGAGTTTTCCTCCACACAAGATCTGGGGCAGGTTGTTCAACCTTGCACGTCTAAGAGCGAAGTCCAAAGTACGGAAAGTCCTCATCAGGGAACTCCTCTTTGCTGACGATGCTGCTTTAACATCTCACACTGAAGAGTGCCTGCAGAGTCTCATCAACAGGTTTGCAGCTGCCTGCAATGAATTTGGCCTAACCATCAGCCTCAAGAAAACGAACATCATGGGGCAGGGCGTCAGAAATGCTCCATCCATCAATATTGGCGACCACGCTCTGGAAGTGGTTCAAGAGTTCACCTACCTAGGCTCAACTATCACCAGTAACCTGCCTCTAGATACAGAAATCAACAAGCGCATGGGAAAGGCTTCCACTGCTATGTCCAGACTGGCCGAGAGAGTGTGGGAAAATGGCACACTGACACGGAACACAAAGGTCCAAGTGTATCAGGCCTGTGTCCTCAGTACCTTGCTCTATGGCAATGAGGCCTGGACAATGTACGTCAGCTAAGAGCGATGTCTCAATTCATTCCATCTTCGCTGCCTCCGGAGAATACTTGGCATCAGGTGGCAGGACCGTATCTCCAACACAGAAGTCCTCGAGGCGGCCAACATCCCCAGCTTATACACACTACTGAGTCAGCGGCGCTTGAGATGGCTTGGCCATGTGATCCGCATAGAAGATGGCAGGATCCCCAAAGATACATTGTACAGCGAGCTCGCCACTGGTATCAGACCCACCGGCCGTTCATGTCTCCGCTTCAAAGACGTCTGCAAACGCGACATGAAGTCCTGTGACATTGATCACAAGTCGTGGGAGTCAGTTGCCAGCGTTCGCCAGAGCTGGCGGGCAGTCATTAAGGCGGGGCTAAAGTGTGGCGGGTCGAAGAGACTTAGCAGTTGGCAGGAAAAAAGACAAAAGCGCAAGGGGAGAGCCAACTGTGTAACAGCCCCGACAATCAAATTTTTCTGCAGCACCTGTGGAAGAGCCTGTCACTCTAGAATTGGCCTTTATAGCCACTCCAGGCGCTGCTCCACAAACCACTGACCACCTCCAGGCGCTTACCCATTGTCTCCCGAGACATTGAGGCCAAAGAAGAAAATCATTAATGTACACTACAAACAGCAAGGGTCCCAACACCGATCTCTGCGGTACACCACTGGTCACAGGCTTCCCATTGCAAAAACAATTCTCGACCATCACCCTCTGCCTCCTGTCACTAAGCCAATTTTGGATCGAATTTGCCAAATTGCCCTGGATCCAATGGGGTCTTACTTTCTTAACCAATTTCCCATGTGGGACCTTATCAAAAGCCTCACTGACGTCCATGTAGATTACATCAACTACTTTAACCTCGTCTACGCATCTAGTCACCTCAAAAAATTCAATCAAGTTTGTTAGACATGATCTCCCCCTGACAAAGCCATGTTGACTATCCTTGATTATTCCCTGCCCCTCCAAGTGGAGATTAATCCTGTCCCTCAGAATTTTTTCCAATAGTTTCCCTACCACTGATGTTAGATTCACCAGCCTGTAATTACCTGGTTTATCCCTGCTACCCTTCTTGAATAATGGTACCACATTCGCAGTCCTCTGGCACCTCTCCTGTGGCCAGGGAGGATTTTAAAATTTGTGTCAGAGCCCCTGCTATCTCCTCCCTTGCCTCACATAGCAGCCTGGGATACATCTCATCTGGGCCTGGGGATTTATCCACTTTTAAGCATGCTAAAACCACTAATACCTCCTCCCTTTCAATGCTAATTTGTTCAAGTATATCACAATCCCCCTCCCTGATCTCTACACCTACATCGTCCTTCTCCATAATGAACACAGATGAAAAGTAATCATTTAAAATCTCACTTACGTCCTCTGACTCCACACACAGATTGTCACTTTGTTTCCTAATGGGCCCTACTCTTTCCCTGGTTATTCTCTTGCCCTGAGTATACTTATAGAACACCTTGGGATTTTCCTTTTGAAAATGGCAGTTAGGCCATTTCAGAGCACAGTTAAAAGTCAACCCCACATGCTGTAGGTCTGGAGTTACATGTCAGCCAGACTGGGTAAGTACAGCAGATTTCCTCATCTGCAGGGCATTAGTGAGCCAGATAGATTTGTACACCTCTCTGGTAGTTTCATGATTATTATTATGACGAACATTTATTAATTAACTGAATTTAAATCCCTCAGGCTCCCATGGTGGGATTTGAACTCATGTTGCTAAAGCATTAGCAACACTAGTTTAGTAACATTATCTCTATGCTACCATCTCAATGCTCGTGTTAAAGCTTCTTGGAGCCTGTATAATGATTTCTGCATATTGCTGCCTTTGCAGTTTAAATTCACAACATCCAAATGTTATTAATTCTGCCCTTCAAGCCTCAACAGCTTTTTGGGGAGAGAATTCCAGACTTCCACTACCCTTTGTCTGAAGAAGTGCCTCCTGACATCACCCTTGAACAGCCTAGCATTAATTTTAAGGTTATCCCCACTTCTCCTGAATTCTCCCACCAGAGGAAATAGTTCCTATCTACCCTACCAAATCCTTTAATCATCTTAAACACCTCAATTCAATCACCTCTTAATCTTCTATATTCTAGGGAATACAAGCCCAATTATGCAACCTGTCTTCACAACACTTTTAGCCCCAATATCATTCTGATGAATCTGCACTGCACCCACTCCAAGGCCAATATATCTTTCATGAGGTATGGTACCCAGAACAGAACACAGTACTCCAAATGCAGTCTAACCAGAGCTTTATAAAACTGGAGCATAACTTCCACCCTTTTGTATTCCAGTCCCAATGAAATAAAGGCTAACATTCTATTATTTTGATTTGATTTAGATATACAGCACTGAAACAGGCCCTTCGGCCCACCGAGTCTGTGCCGACCATCAACCACCCATTTATACTAATCCTACACTAATCCCATATTCCTACCACATCCTCACCTGTCCCTATATTTCCCTACCACCTACCTATACTGGGGGCAATTTATAATGGCCAATATACCGATCAACCTGCAAGTCTTTTGGCTGTGGGAGGAAACCGGAGCACCCGGAGGAACCCCACGCAGACACAGGGAGAACTTGCAAACTCCACACAGCTGTGAGGCTGCGGTGCTAACCACTGCGCCACTGTGCCGCCCTATTAAACATATATTTTTTCACCTCTCCACTGTTTTTAGTGATTTTTGTACTTAGACCCCTACATCTGTCTGCTCTTCCACAGTTCCTAGCTTCTTGTCATTTGGAAAATACTCTGATCTATCTTTCTTAGGTCCAAAGTGGATAACCTTACACGTTCAAACATGAACTCCATCTGCCAATGTTTTGCCCACTCACTTAACCTATCAATGTCCCATTTCAACTTTCTGCTCCCATCTACACCATTGACTATAATACCTAACTTAGTGTCATCAGTAAACTTGGATATACAGCTCCACATTCCTTCATCTAAGTCATTGATAAATATAGTGAATAGCTGAAGTCCCAGTACAGATTCTTGGGGGATACCACTAGTCACATCCTTCCAATTGGAGTACGTGCTGATTATCCCTACTCTGTTTCCTCTCACACCTCTCACTCCTTCACACATACACACACACGAAGTACAGTAGTGTAGAATAAAACCTGACTGACCACTCAGCTGCAACCCTCGTGTCACATTGGGTCGACCCTGAAAAGTCCCTCCTTGCTAACAGCTGGGAACTGGTGCCAATGTTGAATACCAGGTTGAGGAAGGACTGAGGCATAGAATGTATTCTGGATTCTTCAGTGTTCATCACCAAGAGTAGCTCAGTAGTACTACCACTAACCGAGCAGGCCGTGTCCGAAGGACATAGCTGCCAGACTGGGCTTGCAGCAAATGATGAAAGAAGTAACACAAGGTAATAACCTACTTGACCTCATCCTCACTAATCTACATGTTGCAGATGCATGTGTCCATGACAGCACTAGTAGGAATGATTTCCATACAGAGACTATGTTCAGTCTTCACCCTCCATTGTGATTTGAGTCACTACCACTGTGCCAAATGGGATAGGTTAAGAACAAATCTGACAACTGTTACAAGAATTTTATTTTGTATTTTAAAAAAACTGTGTTTTAAAAAACTGAAAGAGGATTTTTCAGTGGACATGGAGACACCTGCAAATAGTGGAACTTTATGAATGCTTGAAAGAAAGTTCAAAACAAAAGCTGAACTTTATGGGTGTTTTGAAAGGAAGCTGAACTTGTACACAAGAACAGGAAAGCAGGTACTTTCAATGAAACCAGAAAAGGTCTCTGTGAAGGAATCCTGCATCTCTTGAGAAGAAACCCTATATTTCAAAGGTGGCAGATCCCTATTGCCTCCTGTCTCTGAAGAATTCCTGCTGTGTTCCTGTTGCTTCCTGTGTTTTAAGAAATCCTGGAATCTGAATAAATCTTCTACTGCTACAGTGCTGCTGTAAAACCTAAGAAGATCTGTTTCTGCACACCTGATGGAAGACTGCTGCAGTTGAATTTCCTTGAATACCTACCCATTATAGACTGTTCAAGAAAGATTTCAAGTGGCATCTAACTATTCAACTTTGGGACAGCTCACCAAACTGAAGAACCTCCTACTAGAACGTGACATACTAAGTTATTTTTATTATTCCTTTTATTCCTATGAAACAGCTGTAAACTAAAATCCTTTGTTTCCCTGATTAACCGTTTTTTTGGATGTATGGGTGTGTGCATGAGGGCCAGGGAAATAAGGAGTTTTTCATATATAGATTTACTTCATTATTAGTTAAGACCTGGTTTCATAACAAATAGTTAATTTTGTTGATTAAAGAAACCTGGTTGGTATGCTTTATTCTAGGGGCAAACAGAATATCTAATTGGCTGTTCTTTGGTAAGTGGGAAAATTTATTGATATGCTGTGCCCCATGGAGTAGTGGGACTGAATTCACTCCTCCCGCTTCGGTCGTAACACAACTCAAAACTGAGCATTCAGTATGCACTACCGCAAATCACCAAGGTTTCTTGGCGCCTTCAGCAGCAGCAGAATTCTATACCACAACAACCTCATGGCCCGGCATTTCCTCACTCCTCCATCAGCATCAGGCCAGATGACCAACTCTGCTTCAATGAAGAGCATAGAAGAGTATGCCAGGAGCAGCACCAGCCACGGCTGAAAATGAGGTCCCAACCTGGTACAGCTACAACACGGGACTCCATGCATGTTGAACAGCAGAGCAACATTCTATAGAAAGAGTTAAGCAACTCCACAACAAATGTAGCAGCAGCTAGGGCAGAAGCAGAGGAGTTCAATTTACAGGAGACACTACCCATGACACAGAGTGTACAGGCAGAGGCTAAGTTTTCTTGACATGTCAGAACGGCAGTGTTCAGGAGGATCAGGTTGTCGTGTCAGGTGGTGGCTGACATCTGCAGCTTCCTAGAAAAAGACCTGCTCCCTGCTGGACCTGGTGGCCATGTGTTACCAGTAGCTGTCAAAGCCACCACTGCCCTCAACCTTTTAGCCTCTGGATCCTACCAGGGCTCTGTCGGAGATGTATCACTCTCCCCTGCTCTCATGCTCACATCTCTGTCCTGGGATTGCTGCAGTGTTTCAGTGAACCTCAATGCAAGCTCAAGGAACAGCATCTCATTTACCGATTAGGCACACTACAGCCTGCCGGACTGAACATTTAGTTCAATAATTTCGGGGCATGACGGGCCCCCCATTTTACTTTTATTTTTAGTTATTTTTTATTTTTTCGTGTTTTTTTTGTGTTTATTTTATTTTATTTCATCTTAGTTTGTTCGGTTTGCTTACCCACTTTTTTTTCATGTTTGTACTGGCTGCTGTTCAATTTTCAGTCCGTTAACACCCTATCTGTACTAATGCTTTGTTGTTCAACACACCATGAACTTATTGTTTGCCTTTGCTCCATGACCTTCTGGTCAGCTATTCTGTGACTTTGTCCTATCTACACCTTCTCCTTTGTTATCTCTTGCCCCATCCCCGGTTTACTTGCCTATAACCTTTCACATTTCTAATATTTGTCAGTTCTGAAGAAGGGTCACTGACCTGAAATGTTAACTCTGCTTCTCTCTCCATAGATGCTGCCAGACCTGCTGAGTATTTCCAGCATTTCAGGTTTTCTTGTGGTTGTGTGTACTAGAATACTAACACATCCGCAACTGAAGCCAGTAACTACCCAAGCCAGGGTGAAGTACCTTGGGATAAGTTAATAGCACTGTCTATGGAAGAGATGAGGAATATGGCTGAGCAGTGTGGGATCACTGTCCATGCCAAGGCGAGGAAGTCTGAACTCCTAAGACCAGTGGCCAACCTTTTTTCCCTCGAATTTGAAAAATCAGAGAACAGGGTTAGAAATGGACTCTGACAGGGTATTGCTAGCAAAGCTACAACTGGAACAGAGGAAACCTGAATTAGAAAAGAGAGAGAGAGAAAGAACCTTCCAGAAGGAACGGGAGGAAAGAGAGCTGAGGCAGCTTGAGCTCGCTAAGGGGCGACAGAGTAACCCCAGTGAAAGCTGGAAATACAAGTGGTGCGGGGCTGTGTACTGAGCTTTTAAAATTTCCCAGTTGAAACCAAAATTCAATGAGGGAGATGTGGAAGCATTTATTGTATCTTTTGAGAAACTTGTAAGACAGTCGAAATGGCCAGCTGAGAGTTAGATTCTTCTGTTGCAAAATAAGCTAACCGGAAAAACCCATGAAGTTTATTCCCTGTTGCCAGATGAGAGTTCATCAAATTATAAACTGACCAAAAATGCTATCCTCAGGGCATATGAGCTAGTACTGGAAGCCGACCACCAGAAGTTCTGAACCCTCAGGAAACAGACTGATCAAACTGACCTGGAGTTTGAGAGAAGTAAGCAGCTGGCTTTTGACCTGTGGTTGAGGCCTCTTAAAGTGCAGCCCAGCTATGAAAACCTCAGAGAGGTGATTTTACTAGAGGAATTTAAAAATTCTCTCCCAATCTCCATAAAGACCAGTTGACCCTTTTTCTCTGTAGGGTATCAACTTTATTTTTTTTTATAGATACAGCACTGAAACAGGCCCTTTGGCCCACCAAGTCTGTGCCGACCATCCATTTATACTAATCCCATATTCCTACCACATCCCCACCTGTCCCTATATTCCCCTACCACCTACCTATACTAGGGGCAATTTATAATGGCCAATTTACCTATCAACCTGTAAGTCTTTGACTGTGGGAGGAAACTGGAGTTAACCACTGCGCCACTGTGCCAACTGATGTGACAGACAAAGATACACTAAAACCAAAGTCTCGTATAACTTCACTTTATTAGTACTAAAATCACTTAAAGCATACAAATACTTACAACAGTTTTATTTAGACACCAAATGAGTACAAGTCTCACTTCTTGTACAAGATACTACCCGTCAACACAGAGGTGATCAGTCTCTTGTCACAGTTGATCACTGAGCCTCCAGACTCAGGGTCCTGCCTTTGAGAGTTGTTACCGGGTTCTCACCGAGAATACCCTCAAGTGTTAACCCTTATATATTCTTTGAAGGCTCCTTGCTCAACCCATGACTCACATGATCTTGTTTTGCACAAATCTTCAAGCATTATCTCATCTTTGGCAAGCATTAGCCATTTAGCCACCTGGACAGAAGTCCAGACTTGTTTACAATAACCACCGTTCGTTCCCCTATATCTGTTATCTTTCATCTATTCTTGTTCAAATGTCTAGTCCAATGGTCACATATCCCTAACTACAAGCTTCGACATGTCTGTTAGCTTACTTCAGCAAGTTCTGCACTTATCGTTGGCTGCCTTAGAGCATGCTGGGTATAAAGCGTTACTTGACCAACTTTTCAGGACCTACAGACCCATGTGGAGGAACAAAAAGTACATAGATTGAGGCAAGCCGCAGTTCTGGCTGATGAGTTTGCTCTAATATACAAGTCAGTTCCCCAGGGGAAAACCTTTCCTAGTCACCCCCACAAATCAGAAAAGGACAAAGGGTGGGAAGGTGATAGGGGCCCAAGAAGTCCTGGGAGAGAAAGAAAAGCAGGAGACACAGGGGGCCCTCCTCTAGCCAAAAAGGATAATGCTGTAAGTAGCACTGAGACCCGGAGACCTGTATGCTTCCATTGTAAGAAGGCAGGTCATCTGAGAGCTGACTGCTGGAAAGTACAGGGAAAGCCTGTAGGGTTAATCAGGGCACACCCGCTCAGTGAAGGAGAAGGGACCCTGATGGAAAACACAGCTGAACAAGCTGTGGCTTTAACTGCAGCAGTAGTAAGGCCCAGAAAACATACTGCTGTAGGTGCAGGAACATTTAATTACATCCCTGAAGGTTATCAGGATTTTGAATCCAAAGGGAGAGTAACCCCATACCCCTTGAGTGGGGCAAGCAAGCCCATAGTAATCAAAGAACAGTACAGCACAGGAACAGGCCATTTGGCCCTCCAAGCCTGTGCCGATCTTTATGCCTGCCTAAACTAAAACCTTCTGCACTTCTGGGGACCGTATCCCTCTTTTCCCATCCTATTCATGTATTTGTCAAGATGCCTCTTAAACGTCGCTATCGTACCTGCTTCCACCACCTCCCCCGGCAGCAAGTTCCAGGCAGTCACCACCCTCTGTGTAAAGAACTTGCCTCGCACATCCCCTCTAAACTTTGCCCCTCGCACCTTAAACCTAAGCCCCCTAGTAACTGACTCTTCCACCCTGGGAAAAAGCTTCTGACTATCCACTCTGTCCATGCCGCTCATAACTTTGTAAACCTCTATCATGTCGCCCCTCCACCTCTGTCGTTCCAGTGAAAACAATCCGAGTTTATCCAACCTCTCCTCATAGCTAATGCCCTCCAGACCAGGCAACATCCTGGTAAACCTCTTCTGTACCCTCTCCAAAGCCTCCACGTCCTTCTGGTATCCTCAGGGGTATAGGGGCCACTAGATCCCTTATGCTGGGAAAGGCATGACCTTTCCCCCAGAGAGTGCGGTAAATACCAGAATAGAGGTGAATGATATTGGAGGGCAGTGTACGCCCATACTTTTACATCAGGTGGACTTGGAATGCGCCTAGTTTTGGGACCGGTGACCGTAGGGATTCTCCTTAGTTTACCTTAGCTGGTTGACCTGCTTCTAGGTAATGATCTGGCGGGGCTGAAGGTGGTAGCTTCCCCAGTAATGATAGAGAGACCAAAGGAGGTCAGAGAGACAGGGCAGTGGCAGGAGACGGTCCCCTGCAGTTCCCCTAAATGTGTAGTGAATCGGGCCATGACCAAACCAGCTCCCCCAGAGGACACTCATGGTCATCTGTCTGCAACTTTCTTTGGAAAGTTAGAGGACCCGGGGAATGGATTAAATGGATCTTCCCTAGCTGAGGCTCAACGAGCCGACCCAGTACTGAGAGTTAACACAGGCTGCTCAGACTGAAACTGAAGCAGAGGGAGTACTTGATTGCGACTATTTAAAGAATGAAGTGCTGATGAGGAAGTTGAGTTCTCCTCACAGACCTGAGGACAAAGAGTGGACAGTGGCTCACCAGTTATTGGTGCCGCAGAGGTACCGGAGAGAAATATTAAGAATGGCCCATGAGATTACAATGGCTGTACATGTTGGTATATGAAAAACCAAATCCCGCATAAGACAGCAGTTTGACTGGCCACAACTCCACAAAGATGTGGTGGAGTACTGTAGGCGTTGCTACATGTGCCAGGTTGAGGGGAAACCCCAATCTGTAGTGAAATCTTCACCCCTAATTTCTGTTTATGGGAAATCCTCCAGCAGAGGGCTGGTGAACTGTAAGTGACCACTGCTGAGAACAAAAGGGGACAGACAGGCACAGGTCTGTCAGGCAGTTAGAGAGGAAAGGGGAAAAAGGGACAAAGAGGACAGATTAAAAAAGATCCGAGATGATTTCCAAATGGAAACCCCTACTGTCCTGTTAGCCAACCCCAAAATGTTTGAAAAATTAGACCCCACATCCTCCTATGTAAATACAGACACCAGAAGCATCCCACTGGTTTTCTAACTGCATTTACAGAAATGTGCAGGGACAAAGAAGGTCCTCAAGAGGGCAGAGAAATCGTGAGGGTGAAGTCTCACCTAGTCAAAGTGTTGCAGGGGAGTGCACTAGAATCTGGACAAATACCTGCCAGCAGGAATGTCCCAGAGAACAAAGGGAAGATTAGCAAAGAATCCGCGCCCCCCCCCCCCCCCACAGTCAGGAGAAAAGTGAACCAACCATACCCTAAAGTGAAAAGCACTTGCATGACTCATCAGAGAACTGAAAGAGAGATCAGAGTGGATCCACCCACTGCTGACTCCCATGATCAAAACTCCAAAACAGGGCTAATTAAATCTAACCTTCCCCCCTGCAGACCTCAACAGGAACAAAGGGACCCTAGGCAATCATGGAAATGTGCAAACTGCAAACCTCCCCAAAAATCACATGTTTATTGGGATGCCAATTCCCAACGTATTGCAGGCTGATAGTGAAGAAATTTTAAACCTCACGGGCAACACGTAACTATCTCAGACCCACCTCAAGGGAAAAGGGGCAGTTTAAAGCAGCACTGCTACAAAGGAAAGACAGACTGTAACAATTTTAAGATTTCTGAATGAATGAGAATGAATGAAAGACATGCATATGTATTTTCCTACACTTTTTCTTCCTTCTAATTTATAATGTCACATTTTATTCAGCCGGAGGTGGAAGTGTGATGGAAACCACACCTGCCAAATGGAAATAACTGAACATTGAACATAACTTGTTTAAAAAGACTGCAGAGCAGCGGCTGAAAACATGGCTGCACATTTGCATTCTGAGAGACAGTTGCCGAGAGAGCAATGGGAGTGCTCCCTGATTCAATTAGCTAGATGGGTTTTGTCAATAGTGATGATCAAAAGACATTGAGAGTCATTGTCTGTGTAACAGCCAGCATTCCACCCACCCGCACTGCCTTCTCCCCCCCACTGAGTGTCTAGTAAGCTTTGAAGAATCAACAAACCTCACAGGCGATGCTGTTTCAAACAAAGAGCTAGTCACGTAACTAACCTGCTGGCCAACCTTGGAATTGATTGAATTGTGCATCACAGTAAAGTTTTGGCAGACTGCAACTTTGAAGACCAAAGAGAAGCAAGGTCTCTCTCTCTCTCTCTGTCTCTCTCTCTTACGCAAAGTTCCAGGGACGCACAAAAGTAATTTAAGCCTCAAGACAGAAGACCCCTGCAGCTTTCTGGTACCAGCAAAACAAGTTTAAAAGTGTACACTGGGCCTCAACGAGAACTGCAAGACTTCACTTCAATCAAAGACTTCACAGCACAGCTAAAAAAACTGTAACTGAATTCCATCAACTACTTCAAACCTTCCCCCTTTAATTCTTTCCCCTCCTCTGTATCTATTTGTATGTGTATTTATCGCGTATGCATGCTAGCATGGTTGCTTCATGTATTTTTAGTAGCTTTAACTGAGTTAGAATTTTAAGGTTAATAACCTTACAGCTTTGTGTTTAAACCTGAGAAAGCCTGTCTGGTTGATTCCTTCACAATTACAATTAGAGAGCAGTGAGCAAGGACTCACTGAGGGGAAGCTAAAAAACACTGTGATTTAAAAGTTAAGCCCTGTTATGGCCAAACCAGGGAAAGGGCGAGAGGGGAGCCTGTGACCCCTTCCCCACCTGGTCGTAACATTGACTTAAGTTGGCTTCCAGTGCCTCCAATTTACAATTGTCACCCTTGTTTTTAAATTCTCCACCTCTTTTGTACAGTATATTAGCTACCTGGTAAATGCATACCCTTACGACACCCTGGATGATGTTACAGAATTCCCCCCATGGGTGCCTTAATGGGCCTGTGTCCTAAGCGTGCTCATCACATTGACAGCAACAGAAAGTATAGCATGGGTAGATGACCATGAATGCTGTTCCTTTTGAAAAGGGGGGTTGGGGGAGATGGGGGGTGGTGGTGGAGATCTACCCTATTTCATCTTTGGTGATGTGCACTCTTCAGCTGCATATCTTTATATATATATCTTCTCAACATATCATAGACTCATAGAATGGTTACAGCACAGAAGGAGGTCATTAGGCCCATAAGAGCAACTCAGCTAGTCCCACTCCCCTGGCCTTTCCTCATAGCCCTGAAAATTTTCCTCTTAAGATAATTATCCAGCTCCCTCTCGAAAGCCATGATTGAATCTATCTCCACCACACTCTCAGGAGTGCATTCCAGATCCTAACCACTCGCTGTGCTAAAAGGTTTTTCCTCATGTCACTGTTGCTTCTTTTGCCATTCACCTTAAATTGGTGCCCTCTGGTTCTTGACCCTTCCACCAATGGGAGCAGTTTCTCCCTATCTACTCTGTCCAGACCCCTCATGATTTTGAACACTTCTATCAAATCTCCTCTCAACCTTCTCTTCTGTAAGGAGAACAGGCCCAGCTTCTCCATTCTATCTATGTAACTGAAGTCCCAAATCTAGCAACATATGACACCCTGTCCCTGAGCCCTGGAAAACTGGCAGTTCAGACCCAGCTGTTTTTCCCATCAATTTTCTCAATCTGGAGGTTGCTGCCAGGTTGTGGAAAACTCTAATTCAGAATAACAAGGTTTGTTGTTTGCTGGGTGTCAACTAACACTGCTTGGCTCTGTCATGCTCATGCAAGGAGCAATTATGAACTATAAAATGGATGAACCTCCAAAAATGGACAGGTTTTTGCGACAAGATAAAATGGTATAAGAGGTCAGGTAACCTCTCCTGTACTGCAAATATACATAGTGGCTGCTGGAGACTGAACCCATCATGTCTGGACCAGCCTTAAAGACAGCATTACAAGTGGTTATCTGACAGAAACCAAGCATGATAAGGTTTTCTTTTAAAAAGGAGACTTTTCTGTGCAGAACGTCAGACCAGAGACAGAAAGCCAGCCGTCGGGAGGTTGAGAGAGATCTATTCCAGCCAAGGAGAAGATCCTGCTGATTTGGAAACAGGAGGAAAAGTGATCCTAAAATTGTAAAAAAAATAAATAAGCAGGTTTTCTCATACTCTTTTTCTTCCCTATGGTGCTAAAACACTTAAAGGCATGGCCGCATTTGATGCCAAAGCGTTTGTAGAACAGGGAGTTATCATGGGATGCCTTAAGTCTATTAAGTATTGAAGACTTAAAAGCTGTAGCTACCCAGGTGGAGTAACTTTCAGGCAGAAAGCAAGGAAACCTGAAACCCTTCAGAAATTAGCTAGTCATTTTAAAATTGCCCCAGAAACAGAAGAAACGGGCATGGAACCTGAAACCGACAAAGTAACCTGAGCTAAAATCCAAGTGGAAAATTAGAACTACAGTTTGAGATGCAAAGGGAGAGAGAGACAAGACAGTTTGAGTTAGACAGGCTGGAAGCACAAGGTGAGGATACCACCAGAAATTCAAATATTGACTCCAATTCAGAGCAAAGCTTTAATGTTATGAGACACTCACGATTAGTGCCAAAATTTACGTGGAAGAGGTTGAATCGTATCTTATCTCTTTTGAGAAAATTGCTATCAGTTTAAAATGGCCAAAAGAATATTGGACCCTCCTTTTACAAGGTGAGTTAGTGGGGAGAGCTTGTGAAGCTTACTCCATGTTATCAGAAAAAAGCTGTTTTGATTATGAACAGCCTAAAATTGCTATTTTAAATGCCTACGAGTTAGTCCCTGAGGCATATCAACAAGAATTTAGAAACACTAGAAAAAGATCTGCTCAAACCTTTATTGGCAGTCAAACACATGACTTTCGATCGCTGGATAAGATCTCTGAAGTTAGCCCTCTCATATGAGAATTTGTGAGAGGAATTTAAAAATTGTATTCCCATTAACATAAAGAACCACATCGAGGAACAAAGGGTCACAAGAGTGAGAGAAGCTGCTGCAACCCTTCCATAATAATCCCCAGAGGTCTGGGAAGGACTGAAAGTGGAATAGTGACAGAAGATGGGCTGGTAGTGAAAGGGAGAATAAGAGTGAGAACGTGGGAAGCCCTCCACAAGTCAGAAAAGAAAGTGCAGAGGGCAGGAACTCTTTCCACAGACCTGTGTGTTCCCATTGCAGTAAAACAGTGCAGGTGAAAGCTGACTACTGGAAATTAAAGGGGAAGTCAATGCGTTTTGTTGGGGGAGATAGTGGTGTAGTGGTAATGTAACTAGATGAGTAATCCAGAGTTTGGACTGATGCTTTGAGGACATGGATTCAAACCCCACCATGGCAGATGGTGAAATTTGAATTCAATTAATAAATGTGGAATTAAAAGCTAGTCTAATAGTGGCCATGAAACCATTGTCAAATGTTATAAAAACCCTTCTTGTTCACTTTAGGGAAGGAAATCTGTTGTTCTTACTGGTCTGGCCTACATGTGACTCCAGACCCACAGCAATGTTGACTTTAAAATGCCCTAACAAGCCACCCAGTTCAAGGGCAACAAATGCTGGTCTACCTAGTGATGCCCAAATCCTACAAATAAACAAAACAAGACCAGTCCAGAAAAGGGTGCCCTAGCAGGTAACATGCCCAACAAGTCTGTGGCCCTAACCACAGTGATGGACCCCTCAAAGAATACCACCATAAGTGTGGCAGAAACAGGACAAATTCCTGTCAGTTACCTGTATTTTGTTTGAAATGGAAAGGTGTTCCTGTATCCCTCTAATGAGGCAAGCAAACCTGTTCAGCGATACAGGGGCCACTCAATCCTTAATGCTGGATAAAGGCATGACCTTTCTACCAGAGAGCTTGCTAAAGGTGAAGGTTCAGGTAAAAGGCATTGAAGGTGTGTACATGTCCATATCCTGAGAATTGTGTCCATTTGCAGTGTGACCTAATCTCTGGACTAGTTACAGTAGGAATTGTCTGTCTGTGGCCAGAATAGATTTGCTGCGAAGCAATGATTGGGCTGGGAGTAGAGTGATAGCAGCTCTGGTATCCTTAGATCAGCCAAATGAGAACAAGCAGACAGAACAGTTACAGGAGGAAGTCCCTGGAATATTTCTTTACTGTGTAGTAACCAGGTCCAGGGCTAAACAAGTTCCGCCAGAGAGAGCTGAGCCAATAATTCCGCCAGATGACCTAGAGGTCTGGCTGGCTGAAACTATTTTCGGAGACTCAGGAGAGGAGATAGAGTTGTACAGTAGATCCTAATTGAAGCTCAGCAGGCAGACCCTGAGTCAAAACGAATAGTGCAGATCGCCTGTTCTGAGGCAGAGGTAGAGAAAGTGCCCAAATGCTGTAACTTTAAAAATGGGCTGCTGATGAGGAAATGGAAAACTCTGCAGTGACCTGAAGAGGGGGAGTGGACGGTGGTCCACCAAATTTTAGTTCCCCCCAAATATCATAGGAAAATTCCAATGGTTATCTGAAAGCCCCAGGCCTGGATCATCTGGCACTTTTATTGGCCTCATCTCTACAAAGATGTAGTTAAATTTTTTCAGACATGCCATACCTGCCAGGTTGTTGGGAAACCACAACCTGCAGACAAGCCTGCTTTATCAATACCCATACCTGCTTTCGAAGAACCCTTCAGCAGAGTTCTGGTAGATTGCGTGGGACCTCTACCCAGAATTAGGACAGGTTTCCAATACCGCTTTACAATCATCACCCGATTCCCTTAAGAAAAATGCAGCTAAAGATGTGTTTGAGGGCTGACCCAGTTTTTCACCCGCTATGGACTGCCCAAAGAGATCCAATCAGATCAGGGATTTAATTTTATGTCTAGGGTATTCCAAGAGATCATGCATAGCCTCAGCATCAAACAGCTAACATCCTCAGCATATCACCCACAGTCACAAGGGGCTCTGGAACAATATCATCAAACCCTGAAAATCATGATCAGAGCCTATTGCTGTGAGTACCCCCATGATTGGCACCAGAGATTCACCCAATGAAGCAACAGGCTTCAATCCATTTGAATTGATCTGTGGGCACGAGGTAAGAAACCCCCCTTAAATTGATCGAAGAAAAATTTCTAAAAATCAAAAGGAGAGAACCTCATAGCTAAATTACATATCAGCTTTTCGCGAGTGACCCTCTAAAGCTTGTGTTGTGGCGAATGAGCATCTTAAAGCCTCTCAGAAAAATATAAAAAGGTAGGCAGACAAAAATGCAGAAGCTCAAGTATTTAAACCAGGGGACCAGGTACTGTTGCCATTACAGGGCAAACACCTGAAAGCGTGATTTAATGGCCCCTATCATGTGGAGAAAAAGATCAGTGAAGTAAATTACCTGATTAACACTCCAGACCAGAGAAAGAAACAAAGACTGTGCCACATAAATATGTTGAAGAAATATCACATTGGGGGACCAGACAAACTAGTGAATGTATATCAGGCAGTGAGAACAGTGGAGGAAGGAAATAATAGTGAAGAAGAACTAGGGGAAGAAGGGAACAGAGAAACCTCTCAGATTGAACACTCTACTCTGAAATTGGACAACCTGGAAATCTTAGGGAGACTAGAGACAGTGGGCTGAATTTTACAGCTCCCCCCGCCCCCCCGATGTTGGGCTTCGTGGCAGGAGGGGCTGAAAAATACCTCCGGGAGAGGGCCACCACGGTCCTTGATACCAGGAAGGCCTGGCCTGATATTGCCAGTGGCGGCGAGGCCTCCTGGCGGCGCCCCCAGCACTCGCGATAGGAGCAGAATTAGCACATGTTAATTTATTTAATACATTAAATACTTACCCAATCCCGCCATCCGTCCCGGAGCGATATTGCTGCTGGTGGCCACCACTCCCGCGTCTTCGGAACCCTCTCCGGGGATCTGAGGCGGAACTGGGGGGAGCCAGTAAGTTTTCAGCGCAGTGGGTGGGGGAGCGGGGTCAAACTTCTCTGTAGGGGATGGTGGGAAGGGGTAAAGTTCACAGTTTATGAACTGTGTGGGGGGGAGGGCGGTAGGTCAGTTACACAAGCTAAGTATTTTGATGGTGGAGAAGTTAAGGAATGAATTGTATGGCTATGGGGGGTGGGGTGGGGGGGGTTGGGGGGAGAGGGACTAGAAACATTTAATTTTTTTGAATACATTTTAAATCTCTATCTCTTTAAGTATTTAAACTAATGCAGGGGCTTGAAGCGCTTTAAAAATGGTGTTGGCGTGTGCGCAATGCCGCCTGATGCCATTGCCGGGGATGGACTGCCCCCCCCCCCCCCCCCCCCCCTCCACGTCATCGGGGGAACGCGGTCCACCCTGGCCATTTAAATGAGCCACCGTGCCGAATACCGCGGCGGCTCCGGGACGTGCAGTCCGCCCATGGCAGCAGACATGTAAAATTCAGTCCAGTATTTAACTAGTTGACTGACAAGCAAAGAAAGGACCTAGCAACTGCTGATTTGCAATGAGGCCTCACCCCCACCGGCAATATCGGGCCAGGCCTTCCTGGCAGCAAGGACCGTGGTGGGCCTCTCCCGGAGATATTTTTCAGCCCCTCCTGCCACAAACCCCGCTGCTAAGAAAATTTGAGGAAATTTGTAGGGATAAACCAGGTCATACCTCTTTAACCATTCACGATATACATGTAAGAGAGACCCCACCTGTAAAACAAAACACATATAGGCTGAGCCTCAATAAATTGGCTCAAGTCCATAAAGAAATCCAATACATGCCAGACAATGATCTAATTGAACCCAGTCAATGCAGCTGAAGTTCACTTATTGTACTCATCCCCAAACCTGACAGATCAAAAGGACACTGTATTGACTACCACAAAGTTAATGCAGTAACGCAAACAGACTCATACCCAATTCCCCGCATTGAAGACTGTATTGACCGATTAGGAAACTCAGCCTATATCAGAAAAATTGATTTATTAAAAGTCCCCATGACCACCCAAGCCAGAGAAATCTCAGCTTTTGTAACCCCTGATGGCTTATTCCAATGTAAAGTCATGCATTTGGGTTAAATAATGTCCCAGCAACATTTCAGAGATTGATGAATCAGGTGGTGGCTAGCTTAAACAACTGTGTCATCTACCTGTTGGTTTATAGCAGCACGCAGGAAGTCCAATTAAACCATTTCAGAGCACTATTTAAAGATCTACAAAATGCTAACCTAGTGGCCAACTTAGTCATAAGTGAGTTCGTTAAGGCCAAGGTGATCTACTTATGGTTGTAGGCCAAGGTCGGGTGTTGCCAAGGGCAGCAAAAGTACACATGCACACATGCGCAGTTACATCTTGCCAGGACTAAGTGGCGCATGCGCGGGATGATGTCATTGTGCAGTGCCAACGCCATCGTGTATCCACGCCTGGTCCATCCTTCCGCATGCACGATAAAGCGTCATTGGGTATCCAGCCACCACCACCCCCCCGCCCCCCCACTCGACTGGAGGGAGCAGCTGAATTGGAGACTTTGAGGTTGAAGCTCGATCCCCGTCACTCGCTCCCACCCCCCACCTCGGCAACTCGCTCCAGTCCTCGACTCCTCTGCCCCTCAGCCGCTCATTCCAGACCTTGCTGCTCCCTCCCACTCCACTGGCCGATTGTTCCTTGCTTCGCGCTACCCCTCTCTCTGGCCGCTCGGTCCCCACTTCCATGCTCCCCATGGAGACTGATCAAACATAGGAGTGAGTGGCCGAGAGGAGGGAAGCAGCGCTGTCTATAATTAGCAGCTGGAGACGGGGGAACGAGCGAGCGACCAGAGAGCGGGGTGGTGCGAGCAGGGAACAATCGGCCAGGGAAGTTGGGGGTGGGGGGGAGCAGCGAGGTTGGGAGCAAGCGACTGAGGGGGGAAGCGGCCGGTGGGGAGGAGGGGAGAATGCGAGTTGCCAAGGGGGAGGAGCGGCCAGTGGGGTGGGAGCTAGTAGCTGCGTTCGGGTGAAATCAGTCCTGGTCAGTCATATAAACGCATCACAATAACGAATTGGCAGCACATTTTATACACTGCCTGATTTTCTTTTTATATTACTGGGTGTTGGAGAAAATCCAGATTGTGCCCAATTGTTGAACAAATTCTCCGGACTCAGATGTTGAGAATCAAACCCTTTATTGCATGATATCATGGGGGAGCACACCTTACCTAAATGCGGTCCAGCGCTACTCCCAAAGAGCTACAGATTGCCGTGGACTTATATAGTATAAAAGAGGCAGAGCTAACAGTTTCACAATTAGATAAGCACCCACAAGACTGCCTACGTAACGGTGCACCATGCAGGGTCCGAGGTCAGCGAAACATCAGTTTCAACAATAACAAGCTAGTTCCTTAATTCTATGCCCACTCCAGACACCATATCTGGCCGTAATGTCTGATTGTGGTGAGCTGCTCTGTCTACAATTTATGACCGTTGGTTGTGGTTAGATTAGCTGTGTCCTGCTTTTCTGCTTCTACAAAGTTAAGTAATAATTAGCAAAGCTAAGAAAATTTCTCCAACAATCCCTCCTTTTATCATACCATGATAGCACAATATCATCGTATGTGGAGGGGAGAGGTATTTAAAGTAGTCATTGAAGCATAATATCTTTTCCTGCCATCGCGCTGTAGCAGCCGCAAGGCCAAGCTAGCAATACATGATTGATTAATCTCAGCTTAAATGTCCCCATAATATTCTGTTCTTAAAATTCTAAAATTCTGTTCTCACAGTCCCCTCTTGACTCTTCTACAACCCTTTTAAGAATCCTTCCCTTGATCCCACCTAGGTGCCTTTAATGGTCTCTATTTGTCTAGAAACAGCCTTCAACACCCGGAGGGGTCACACTCAATACGTCGCCTGCTTATATCACAAGGGGGCAGCGGGAATTTTGTAAAGGCATAAGTTTTGCAGGGGCTTCAAATACTTGTTTACAACATAAAAGGTGGTACACTTGTACAATTAAAAATTCATTTAAACATCACTGTTACATAATCGATTGTATAAACATAATACAATTTCATAAAGTACATTGATCATTCATTTGCTCACTTTAAGTATATATGAAAAGGTTATACAATTACCCCTTTTATGGCATAACTAATTGTCCCTCCTTTTACAGAGCAAATTCAAACACTAATTGCTTTTCGGGTAGCTGTCCAACCTGTGTTCATACATCCTCTTGCATTGCCTAATTAATTTCTTAAATTGCCAAATTAAGTAGGTCACATCTAACACCATGATACCTAAAACCACTATCAGGACATGGGAGATAATTCTAAACCAGGGGTGTATTTGCACGTCTGACCCCCAGTTCCATAAGTCCTCCTTCCAGGTAGAATCATTTATCTTGTCAATCTCATCTTGTAGCATCCTCGACTGTTGTTCCAGCTTGCTTCCAGCTTCCAGCTGCTGTCTCTCTTTACCCAAGCGTGTGAGCAATGGCTGAATAGTATATTCATAGTCCCGGAGGTAATATGTCAATCCTCCTTAATACTTTCTGTCACAGTTATCGTTTCTGTCTTTTGTTCATGTATCTCTACCAACTCCATTTTCCCTACTTGGGTTGGTATTTGTGGGTTGAACCAAAATGTACTGTTGCTCACCGGACAAGTCCGTTTATGTCCATACTGGTACTCCTTCGCTGTGGTGGTTAAACAATATCTCCCCTTTCCCATATAGGCCACATGGGTTAGTCCTGACAATGCTTTCCTAGTTTCCATGGTGCAATTTACAGTGGTATTAAATCCACATTTTGATTCTGCCGTTTTATATATATGACGAGGACATATGATCACCTGGTTTTCCAGACTACACTCAGACAATGGACAATGTTGTTCCAATTACCTCTTTTCCAATTTCCACAACATATGGTAAAATATCATTGTATTTTATGTAATCTTTTCCCCTTATCACTCCTATATTTTCTACTTCATGTAATTGTATCCCTAACTTATCTCTCAGAATTACAGGTATTCCCAACACTACTCCAATACTCATTGATCCTGTATTTACACATTCCTGACCTTTCCATACCTTAAGTTTTCTGAGTTGGCACCTGATAATTTTATCATTTGTGTGACTAGCTAAGTCCTCCAACTGGGTGTAATTGATCCAAACTGGTACCTGTCCTGCATCAATTTGCCTCCAATTTTCCTTCGTTTGTTCTAACATCCACGGACCATTTATACTACAAACACTTTCATTATTTGAAATGTCGTGGACCTCCTTTACCTTTTCTATGATATAATTAATAGTATGAGCATGACCTTCCCGTACTCTCACCAGTCCTGTCACCGTTTTTGACAGATCCTGTCCTACTTTAGCTACACCATTTCTGTGCCTTTTGTTCCTTTTTTAAAAAAATATCCTTTACTAGCTGACTGAGAGTTCTAACCTTCTGGTCCACATTTTCCAAATCTATAGTATTGACAATTGAAGTTCCTGTATTAAGGACTGTGGCTGCATCATTCACTAAACTGCATTTATGGCTCTTTCCCTTTATTATTTTCTCATTACCAAATTCCTGTCTCAACAATTGTTACAGTAATACCTTGGACAACTCTTGGATCTTCTCAGGGCTCCAGTCAGGTAGCTGGATATCTGAGATATTCAATATTACCGGTACCAACTTAAGCTTTACATTATCATATACAATTTTATTAGGTTTTATTATCACAAGTCTATTTTCTAGTCCTGTAGTCAAGACCGGGCAAGGGAGACCAGTCACTTGTGGCTGTTGGGTCGTAACCTTACTCGTCGGTAATTCGGATGTGGGGTTAACCGTGGGGGTTGGTGCTTCTTGTCTGTTTAATCTCATAACCAGAAATAGGAACAGTCCTTTTTTTTAGAGCTTTAATATCTTGCGCTAGGGGAGTTCGAGGATTGTCTGCACTCACTTTTGCTCTGTCTCATGCTTTCCCTGTGTTATTATTATTCCCAAATAAGAAACCTTTTCCTTCATTATCGGTGCCATTTTCAGCCTAACTTTCACTCTAACCTTCTTGAAGGAAGGTGGAATATCGATGGATTATTATAAAATCCCTGGGAGAGACACGTCCCTTGAACGTAAATGCAAATTTATTTTGACACTCTTGTGCCAACTGTATGGACCAGAACCCATTGCTAATGTCCAACACAGTAAACCACTGATTTGTTATTTTCTAAAACTTTGATTGTCCTCTTAAATATCAGATAAATTTCCCTTTTAGTGCTTTAAAATAACCGCTCATATCAATTAAATTTTGTTATTGATTTCAATTTCTTATGCCCAGACTTGGTTGTACTTTTTGTACGTTAAGGACAGAAATGCTTGCAACTATCTTTTCTTCTCAAGCATTTTGTCTCATTGATAAAGATGCTATGATATTTGATGTCTGCAATTAAGTTTTAAATTCTCTAAGCTGCTGGATCTCTTGTTGTGGCATCAGTTCTCATGTGGCCTTGGAACCTGCCGTCACCTGCTTAAAAAGAATCCATTGTGGCACTGCCCCTGAGCCCAATGGGTTAATTTGTCCAATTCTATCTGTCAACTTAGAAATGTAAAATTTGGCAATGTCCAATATGTATAAATTTGACTCTCAGCTATGCAAAAAGCTGCAGCGAGTTAAGTTCTTTGTTTGTCTCCAAGGGGGCGGAGCAAAACATTCTCAGCTACGTCACTTTACGAAACCTTTCTTTTCTGATCGAAAAGAACTATCTATTTTAAACCTTTTCAATCCTTTCTTTCCCTTAAAACAATATAACAGTCAGTAAAACATGTCTTCAAATTTAGACTGTAAAATAAAACAATAGCAGAGTTTCCAATTAAAACAATGTTCCAAACCCCAAATTAGATTTCTGCCAGACATCTTCAGACCTTCAAGGCTGAAGCTTATCCCTCAGAAAATTGTTCATTGCCTTTTCACAGTTGCAAAACCAACTAAAAATAAAACTTTAACTTAAAATATAATTCAGTTTTATATCCCATTCCTGGGTGCACAACACTAAATAGAAATGAACACACTGAACAATCACTTTTCACAATCATTCAATTCCAAACAACTTAATAGACTCATGCTTTTAACATTAAAGCCAGACAACAAAGAGTTAACGACAGTCAGTTCTACAGAATACAAGCTGTTCTTCCCAGATATTCAATTCATTCGCGGAAGCTTCCGACATTCTCACAGTCGAATCAAAGACACAGTTACTTGTTTTACTCTAAAACATACCTATCTTTAAAACACATATATACCGTGGCGCTTCTGCGTCTCCTTCGAGGGGGCAAACGGACGCGGGTCGCCTTTCTCCAGAGGACATGGTTTACTTGTCCCCGGGGGCAACACTTCCTTCTTGGAAGCCGTTGAGTCCACTCTTACTTCTACTTTCTCAAAACCTTCTAAATTTACGAGCTCTTTTCTATGAATCAAGTAGCATTAAAACACAGGAAAACAAACAAGACACAACAAAACGAATAGACACAAGGATACGAACAGGCGCAGTTAATGTTAAATTCTCAAGTCAGCTAACCGGCACACCCCTGTCTCTCAGGCCAACGCTCTTTCATTCTCCCTCCGTCCCACAGCCTCTCTCTCTATGGCCAGATTCCGGCTCGTGTACTCAGGAGCAACGATCACGTGCCTGTCGGGTCAATTTGGTAGGTTAGTTACAGCCCCAGTCGTTCACCGTCCCAGACGGTTGTCCTAACTCCTTTTGTCCCACAGCCTCTTTACTCCACCCGGTGAAGGAACAGCTCGTGCAAACTCAAATTAGGATCACCAAATTCCCAGAATTTGGTACTACTACTACACCGAATTCGCCACATTTTACTGGATTTTCTACTTTCTCCTTTTCAACTTCCCTTCGCAGAATTACTCACTTCCCATGTGTGAGCTTAACTTACTCAATTTTAGACCTTTTCTGATCAGGTTTCAGCCAATTCTTCCTTGACCCCTTTGTTCCCTTCGCCCATTTAATTCCTGGCCTTCACGTGGGACCCAATTGTCCTCTTAATTCCGGCTCAGGCTGGGTGATTGGGATATCAGGGTCGCAGAAAAGTTGACTTACCCCTGATCCCGTCGATTAGTTTTTGTCACTAGGTTCTTTTGGATCCCGTGAACTCAGGGATCCTGCCGACTACGCCAAACTGTTGGAGAAAATCCAGATTGTGCCCAATTGTTGAACAAATTCTCCGGACTCAGACGTTGAGAATCAAACCCTTTATTGCATGATATCATGGGGGTGCACACCTTACCTAAATGCGGTCCAGCGCTACTCCCAAAGAGCTACAGATCGCCGTGGACTTATATAGTATAAAAGAGGCAGAGCTAACAGTTTCACAATTAGATAAGCACCCACAAGACTGCCTACGTAACGGTGCACCATGCAGGGTCCGAGGTCAGCGAAACATCAGTTTCAACAATAACAAGCTAATTCTATGCCCACTCCAGACACCATATCTGGCCGTAATGTCTGATTGTGGTGAGCTGCTCTGTCTACAATTTATGACCGTTGGTTGTGGTTAGATTAGCTGTGTCCTGCTTTTCTGCTTCTACAAAGTTAAGTAATAATTAGTAAAGCTAAGAAAATTTCTCCAACACTGGGCTAATATTTCATATTAATATTTCATATTATTTCATATTACTAGTAATATTTTCATATTACTGGGCTTCCATCCAACTTAATGTAAGGTTAGTTTGCTAGACTGATCTAGCCATGAGCATTTCCTGTGATAAATTAAGCAGCGGCATCTTTAATCCTGGCAGCTGCCTGAAGGTTGCAGACACACTCCAGTTGAAGAGACTGCATTTGCACATGTACAATTGCTGCGCCACCTAGTGGTTGCTTTGTCAGCAACTGCAGCCTGAAAGAAAAGTGCTCAGATCGCGTAATCAGAGCAGTGCCAGATGGCTTTTGAAAAGTTGAAGGCAATTTTAACAAATGAACCTGTATTAGCAGCCCCAAATATTAACAGATCCTTTAATTGGTGAAAGCGATGTAGGATTAGGAGCGGTCTTACTCCAAGAAGATGACTCAGGCATTGAGAGGCCTATTTTTCAAAGAAATTAAGTAACCAACATAAATATTCTTCCATTGAAAAGGAAGCATTGAGACTTCTATTAGCATTTTGACTTCAACATTTTGAAGTCTATGTTAATCATGTACATAGCAGGGAAAAATAATGTCATTGTGGCTGCACTGTCCAGAATTTAAACAATGTGTCACCAGTAAACTGTGAAAGGCTTGTGACAGTAAATCTGAGAAATGCATGTGATGAATGTGTGTAGATGTATGTTTTTACTTTTCTTTCTAAAAACAACAAACAACAACAAAAAGTGAAATACCAAGGAATTTCATTTTTCCTTATTGCGGGGAGTTGTCCACTCATGCATGAAGCAGTTATGAACTATAAAATGAACTGATGAATTAACCTCCCAAAATGGACACACTTTTGTGATAAGACAAAATGGAGTAAGAGGTCAGGTAACTTCTGTACTGCGAAAATACATAGTGATTGCTGGAGACTGAACCCATCATCATGTCTGGACCAGCTTGAAGAAAGCATTAGAAATGCCAATGGCCCATCCAATGTTAATGACCAACTTTTTCAATCATAATAATATAAAAGCAAAATACTGCCGATGCTGGAAATCTGAAATAAAAACAAGAAATGCTGGAATCACTCAGCAGGTCTGGCAGCATCTGTGGAAAGAGAAGCAGAGTTAACGTTTCGGGTCAGTGACCCTTCTTCGGAACTGACAAATATTAGAAAAGTCACAGATTATAAGCAAGTGAGGTGGGGGTGGGGCAAGAGATAACAAAGGAGAAGGTGTAGATTGGACCAGGCCACATAGCTGACCAAAAGGTCACGGAGCAAAGGCAAACAATATGTTAATGGTGTGTTGAAAGACAAAGCATTAGTACAGATTAGGTGTAAATACACTGAATATTGAACAGCAGCAAGTGCAAACCTGAAAAAAAACAGTGGGTAAGCAAACTGAACAAACTAAGATGAAATGAAATAAATGCAAAAAAAAAATTGTAAAAAATGTAAAAAAAAGAATGTAAAAACAAGGAAGAAAAAATAACTAAAAATGAAAGTAAAATGGGGGGCTGTCATGCTCTGAAATTATTGAACTCAATGTTCAGTCCGGCAGGCTGTAGTGTGCCTAATCGGTAGATGAGATGCTGTTCCTCGAGCTTGCATTGATGTTCACTGGAACACTGCAGCAATCCCAGGACAGAGATGTGAGCATGAGAGCAGGGGGGAGTGTTGAAATGGCAAGCAACCGGAAGCTCAGGGTCCTGCTTGCGGACTGAGCGGAGATGTTCCGCAAAGCGGTCACCCAGTCTGCGCTTGGTCTCCCCAATGTAGAGGAGACCACATTGTGAGCAGCGAATACAGTATACTACGTTGAAAGAAGTACAAGTAAATCGCTGCTTCACCTGAAAGGAGAGTTTGGGGCCTGGGATAGTGAGGAGAGAGGAGGTAAATGGGCAGGTATTACACCTCCTGCGATTGCAGGGGAAGGTGCCCTGGGACGGGGACGAGGTGGTGGGGGTAATGGAGGAGTGGACCAGGGTGTCGCGGAGGGAACGATCCCTTCGGAATGCTGACAGGGGAAGGGAGGGGAAGATGCGACTGGTAGTGGCATCACGCTGGAGGTGGCGAAAATGGCGGAGGATGATCCTTTGGATATGGAGGCTGGTGGGATGAAAAGTGAGGACAAGGGGAACCCTGTCACGGTTCTGGGAGGGAGGGGAAGGGGTGAGGGTAGAGGTGCGGGGAATGGGTCGGACACGGTTGAGGGCCCTGTCAACCACAGTGGGGGGAAATCCTCGGTTGAGGAAAAAGGGGGGGCCAAAGGTCAGATGTTAATGGTAAGTGTTTTGGAGGGGCGAGCGGGCAAATAGTTAATGTAATTGTTATTGGGGAGTGAAAAGGGGCATTGGAACTTTATTTATTAATTCTGGGGGGATATTTCTTTTCAAATTGGAATATGCGAGAAGGGTTGACTGCCCTTTAAAAATGACGTCAGTGCACAGGCAGCTGACACCATTGCCGGGGATGAACAGCCCGCCCCCTCCATGTGATTGTTGGGGATGGGGATCTGGCCGCTCTGACTATTTAAATGAGCCGCTGCACTTAAGATTGCGGCGGCTCTTTGGCATGTGGCCCGCATGAACGGGCAGCCATTTTTTCAGCTCACCATCAAGATCGGCATCGGGATGATAGAATCCAGCCCATTGTGTCCACTATACTTGTGCTAAATTGGCAGGGGGCAGTTGAAAATCCACCTCTCACAGCTCCATGTGGAAATTCTGCTAGGTCCAGAGATGACATCAATGGTAGGAAACAAAAACTGCGACAAGTCAATTTAAAACAATGGGGACAATTAAAGGAGAGTGTCAGAAGGAGAGCCAAAAACATTTGAAAAATTTCTGGAAAGCATTAAAGGGATCTCAACTTATCAGCGACATTTGCTAATGCTGGCATAATATGTTATTAACGCGAAGCAGATCTGGATGAAGGGAACGGACCTGCAAATGCAGGCATATGTCTACAGGAAAATGATGGTACAGCCCAACATGTGGTCTGTGCTTTGATGGTAGCTGAAGTCGAGATGGTATTGCATAAGAAGTTTGCAAGGAGAGCTTTCCCCTGTGCCACTCCACAGCACCATCCCAGCGGTCAGCACTGCAGCATGTCAGCAAAAAGGTGCAGTGAGGTTTCAGGCCACAGATGACCATAACTGTCCCTAAACATGTGCAAGCTGCATGCAGCATGTCTAACTGTTAGCGTTCCTGAACATGTGTAAACTCCATATTGCACAGTAGTGGTGACTATTCCTCTACATATATAAACTTCATGCTGCATGGTAACCATTACTGTTCCCTCAAAATTCTAAAAAATAGTCAAGCCAAATGAGAGATCTCTGATAATTTAAACTGAAGGAAGGGAAGTTAGACTGTGACAATCTTTTATCCCTCAAAAACTCTAAAGTCAGATTGATTCTATTGAAAGTGTTTGCAAGTTGTTAGTTGTTGAAATCCAACGATGGAGAAGGAAAGCATCACTTACTGCTGGAATTAGATCATGGACTGTTCTACTGTTGAAGAACCTATTTTCCCCATCAGACAGCTATGAAGACTTCAAGCAACATTGGACTGTAAATTAGCACGGACTCTATTTTTTCTATTTAAAAGTTGTTTATATTTTCATAGTGTTTAAGAATTCAGTTTTTCTAATTAAACAGTTAATTTGTTGAAATAAAGACACCTGGTTTGGTTAGCCGCATTCGGGGGATAGTAAATGGTACAATTTGGCTGGGTCTTTCTTTAATTTGGAAAGTTTAAAACGATATACTAGGCGATCTGTGGAGGGACAGGATTGAAATAACAGTGCGTTTCTCCCACCACAAGCAAACGTATATTTTGATTGGGGACTTTGACTGGAGTGGTCGAACGTAACAATGTGTAAACTCCATCCTGCATGGTAACTGTCACTGTGCCTACATATTTGTAAACTCCATCCTACATGGTAACTGTTACTGCGCCTGAACATGTGTAAACTCTATCCTACATGGTAACTGTCACTGTGCCTACATATTTGCAAACTCCATCCTACATGGGAACTGTTACTGCGCCTGCACATGTGTAAACTCCATCCTGCATGGTAACTGTCACTGTGCCTACATATTTGTAAACTCCATCCTACATGGTAACTGTTACTGCGCCTGAACATGTGTAGATTCCATCCTGCAAGGTAACTGTCACTGTGCCTACATATTTGTAAACTCCATCCTACATGGGAACTGTTACTGTGCCTGCACATGTGTAAACTCTATCCTACATGGTAACTGTCACTGTGCCTACATATTTGTAAACTCCATCCTACATGGTAACTGTCACTGTACCTGTACATGTGTAAACTCCATCCTGCATGGTAACTGTCACTGTGCCTGTACATGTGTAAACTCCAACCTGCATGGGAACTGTCACTGTACCTGTACATGTGTAAACTCCATCCTGCATGGTAACTGTCACTGTGCCTGTACATGTGTAAACTCCATCCTGCATGGTAACTGTCACTGTGCCTGTACATGTGTAAACTCCATGCTGCATGGTAACGGTCACTGTGCCTGTACGTGTGTGAACTCCATCCTGCATGGTAACTGTAACTGTGCCTGTACATGTGTAAATTCCATCCTGCATGGTAACTGTCACTGTGCCTACATATTTGTAAACTCCATCCGACATGGTAATGTCACTGTACCTGTACATGTGTAAACTCCATCCTGCATGGTAACTGTCACTGTGCCTGTACATGTGTCAACTCCATCCTGCATGGGAACTGTCACTGTACCTGTACATGTGTAAACTCCATCCTGCATGGTAACTGTCACTGTGCCTGTACATGTGTAAACTCCATCCTGCATGGTAACTGTCACTGTGCCTGTACATGAGTAAACTCCATGCTGCATGGTAACTGTCACTGTGCCTGTACATGAGTAAACTCCATCCTGCATGGTAACTGTCACTGTGCCGATACATGTGTAAACTCCATGCTGCATGGTAACTGTCACTGTGCCTGTACATGTGTGAACTCCAACCTGCATGGTAACTGTCACTGTGCCTGGACATGTGTAAACTCCATCCTGCGTGGTAACTGTCACTGTGCCAGTACCTGTGTAAACTCCATCCTGCATGGTACCCGTCACTGTGCCTGTACTTGTGTAAACTCCATCCTGCATGGTAACTGTCACTGTGCCAGTACCTGTGTAAACCTCATCCTGCATGGTAACTGTCAATGTGTCTGTGCATGTGTAAACTCCATCCTGCATGGTAACAGTCATTGTGCCTGGACATGTGCAAACTCCATGCTGCATGGTAACTGTCACTGTGCCTGGACATGTGCAAACTCCATCCTGCATGGTAACTGTCACTGTGCCTGGACATGTGTAAACTCCATCCTACATGGTAACTGTCATTGTGCCTGGACATATGTAAACTCCATGCTGCATGGTAACTGTCACTGTGCCTGGACATGTGTAAAGTCCATGCGGCATGGTAACGGTCACTGTGCCTGTACATGTGTAAACTCCATGCTGCATGGTAACGGTCACTGTGCCTGTACATGGGTAAACTCCATCCTGCATGGTAACTGTCACTGTGCCTGTACATGTGTCAACTCCATCCTGCATGGGAACTGTCACTGTACCTGTACATGTGTAAACTCCATCCTGCATGGTAACTGTCACTGTGCCTGTACACGTGTAAACTACATCCTGCATGGTAACTGTCACTGTGCCTGTACATGAGTAAACTCCATGCTGCATGGTAACTGTCACTGTGCCTGTACGTGTGTGAACTCCATCCTGCATGGTAACTGTCACTGTGCCTATACATGTGTAAACTCCATGCTGCATGGTAACTGTCACTGTGCCTGCACATGTGTGAACTCCATCCTGCATGGTAACTGTCACTGTGCCAGTACCTGTGTAAACTCCATGCTGCATGGTAACTGTCACTGTGCCAGTACCTGTATAAACTCCATCCAGCATGGCAACTGTCACTGTGCCTGGACATGTGTAAACTCCATCCTGCGTGGTAACTGTCACTGTGCCAGTACCTGTGTAAACTCCATCCTGCATGGTACCCGTCACTGTGCCTGTACTTGTGTAAACTCCATCCTGCATGGTAACTGTCACTGTGCCAGTACCTGTGTAAACCTCATCCTGCATGGTAACTGTCAATGTGTCTGTGCATGTGTAAACTCCATCCTGCATGGTAACAGACATAGTGCCTGGACATGTGCAAACTCCATCCTGCATGGTAACTGTCACTGTGCCTGGACATGTGTAAACTCCATCCTGCATGGTAACTGTCATTGTGCCTGGACAAATGTAAACTCCATCCTGCATGGCAACTGTCACTGTGCCTGGACATGTGTAAACTCCATCCTGCATGGTAACTGTCATTGTGCCAGTACCTGTGTAAACTCCATGCTGCATGGTAACTGTCACTGTGCCTGTACATGTGTAATCTCCATCCAGCATGGTAACTGTCACTGTGCCTGTACATGTGTAAACTCCATCCTGCATGGTAATGGTCACTGTGCCTGTACCTGTGTAAACTCCATGCTGCATGGTAACTGTCACTGTGCCAGTACATGTGTAAACTCCAAACTGCATGGTAACTGTCACTGTGTCTGTACCTGTGTAAAGTCCATGCTGCATGGTAACTGTCACTGTGCCTGTACCTGTGTAAACTCCATCCTGCATGGTAACGGTCACTGTGCCTGTACCTGTGTAAACTCCATCCTGCATGGTAACTGTCACTGTGCCTGTACATGTGTAAACTCCATGCTGCATGGTAACTGTCACTGTGCCTGTACCTGTGTAAACTCCATCCTGCATGGTAACTGTCACTGTGCCAGTACCTGTGTAAACCTCATCCTGCATGGTAACTGTCAATGTGTCTGTGCATGTGTAAACTCCATCCTGCATGGTAACAGACATAGTGCCTGGACATGTGCAAACTCCATCCTGCATGGTAACTGTCACTGTGCCTGGACATGTGTAAACTCCATCCTGCATGGTAACTGTCATTGTGCCTGGACATGAGTAAACTCCATCCTGCATGGCAACTGTCACTGTGCCTGGACATGTGTAAACTCCATCCTGCATGGTAACTGTCATTGTGCCAGTACCTGTGTAAACTCCATGCTGCATGGTAACTGTCACTGTGCCTGGACATGTGTAAACTCCATGCTGCATGGTAACGGTCACTGTGCCTGTACATGTGTAAACTCCATCCTGCATGGTAACTGTCACTGTGCCTGTACATGTGTAATCTCCATCCAGCATGGTAACTGTCACTGTGCCTGTACATGTGTAAACTCCATCATGCATGGTAATGGTCACTGTGCCTGTACCTGTGTAAACTCCATGCTGCATGGTAACTGTCACTGTGCCAGTACATGTGTAAACTCCAAACTGCATGGTAACTGTCACTGTGTCTGTACCTGTGTAAAGTCCATGCTGCATGGTAACTGTCACTGTGCCTGTACCTGTGTAAACTCCATCCTGCATGGTAACGGTCACTGTGCCTGTACCTGTGTAAACTCCATCCTGCATGGTAACTGTCACTGTGCCTGTACATGTGTAAACTCCATGCTGCATGGTAACTGTCACTGTGCCTGTACCTGTGTAAACTCCATCCTGCATGGTAACGGTCACTGTGCCTGTACCTGTGTAAACTCCATCCTGCATGGTAACTGTCACTGTGCCTGTACATGTGTGAACTCCATGCTGCATGGTAACAGTCATTGTGCCTGGACATGTGCAAACTCCATCCTGCATGGTAACTGTCACTGTGCCTGGACATGTGTAAACTCCATCCTACATGGTAACTGTCATTGTGCCTGGACATATGTAAACTCCATCCTGCATGGCAACTGTCATTGTGCCAGTACCTGTGTAAACTCCATGCTGCATGGTAACTGTCACTGTGCCTGGACATGTGTAAAGTCCATGCTGCATGGTAACGGTCACTGTGCCTGTACATGGGTAAACTCCATCCTGCATGGTAACTGTCACTGTGCCTGTACATGTGTCAACTCCATCCTGCATGGGAACTGTCACTGTACCTGTACATGTGTAAACTCCATCCTGCATGGTAACTGTCACTGTGCCTGTACACGTGTAAACTACATCCTGCATGGTAACTGTCACTGTGCCTGTACATGAGTAAACTCCATGCTGCATGGTAACTGTCACTGTGCCTGTACGTGTGTGAACTCCATCCTGCATGGTAACTGTCACTGTGCCTATACATATGTAAACTCCATGCTGCATGGTAACTGTCACTGTGCCTGCACATGTGTGAACTCCATGCTGCATGGTAACTGTCACTGTGCCTGTACATGTGTGAACTCCATCCTGCATGGTAACTGTCACTGTGCCAGTACCTGTGTAAACTCCATGCTGCATGGTAACTGTCACTGTGCCAGTACCTGTATAAACTCCATCCAGCATGGCAACTGTCACTGTGCCTGGACATGTGTAAACTCCATCCTGCGTGGTAACTGTCACTGTGCCAGTACCTGTGTAAACTCCATCCTGCATGGTACCCGTCACTGTGCCTGTACTTGTGTAAACTCCATCCTGCATGGTAACTGTCACTGTGCCAGTACCTGTGTAAACCTCATCCTGCATGGTAACTGTCAATATGTCTGTGCATGTGTAAACTCCATCCTGCATGGTAACAGACATAGTGCCTGGACAAATGTAAACTCCATCCTGCATGGCAACTGTCACTGTGCCTGGACATGTGTAAACTCCATCCTACATGGTAACTGTCATTGTGCCTGGACATATGTAAACTCCATCCTGCATGGTAACTGTCATTGTGCCAGTACCTGTGTAAACTCCATGCTGCATGGTAACTGTCACTGTGCCTGGACATGTGTAAACTCCATGCTGCATGGTAACGGTCACTGTGCCTGTACATGTGTGAACTCCATCCTGCAT
Organism: Heterodontus francisci; assembly: GCF_036365525.1. Taxonomy (NCBI): domain Eukaryota; kingdom Metazoa; phylum Chordata; class Chondrichthyes; order Heterodontiformes; family Heterodontidae; genus Heterodontus; species Heterodontus francisci. The sequence continues at coordinate 17,009,671 of NC_090390.1, read as the reverse complement.
GGTAACTGTCACTGTGCCTGTACATGTGTAATCTCCATCCAGCATGGTAACTGTCACTGTGCCTGTACATGTGTAAACTCCATCCTGCATGGTAATGGTCACTGTGCCTGTACCTGTGTAAACTCCATGCTGCATGGTAACTGTCACTGTGCCAGTACATGTGTAAACTCCAAACTGCATGGTAACTGTCACTGTGTCTGTACCTGTGTAAAGTCCATGCTGCATGGTAACTGTCACTGTGCCTGTACCTGTGTAAACTCCATCCTGCATGGTAACGGTCACTGTGCCTGTACCTGTGTAAACTCCATCCTGCATGGTAACTGTCACTGTGCCTGTACATGTGTAAACTCCATGCTGCATGGTAACTGTCACTGTGCCTGAACATGTGTGAACTCCATCCTGCATGGTAACGGTCACAGTGCCTCCATATTTGTAAACTCCATCCGACAGGGTAACTGTCACTGTACCTGTACATGTGTAAACTCCATCCTGCATGGGAACTGTCACTGTACCTGTACATGAGTAAACTCCATGCTGCATGGTAACTGTCACTGTGCCTGTACGTGTGTGAACTCCAAGCTGCATGGTAACTGTCACTGTGCCTGTACCTGTGTAAACTCCATCCTGCATGGTAACTGTCACTGTGCCTGTACATGTGTGAACTCCATGCTGCATGGTAACTGTCACTGTGCCTGAACATGTGTGAACTCCATCCTGCATGGTAACGGTCACAGTGCCTCCATATTTGTAAACTCCATCCGACATGGTAACTGTCACTGTGCCTGTACATGAGTAAACTCCATGCTGCATGGTAACTGTCACTGTGCCTGTACGTGTGTGAACTCCAAGCTGCATGGTAACTGTCACTGTGCCTGTATATGTGTAAACTCCATGCTGCATGGTAACTGTCATAGTGCCTGCACATGTGTGAACTCCATCCTGCATGGTAACTGTCACTGTGCCTGGACATGTGTAAACTCCATCCTGCGTGGTAACTGTCACTGGGAAACAAGGCACACCATTTCTGCCAGATCCCCCTCCCCCCCACCACCCCCCAATGCCTATTACGGCAGTCGTGAGTGTAATGGCCCAAGCGGTCACATTTAAAACAACGCACTGAGACATTCCTTTTCATTATGGGTTTTCTAGGCAGTCCAGATCCCTGGCTGGGCAAGAGGCCTTTGATGGCTCCTACTTAGTTTTCGCAGGTGTTCGAGGGAGTTTACGTGTTCCCAGACCATATCAGCATGGTGGATCAAATCAGCCCAGGTCACTGTTTTTAAACGCCCAACGCACCACAGACCACTTGTTGGAGTCCTTTCAGGAACAGCCTCTTAAAATTTGAGGTGTCATGATATGTATTGTCATCCTCCTGGTCCTCCCTGTGTTGAATCTTATGGTAACAGTCATGGTGTCTCTCTACGTATACACCCAGACGTTTCGTGGGGGCCTGCTTGCTGTTAACTACAACTTCATGGAAATCAGTGTTCTCTTCCGCTAGGGTCATACGCAGGTCAGCTTCTATTTCCTTGAGCGATCCTTTGGTCATGATGCCCCGGTCCATCTCTCAGTTTAACTCTAGAGAGCATGCAGCTAGGGATCTGTTTAAAATCATCAATCTCTAACTCTGCGTTTGAGGTCTTAAAAATTTCCCATTTTGGCATGAGAAGGAGGTGGTCGGTGCTCTTGTCTGCTGTCAGCCCTGCCTCTTCCCTCAGGGCCCTAACCTTGCTGGGGGAAAGGGTCCAGTGCACAGTTGTGACCGCTTCTCTGACTCTGGTGGACGGTCCTTCATTGCCCCTTTCCCCTCCCTCCGTCTTGGTCCTGGCTTGAATAACCACATACACTGACTCTTTCCTGTCTGTCTTGTATGGGAGAGGAGGAGCAGAGGGGGTGAGGGTCTCAACTATATTGTCCCAACAAGGGTCTGGGTCCCTGCTCTGGTTTTGGGGACAGCAGCCACCACTGCCCTCTATTGGCCGATTTGCGCCTAGTGGTGACTGATTTTAGTTAAACACGGGGCATGGTCGACCTCACGGGAGGCAACATTTTGTTGCCGAACTAACTCCCTCAAAGCCCATCTTGCATCTTCTAACTCCTCACTTAGTCTGGTATTTTCAGTCAGTAACTGAATATTTTGTTCCAGTATCTGCGTGAGTTTTTCCCTTGTATAACGCGCTCTGTCATGTGCTTCCTGTTCTCGGCGTAACTGACTGTGTAAAGACAGAGATATTCCCTTGCCAACCACCACTTTCTTTTTGCAACTTATCTACCCATTCCCTTAATTCCTTGTACTTTCTATTCAATTGTCAGGTGCATGCGTGTGCACCGTAGGCCAACTTATTCCAGAGCTTTTTCAACTTCATCTTGCCTTTCTAGACTTCTTTCGAAAGCCTATCAAGGATACACTTATAATCCCCATCGCACTCTTCTACAATCCCCAGTATATCTCTCGCTCCAGTTACCCCTGTTTTCTCCATCAAGCTCTCTATCAGTCGCTGTCTAGCATATGCCAATGCCATTGTCACTCCTGGTTTCACTTAGAACTACAACTTAAGACTGTTGCTTCTCAAGTTTCAAGCCTATGAAAACTCAACCACTGTGAATTACATTCCTGACACCAATTTGTAAGATTTAGGTTCGGAAGTCACAGATGTGGTTGATGGTCAGCACAGACTCGGTGGGCCGAAGGGCCTGTTTCAGTGCTGTATCTCTCTATGACTCTATGATTATCCAAAATAGTCAGTCGAGAACTCATAAATGAGTTTAAAACAGTTTATTAAGAAGCAGTTTAGATAAGTTAAATAGACAGGAAAAGTATATGAGCTATGACATTTTATTGTTCCTGGAGAACAAACGAATGAACATAGCTGATCTTTGTGCTGGAAGTGACAGCCTTTCTGTAGCCAATTTCTGCAGCTGGAAGTGACAGCATCCTGTCTGTTTGCTAAGTCTTCTTCTCTCTCTCTATGTCTTTTGCCTCCTTGAGTTGGCCAAGGTGTTGGTGGTCTCTTCGGTCCGCGGGGTCCTCAGTCTTCTTGAACGAACCAAAGTGTTAGGCTGGAGCCAACATGGATCCACCTTAAGAAGCTCTTGTCCATCCGAAGAAGACCCGAGATTTCCCTCCTGAACACCTGTTTATATACTTCATTTCTGGTGGCTGGTGAGTGTACCATGTCAATCATAGTCAAGGTAATCCCTCCCAAATCCAGGTGGAGCCCATGGAGTCATCTCGTGGCTCATCGCTTGCTAGGACGTCCTGCTAACCTTAACTCATGAGATTCCACCTTATCAGCTTTAGGAATATCTTGTTTCAGAGCCTGTGTTAGAATCATGTCCTTGGCAGCGATAACAGGCTTAGGCTGTCGTGGCTGCCTGCTATAGAATCTTTCTTAACAGAGCGACAGAGAGAGAGAACAGCTTCCTTCCAGGCAATCACATTACTATTCCTAATAATTCCATAAGAATTCTATATTATTCTGAGAAGTGTATTTTATCAATGGTTCCATTTCTTAAAATGTTTTCGTCTATTTAATTTCCTAGCACTCTACATCTCAAATTTTTCTGGTTCCTCATGAAGGATGAGGAATGAGGACCACCAGCATGCATCTGACTTAATGAAGCAGTCACTGTCATCAGAAGCATGTCTACAACATTATGACCCAAATAAAGATACCATTCTTGAAGTTGATGCTTTGCTAAAAGGTCTCAGAGCATGCTTATTGCAAGAAGGTCGTCCAATTGCTTTTGGTTTGAAAACTTTATCATCCACGCAGGCTAATTATTCCAACATAGAAAGGAAAACACTAGCACTGGTCTTTGGCACCACCAAGTTTCACACTCTTCTCTTTGGCAAGCATTTCGTAGTCGAAATGGATCACAAACCATTGGCGATGATACAGCAAAAACCTACCCACCAGTGCCACCTCAATTCTTCTTTGGCCTCCTTATCTCGAGAGACAATGGATACGCGCCTGGAGGTGGTCAGTGGTTTTTGAAGCAACGCCTGGAGTGGCTATAAAGGCCAATTCTAGAGTGACAGGCTCTTCCACAGGTGCTGCAGAGAAATTTGTTTGTCGGGGCTGTTGCACAGTTGGCTCTCCCCTTGCGCCTCTGTCTTTTTTCCTGCCAACTACTAAGTTTCTTCGACTCGCCACATTTTAGCCCCGTCTTAATGGCTGCCCGCCAGCTCTGCCGAACGCTGGCAACTGACTCCCACGACTTGTGATCAATGTCACAGGATTTCATGTTACGTTTGCAGACGTCTTTAAAGCGGAGACATGGACGGCCGGTGGGTCTGATACCAGTGGCGAGCTCGCTGTACAATGTGTCTTTGGGGATCCTGCCATCTTCCATGCGGCTCACATGGCCAAGCCATCTCAAGCACCGCTGACTCAGTAGTGTGTACAAGCTGGGGATGTTGGCCGCCTCGAGGACTTCTGTGTTGGACATACGGTCCTGCCACCTGATGCCAAGTATTCTCCGGAGGCAGCGAAGATGGAATGAATTGAGACATCGCTCTTGGCTGACATACGTTGTCCAGGCCTCGCTGCCATAGAGCAAGGTACTGAGGACACAGGCCTGATACACTCGGACTTTGCCACCTCAATTACAACGGCTATTAATCAAGGTGCAAGGGCATGACTGTGAGGGCAGATATAAACCTGGGATTTGTATGGTGACTTCTGACACCCTTAGCAGAGTACCCAATCCCAGAAAGTGTGACGACATTCCATTAGACATCCAGGTTGACAAAGCTGACATCGAGCTGGAAAATGTATACCAGATAGATTTGATGCATTTCGGGCAAAGGACGTGTGAAGAGACTTCTAAAGACCCAGTTTTGGGAACGTAGGAGCAGGAGTAGGCTATTCAGCCCATCAAGCCTGCCCTGCTATTCAATATGATCATGGCTGATCATGCCTTTTTCCCACATTATCCACATTTCCCCTTATGTCATTTGTATTAAGAAATCTGTCAATCTCTGCTTTAAACATACTCGATGACTGAGCTTCCACAGCCTTCCAGGGTAGAGAATTCCAAAGATTCACAACCCTCTGAGGCAAGAAATTTTTAAAGGAGTTATGGCAACTTGTTGTCAAAGGATGGCCTGAGACAATACGAAAAGTTCCTACAGAACTCAGAATCTTTTGGCCATACCGAGACGAGTTGTGGGTATCTAGTAATATTATCATCAAAGGAAGACCTGTGTTAATTACACAAACACTTCACCTTGACATTCTTTCACAGTTGCACCAAGGTCATATGGGTGTTAAGAAGTGCAGTAGACTTGCACGTGAATCAGTCTACTGGCCAGTAATTAACAGCGACACTGAGTGAGTAGTACAGTTATGTGATGCATGCTAAGATCGTCAACAAAGCCAACATAAACAGCCACTCCATCCACATGACGTTCTGTCACATCCTTGGTCAAGGATAGCCACTGACCTCTTCTCTGTTAAAAACAATGATTTTCTGTTGATTCGCGACTACTTATCCAAATTCCCCATAATTCATCAATTCAGGAACACATCGAGCGCATCCGTTGCTAACACTATCAGCGCAATCTTCAGTTTATTTGGTCCCCTGGAGGAGATAGTTTCCTTTAAGAGATGTGGCTATGTTATCTTGCCAGCAGTGTAACAGCCCCGACAACCAATTTTATCTGCAGCACCTGTGGAAGAGTCTGTCACTCGAGAATTGGCCTTTATAGCCACTCCAGGCACTGCTTCACAAACCACTGACCACCTCCAGGCGCTTACCCATTGTCTCTCGAGACAAGGAGGCCAAAGAAGTGTAAGGGCTGTGATGTAACACACCATCTTACATCTGGGTTGAGACAGTCTTAAATAAGTATCTGTATAATGAAGACCTGTCTGTACATGCAGAACTATCCTTAACTAAAACTCTACGTTACTGTATTACTGATCTCATCTTGAGTGGTCAGTTCTTCGTGCATAGTAACAGCTAACACAGAGGTAAGACAACATGCAATATGGTGGCAGCAGTACACATTTGAAGACAGGACCATGTTGCAGAATTTTAAAAATTTAAAGCTGAAACGTGGAACAGAAGATTGGGATCATGGTGCTCTACTTCAGTGCAATGTTGTGGAGAGGAACCAGCCCGAAGTCAGGAAGAGTCACACTCAGAAAAAGGCAAAGACTCTTTAAAACTGTGAATAACTGATTTTAAAATTGCTAAATTGGTAGTCAAAAGAAGCAGCAGGTCAGTCCAAGATCACGCTGTCCAAATTCGCTGTAGGCTGCTCCAGGATTGCACCGTCCAAAGTCCATTCTGATCCAGGCAAAAGTAAAAAAAAAACTGTTGCTGGCTGCCATTGCAAAGCCTGTTCCTGGGCTGACTGCTTTGTGGGATGGGCCTAAAAAAGTGCATGAATCAGGCAACTGTGCCACATTTTCCAAGTGGAACTGCAGGCAGCTCTCTGTCTGCCTTTACTGCAGGAGACAGCACCACAGCCTCCAAGCCCTTTCACAAGTGGAGCTGTAGCCAGTTACGACAGCAAGAGACAGCACCACACCCTCCAAGCCCATTCACAAGTGGAGCTGTAGCCAGTTACTACAGCAGGAGATAGTACCACACCCTCCAAGCCTGCTCATAAGTAGAACTGCAGCCTGTTATTCTGTTTGCCTATACAGCAGGAGATTTCTTTTAAGATCACCGGCAGTGAGTCATTATAAGAATGACAGCACAGTTCCTACCATCAACTGGAAAGCATCCGACCTGCTATCCAAATTTCAGCTTTTCAAGGAAAGAGTCGATCTTCGACACTTAGCAGTCAAGGATCCACAGAAGTAGGCAGTGAATATATGCATTGCCACTGGCAATGAAGGCTTACATCACCTTAACACTTTTGGTCCTACTAAAGAAGAGCAGAGGGATCCTGTAGAAATCTGGTCCACATTAGAGGATCAGCTTCATGTCAGACTCAACTTTCAGGTCCATCAACTCAAATTCATGTATTTTTGACAGCAGCCGACTGGGTCCATTGACCAGTTTGTCAGTCGATGTTAAGCAAAGGCTCGTGAGTGTGACTTCAATGAGACTGAGCTGGCAGACCGCATCATCGAGCTTGTGATTGCATCCACAACAATAGAGGCATACCAGAGGGATCTTTTAGTGAAGACCAAGGGGTATACAGTGGATGCCTTGGTCAAAGATGGTCAAACATTTGAGGCCATCATTGCAGGCCAACAGAGTTTACAAGCCCTATGTGAATACCATTGCTGCATTGAGTAAGGATTCTAAGTACAGGAACCATGTAAAAGGTGCGGACTTTTACATATGCCTAAGGGTTGCCCAGCATTCAACAACATCTGCAAAGCATGTAGTGTCAAGGGTCACTGAAAATGTCAGTATCAGAAAGCCAAGACAGATGCTGCTGGTAAGAGTCCTGACCACAGTCAGACAGACTCTAAGAAGGTTTCAAGCCCTGGCATGCCTCTCAGTCGTACTTCACATCACAACTGATACAACCACGATATTACAGGTGACGTCAACACTAGTGATGATGTTGGTGAGAGTCCAAGTTCAAGTGGGCGAGAGGAACAGTTGTTTCATGCTGTCAATGTCACTGAAGACATTTAGTCGATTACTCCATTGGATCTATTGTATCTATTTCTGTTCTATGTCTGAAAAGGGAGGGCACACATGTGCTCTGGGCGAAGGTGGACATGGGCGCCAGTGCAAATATTTTACCTCTACGCATCTTAAAAGGGACGTATCTGCGTAAATGGCGACCCATGGTGACACCAGTGATGCCCAATTAAACACATACAATGTGTCCCTGATCCTGTGTTTAGGATCCATCAAGAGTAAATGAAAATACAATGATTCAGATTGGAAATCCCAACTCTTTTTTTTTTGCATTGACCAAATGGCTGGACCTGCTATCATTGGGATATAGGGTGCAAGGATTTCAGCCTGGTAACAATGCATGGCATTGGGCAGCGCTAAGCACCACCTCCCTCCAGGCCTCAGACACCAACTCGAAAACGCCCTGAAGCAAGTGAATGCAAGGAAGGCCGTGGTCTCAGAATGATCTTTAAATTTTGACATATTGTGGCCAGAAGATAGAAGCTGCTTTCAACTTTTGCCCACCTTGTGGCTTCAAGATACCCAAATAGACTGAGGAAGATGTACAGCCTGTTACTGCCTAGACTACAGCTCAGACTGTGCCCAGTGCAGAGGCACCCTAAACAAATAAACCCAAATAATCTACCCCGACATTAGGGACACTCTTCTGGAGCAATGGTGAAAGATGAAAGAGATGCACGATAGTCATGCTGGGAGTGAGCTTTCAAAATTAGTGGTAGGACAGCAGGTCACGATACAGAATCCTGTAACAGGTACATGGAGTACTGCACAGGTCTTCAGGGTTCGACCAGAACTGCGTTCATACGAGGTTACTACTTCTACTGGTGCTACATTGCATTGGAATCGAGGTCAGATCAGAACAGTCCATGATCCCAGATCCATGGAATAATCTATCACAAATCAGATGAGATTGAGGATGACACCCTTTGCATTCCACTTCCATTGAGCTGAATCCACACACATCTGCTCTGGATTCCAAGAACTGTTACCCTTCTCCTTAATCAGGCCATTTGATCAAACTACCCTTACATTACCGTGACTGATGTACTCCCATGTTTCTATTATTGTTTTGTACCATGTATGTTTACCTCCTTTTACTGTCATTGAATTGTATATAGTTACTATTACTGTTGTTGGATTGTATATAGTTAGCTTCTACATATTTGAAGGGGATATGGTTCTTTTTGGGAAAGGGGGGGATGTGGTTATTGTTGTATATTGGTTTGGTATGTTGCCACCTTACTTAGTCTAGCTATTAGAGATACTTCAGTTTGGAGTAGTTAGAACATTGATGTTTATTATATTAGAACTATATACATCTTCACAGTAGTCTGTGTGACTCTACCAAAGCCATGCTGCATCTAGCTTCGTCCCTCTCACATATGATCCCTTACATCATCATGGTAGAAGGCATTCTTTACACGCTCTCAAGATTAACCCTTTTAGACCCTTACACTACATCTCCCCCTCGCCAAGTCTTTATCCAAACATATATTTACATACATTCACTTTTTAGTTACATTCTACCGCATCTCCCCCAAGTCTCTGACTTCATAGATTCATTTTGTCAGGAGGCTTCACAAATCTCCCTGATCTTGTTGGGAAGATTGATAGTCTTTCTCTGAACTCTTGTCTCTTGGCTTGGATGGCCTTCATTGAGGTTTGTAGTATTGTGGGTTTTCTGAATTTCTGGTTCACCATCTGATTTGTCCAAATGTATGACCAGTGGATTCTTTGATATAAAGCAATAGGATTCCTTCTATTTCTTCATATAGTACCTTCTAAAGTTCTTAGTAAATAAGATCACTGTTGTTTATCCTCTGTCTGGAGAATATTTCCTTCTCTGTTTTGGTCTCGTACCCATACCTTTTGCCCTTCTGACAACTTTGGTAGATTCTTGGTACAGTATTTCATGTTATAATTATGGGTTTGTTTCTTCCAGTAAGACTTTTCTCTGTCCTGAACTCTCTGATATTCCTGAATTTGTATCCCTGTTAATAATTTCTTAGGTAAAATTGGAAATTACGTCCTACGTTTTCTCCCATTAACATCTCGGATGGTGCTAATCCGCTTAACAACAGAGTTGTTCTGTAATTCAGAAGTGCTGATTGGAATTCTTGATTCCTCTTTAACAGTGCTTTAATAGTTCTGAGGGCTCACTCAGCTTCTCCATTGGATTATGGATACCAGGGAAACTTGTTAATGCACAAATCCATTCTTTTCCGTAAAGTTTTTGAAGTACTCATTTGCAAATTGTGGTCCATTGTCGGACAGTATATGATCAGGTATACCACATGTTGCAAAGATTCCTTGTAACACTTGAATGACTACTTCAGTGTTGTGTACATATGTTTAACCTCAATCCATCTTGAAAAGTAATTGGACAAGATTTTCCATCAAAGATGGATAGATCCATCGCCAAACATCCTCACGTTCTTGTTGGGAATTGGGTCGAGATAAAAGGTTCTCTGATCCTGTTTGTGAATTGCACAGAAGTGACAGTTTGAGACCATTTCTTCAATAATCCTTTGATATTCTTGGCCACCACACGGACACCTGAACCTGTGCTCTACATTTAGTTATGCCTATATGACCCTGGTGTATTTTCTCCAAGAAATCTACACTCTGGAATCACCAGTGTCTCGTCATATACCAGCAAATCATCCACTATGGTAAAGTGTTCAAAGAAGCTTTTCATCCTCTTACCACAAGGACTCTGTTGTGGTCAACTTTGCTTGCAATATTGGTGGACATCGATGCACTCTTCATCTTGACTCTGTGCCTGACAAATTTGTTGGACTGAAGTAGGAAGTAGAAATTCACTAAAGGCTCTCGTCTTTTGTGGGTCTGCCATTATAACACTACTGCTGACAATGTGTCCTAAAAAACGAATGGATATTGTTGAAAACTCACACTTCTCATTGAGTGTTAGGCCTTTGTCATGCAGAAGGTTCAAAACTGCTTTAACTCTTATGTTCTGTTCCCCAATGGACTTTCCATGAACTAAAAGGTCATCCATATGGCATTATTTTTATTCATTCCTGGGATGTGGGCATCGCTGGCTAGGACAGTATTTATTGCCCATCCCTAATTGCCCTTGAGAAGGTGGTGGTGAGCTGTCTTCTTGAACCACTGCAGTCCATGTAGTGTAGGTACACCTGCAGTGCTGTTAGGAAGGGAGTTCCAGGATTTTGACCCAGCGACAGTGAAGGAACAGCGATATATTTCCAAGTCAGGATGGTGTGTGGCATGGACGGGAACTTGCAGGTGATGGTGTTTCCGTGCATGTGCCGCCCTTGTCCTTCTGGATGGTAGAGGTCGCGAGTTTGGAAGGTGCTGTCTAAGGAGCCTTGGTGCGTTGCTGCAGTGCATTTTGTAGATGGTATACACTGCTGCCACTGTGCATCGGTGGTGGAGGGAGTGAATGTTTGTAGATGGTGTGCCAATCAAGCGGGCTGCTTTGTCCTGGATGGAGTCGAGCTTCTTGAGTGTTGTTGGAGCTGCACCCATCCAGGCAAGTGGAGAGTATTCTATCACACTCCTGACTTGTGCCTTGTAGATGGTGGACAGGCTTTGGGGAGTCAGGAATATTACACCTTCAAGGCCCTGTAGAATATTCAACATCGTTCTCTGGAATATTTCCAGTGCTGACATGATACCAACGGTAGACGGTTAAAACAAAATCTTCCAAATGGAGTAATGAAGATTGTCAATAACCTTGACTTCTTATCTAATGGAACCTGCCAAAAGCCACTATTTGCATCAAGTTTCGTGAAGACAGTGCTTCTGGATAGGTTTACCAAGCTTTCGTCCACTGAGGACATTGGATGGACTTCTTGTGCCTCAGCTTTATTAAGTCAAGTTAAGTCTACACAAATGCGAAGATCACTGTTAGGTTTAGCAACTGGAACCATTCCTGAACACCACCCTGTAGGTTCATTAGCAGGAGAAATGACTCCCATCCCGGTCATGTCTTCTAGTTGATGTTGGACTTGCTTCATTAGTGGGTGTGGAATCTACCTAGGCGTGAAAAGACAAACTGGTTTAGCATCTTTCTACAATGTAATACATTATTCGGTCTTCAGTTTGCCTAGACCAGTAAACAATTTTGGACTAGTCACTGGACGAGTAACCCAGAGACCCAGGGTATTTCTCTGGGAACATGGGTTCGAATCCCACCATAGCAGAAGGTAGAATTTGAATTCAATTAATAAATCTGGAATTAAAAGCTAGTCTAATGATGGCCATGAAACCATTGTCGATTGTTATAAAAACCCATCTGGTTCACTAATGCCCTTCAGGGAAGGAAATCTGCTGTCCTAACCTGGTCTTGACTACATGTGACTCCAGACCACAGCAATGTGGTTGACTCTTAAATGCCCTCTGAAATGGCCTAGCAAGCCACTCAGTTGTATTCAACCGCTACGAAGTCAATAAAACAGAATGTAACTGGACGGACCATCCGGCATCGACCTCGGCACCGGAAATGACAATAGCAAACCCAACCCTGGCGACCTTGCAAAGTCCTCCTTACCAACATCTGGAGGCTTGTGCCAAAGTTGGGAGAGCTGTCCCACAGATGAGTCAAGCAACAGCCTGACATAGTCATACTCACAGAATCATATCTTACAGACAATGTCCCAGACACTGCCATCACCATCCCCAGGTATGTCTGTCCCACCAGGGAGGGAGTTACCCTGGGAGTCCCCAACATCAACTCCAGACCCCATGAAGTCTCATGGCATCCGGTCAAACATGGGCAAGGAAACCTCCTGTCGATTACCACCTACCACCCTCCCTCAGCTGATGAATCAGTACTCCTCCATGTTGATCACCACTTGGAGGAAGCACTGAGGGTGGCAAGGGTGTAGAATATACTCTGGGTGGGGGACTTCAATGTCCATCACCAAGAGTGGCTCACTAGCACCACTACTGACCGAGCTGGCCTAGCCTTAAAGGACATAGTTGCTAGACTGGGTATGCGACAGGTGGTGAAGGAACCAACAAGAGGGAAAAACATACTTGACCGCTTCCTCACCAATCTGCCTGCCGCAGATGCATCTGTCCATGACAATATTGGTAGGAGTGAGCACCGCACAGTCCTTATGGAGATGAAGTCCCGCCTTCACATTGAGGATACCCTCCATCGTGTTGTGTGGCACTACCACCATGCTAAATGGGATAGATTTCAAACAGATCTAGCAATGCAAAACTGGGCATCCATGAGGCGCTGTGGGCCATCAGCAGCAGCAGAATTGTACTCAACCACAATCAGTAACCTCATGGCCCAGCATATTCCCCACTCTACTGTTACCATCAAGCTAGGAGACCAACCTTGGTTCAATGAAGACTGCAGGAGGGCATGCCAGGAGCATTACCAGGCATACCTCAAAATGGAGTGTCAACCTGGTGAAGCTGCAACACAGGACTACTTGCGTGCCAAACTGCATAAACAGCATGCAATAGACAGAGCTAAGCAATCCCAGAACCTACTGATCAGATCTAAGCTCTGAAGTCCTGCCACATCCAGCCATGAATGGTGGCAGACAATTGAACAACTAACTGGAGGACGTGGCTCCACAAATATCTCCATCCTCAATGATGGGGGAGCCCAGCACATCAGTGCGAAAGATAAGGCTGAAGCATTTGCAACAATCTTCAGCCAGAAGTTCCAAGTGGATGATCTATCTCGGCCTCCTCCTGAAGTCCCCAGCATCACAGATGCCAGACTTCAGCCAATTCAATTCACTCCGCGTGATATCAAGTCACGACTGAAGGCACTGGATACTGCAAAGGCTATGGGCCCTGACAATATTCTGGCAATAATACTGTAGACCTGTGCTCCAGAATTTGCCACGCCCCTAGCCAAGCCCCTAGTACAGCTACAATACTGCCATTGACCCAGCAATGTGGAAAATTGCCCAGGTATGTCCTGTACACAAAAAGCAGGACAAATCCAGCCCGGCCAATTACCGCCCCATCAGTCTACTCTCAATCATCAGTAAAGTGATGGAAGGGGTCATCGACAGTGCTATCGAGTGGCACTTGCTTAGCAATAACCTGCTCAGTGATGCGCAGTTTGTGTTCTGTCAGGGCCATTCAGCTCCTGACCTCATTACAGCCTTGGTTCAAACATGGGCAAAGGAGCTGAACTCACGAAGTGAGGTGAGAGTGACTGCCCTTGACATCAAGGCAGCATTTGACTAAGTATGGCATCACGAAGCCCTAGCAAAATTGAAGTCAATGGGAATCAGGGGAAAACTCTCTGCTGGTTGGAGTCATACCTAGTGCAAAGGAAGATGGTTGTGGTTGTTGGAGGTCAATCATCTGAGCTCCAGGACATCACTGCAGGAGTTCCTCAGGGTAGTGTCCTAGGCCCAACCATCTTCAGCTGCTTCATCAATGACCTTCCTTCAATCATAAAGTCAGGAGTAGAGATGTTCGCTGATGATTGCACAATGTTCAGCACCATTCGTGACTCCTCAGATACTGAAGTAGTCCGTGTAGAAATGCAACAAGACCCGGACAACATTCAGGCTTGGGCTGATAAGTGGCAAGTAACATTCGCGTCACACAAGTGCCAGGCAATGACTATCTCCAACAAGAGAGAATCTAACCATCTGCCCTTGATGTTCAATGGCATTACCATCACTGAATCCCCCACTATCAACATCCTGGGGTTACCATTAACCGGAAACTGAACTGGACCAGCCACATTAATGCTGTGGCTACAAGAGCAGGTCAGGGGCTGGAAATTCTGTGGTGAGTAACTCACCTCCTGGGCTGGATTTTAAGGATCCCTCAATGTCGGGATCTGTGGCAGGGGTGGGAGCCTGAAGATGGCCCTGGATAAGGCCCGCCACAGACCTCAATGCTGGCAGGGCCCGGCCTAATCTTCCCGGCGGTGGTGGGACACTGTGGCAGCCTTCTCGCTGCTTGGCAATGGGAGCACAATCACCATATGCAAATAAAGTAAATTAATAGATTTGCATATACTTACCATTAATCTTGATGTCCTGTTGCGATTTTTGGCCCGGCGGCCAGCACTCCCACCCCTTTGGATCCCCATCCAGGGAAACAAGGCACCACACCGGTGTGGAGTGGGGAGGAGGTAGGTTTATCAATGCAGGAGGAGCAAGGGACAAGGTCAAATAAACATCACGGGTGTAGGGGATGGTGGGAAGGGTTGTAGTTTAAAGTTTGTGCAGTTGGCGGGGGGAGAAGGTTAGATAGTAAAGTGTTTTGGCAGGAAGGGCAAGTGATTAATTTAATTGTTATGTGGGTGTGAGAGAGGGGCAAAAGAAATGTATTTATTGAATTTCATACAAATTCTCTTTAAATATTTAAATTAGCTGGTATGGCAGACAGCCCTTTAAAAATGGCGTCAGCGCCTGCGCAAAGGCAGCTGACGCCATTGCCGGGAATGCGAGCCCGTCCCTTCCACATGATAGGGGAGAGGGGCGGCCTGCCCCGGCTATTTAAATGAGCCACTGCACTTGAGATTGCGGCCACTCTTTGGTGTATAAAATTCAGCCCCCTGTCTCCCCAAAGCCTGTCCACCATCTACAAGGCGCAAGTCATGAGTGTGATGGAATACTCACCACTTCCCTGGATGAGTGCAGCTCCAACAACACTCATGAAGCTCAACACCATCTAGGACAAAGTAGCCCGCTTGATTGGCACCCCATCCATCACCCACAACATTAGGAACGCTAATGGTATGTTAGCCTTCATCGCAAGAGGATTTGAGTACAGAACTAGTGAAGTCTTGCTTCAATTGTATAGAACCTTAGTTAGACCACACCTGGAGTACTGTGTGCAGTTTTGGTCCCTTTACCTTAGGAGGAATATTATTGCCATAGAGGGAGTGCAACGAAGGTTCACCAGACTTGTTCCCAGGATGGTGGGACTGTCCTATAAAGAGAAATTGGGGAAACTGGGCCTGTATTCTCTAGAGTTTCAAAGAGTGATAGGTGATCTCATTGAAACCTACAAAATACTTAAAGAGATAGATCGGGTAGATGCAGCTAAGATGTTTCCCCTGGTTGGAGAGTCTAGAACCAGGAGCACAATTTCAAAATAAGGAGGAAGCCACTTAGGACAGAGATGAGGAGAAATTTCCTTACTTGGAGGGTTGTGAATCTTTGGAATTCTCTACCGCAGAGGGCTGTGGAAGCTCAGTCATTGAGTATGTTTAAAGCAGAGATTGACAGATTTCTAAATACAAATGACATAAGGGGGTGTGGGAATAGTGCGGGAAAAAGGCATTGAAGTGGATGATCAGCCATGATTGTATTGAATGGCGGAGCAGGCTTTATGGGCTGAATGGCCTACTCCTGTGCCTATGTTCACTCCCTCTACCCCCAATGCACAGTGGCAGCAGTGTGTACCATCTACAAGATGCACTGCAGCAACCACCAAGCTCCTTCGACAGCGCCTTCCAAATCCATGACCTCTACCACTTAGAAGATCAAGGGCAGCAGATGCATGGGAACATCACCACCTGCAGATTCCCCTCCAAGCCACACACCATCCTACTTGGAACTATATCGCAGTTCCTTCACTGTCGCTGGGTCAAAATCCTGGAACTCTCTTCCTAACAACACTTTGAGTGTACCTACACCACAAGGACTGCAGCAGTTCAGGAAGGCAGCTCACCACCACCTTCTCACAGGCAATTAGGGATGGGCAATAAAAGCTGGCCCAGCCAGCGACACCCACATCCCATTAACGAATAAAAAAAAAAATCGCAGGCTGGGTTTAATGGTGTCTTTCGCTTTCCCCTTCCAGTGTCCCTTTTATCCTAGCACTTGGTTAAGGAACTGTACAATTGCTGGAGGTTTCCTGAACCAAGGTCTTTCTTCACCTTTTGGGATTGATCTGTTGATTATCCAGTCCTCGGCTTGTCTCACTAGCTATATAGCTTTGTCCAGGGTGAGGTCTTCTTAGACTGCAATAGATCTGATAGGGACTCATCAACAATGTCTACAGCAATGCAGTCTCTTATCAGTTCTGCTTTAATGTCATATTCTCATCCCTCTGCTGGAGCTAAGAATCAACTGTTTTGCCTAGTTTCTGGACCCTTCTGTTGAACCTTGCTCTTTCTACAATCTTATTGCTCCGCAAATTAAAATAAGAATCAAAAGCTTATAAAACTTCTTCGAATTTGGCAGATGTTTCATTAATACCTTGTCTTGCAATAACATCATCTGCTATAGCACCAATTGAATATAATAAAGTGTTAACATGTTATGCCTCAGACTGGCTGTCCAATTTAGAAGCCATTCTGTATCTGAGGAACCTTTTCATCAGAGTGACCAATTTTGGGTTTGATTTGGTCCTTCTATGTCTCCAAATCTCTCTCGAATTGATAATCTAATCTCCATTGCTTCAATTAGTTTTGCTTTCACTTTTGTGTTCTTCCCTCCAGTATCAGAAGTTTCCCGCACCTTTTTAGCTCTGCGTTGATTCCCACTATGGCTGTTTCAGCCTTCAAATTTCACCGCTAGACAAAGGATTATTTCTTTCCTTATATTAAACTCCATTTTATAGCATTACTACTATCTCTTTTAACTTTCTTCTCGTAGAGAGTCTAATATTTGCAGCCTTGTTGCTTGTTATTTTCTCTCTAGATGCCTTGTGTAATGGTGCCGATCTCGGATCAGCCCTCACTACGACTTTCCTGGTGCTGCCTGCCTAGTACCATTATGGATGGATTTTTAAAATCCTCTTTCAGGGTTGCTCACCAGCTCCTCAAACTTTGCTTGGTTCTACGACTCAAGCCTGTGCTTGCCGGACTAGATTTCTGCAGCCAATTCCCCACCTTATTGTGTCTGGAGCTCCGGAGCTTTTCAACATCCTCCTTTCAAGTCCTGCAGTTTTGGCTCTTCTTCTTTTCTCAGGTCAGCTTCTTTAACTTCTTCCAAATTCTTTTTCAGAGTGTAGCCTGGAAGGAACTCTCGTTGGTCTCGATCCTACTGCTGATCACCATATTGTATGTTCGTTTGGTGCGCTGCCACCTTACATAGCCTAGCTGAGAGTCTGGGGCAGTTGGAACATTGATATTTATTATATTAGAACTTTATACAACTTCACACTCGTCTGTGTGACTCTACCAAAGCCATGTTGCATCTAGCTTCAAGCCTCTCTCACATGTGATCCCTTACATCATCATGGTAGGAGGCATTCTTTACACACTCTCATACCTTATACTACAGCTTTATTATCTTGCCAGCAGTGTAAGAGCTGTGATGTAACACACTATGTAATTTCTGGGTTGGGGGCAGTCTTAAGTAAGTATCTGCACAGTGAAGAACGTGCCTGCATAACCATCCTTAAATAACCTGCTTTACTGATCCTGTCTTGAATGGTCAGTGCTTCGTGTACAATAGCAGCTAACACAGAGATTAGGTCAACACACAAGTGGCACTCAATGGCCTGCAATACACCGCCAAACCATTCGAAGACATCTGTAAGAAAAGGGCTATGAGCCATGTTACATCATTACCGCATTACCTTAGGTCAAATGGCCTAGCAGAAAGAATGGTGCGTAAAGTCAAGTCACTGATTGTGAAGTGTCGAGACACTAAACAAGATCGGCATGTAGCCATATTGCACTTGAGGGCCACACCAATCGGCACAGGATTACCATCACCTGCGGAAATTATATTTGGAAGGCAAGTAAAGACAACTCTTCCAAATCATCATTTCATGAAATCTTTGTCAATCCAGGGCCAACTGTTGGCGAAACAAGAAAAGATGAAAGCTGCACATGTTAAGCATGTAGGCGTGGAACAACCACTGTTACAGATTGAACAAAAGGTCAGAGTGATCCATCCACAAGGAAAAACATTGTTCCCTGCAGAGGTATCCAAAATCTGCAATGCGCCAAGGTCATATGAAATAACCACCCCTAATGAAGCAGTATTGAGAAAAAACAGATATCAGCCGAGGGAACTAGCTAACAACATTGTGCCTGACAACCCTATTGTTTCGAGAACGCATTCACATTTGAATGTACAGAACATAGTGAAGAAAAGTGACGAGTAAAGCTCAAGCACAGGATGACTGTTAGAACACACACACAGCTCAAGAGAAAAAAGTTGACAAATCTAATTTTCAGCCAAGCTACACAGAGACAAGATCAGGTCGAATCAGTAGACCACCTGTACGTTTCAGAGACACTTGATTAAAGGACATAAGAGACAATGTATATGTAAATATTGTTTATATCTGTTCTGTTTCATTATGTACATAGTTTATCTCTTGTGTATTTCCATTTAAAGAAAGGGGGATGTTGCGATATCACTTTAACAGTTTGAGTACTTCACACATCATCAGAGGAAGCGATATCAACCAAAATGTAATAGAGAAGTTTGAGTCGTGTTAGTCACCTATTTACATGTGTATGATAGAGCTCTCCTGTAAATTTGATATTTCACAATAAAGAACCCACTATTTAACTACCATTCAGCTCAACATTGTTTGGTATCTTATTGCTGAAGAAAGCAATAACACAACAGTCTCTGTATCACTCTATGGGGCTGTTTACCGGGGCTTGGTTCTGCATCACTCCGCATGGACTGTTTTACTGGGGCTGGGCTCTGCATCACTCCGCATGGACTGTTTTACTGAGGCTGGGCTCTGCATCACTCCGCATGGACTGTTTTACTGGGGCTGGGCTCTGTAGGACTCCGCATGGACTGTTTTACCGGGGTGGGCTCTGTATCACTCCGCATGGACTGTTTTACCGGGGCTGGGCTCTGTATCACTCCGCATGGACTGTTTTACTGGGGCTGGGCTCTGTATCACTCCTGTTATGACCGGGTGAGGAAGGGGTGATCTCAGGCTCCCCCTTTCACCCCCTTTCTGGTTTGACCACAACAAGATTTATCCTTTTTAACACAGTGATTGAACTTACCACCTCAGTGAGCACTTGCTCCTGTTCCTCTAATGTAATTGCAAAAGAACCAGACAGATTTTCTTGAGTTTAAACAAGAAAGATGTAAGTTTATTACTCTTAACACTCTAAACCGGTTAAAATTACTAAAAATATGCTACACATTCACGCACACATTCACACAAGAGTCACACACACACACACAAATAGATTACAGAGCGAAAAACAGATTTGGTGGTTGGATTAAAGTCTAGAATAAATGGAATTTAAATACAATATCTTAGTCCCATACTCCTCAGTTGAAATTGTGGTCCTGAAATCCTCGCTTGGCTATGTGCACAGTTGTGGGCTTGCTTCTCACAGGGCTCCCAAAGGCAGAAAAGGGGTTTGATTCTTGTCCCCTGGTTGCTGTTTGTGGCAGTATGTAGGCTTGAGGGGCTTTCTCAGTTGCAGCCGGGTCTTTTCTTGATCTTTAATGGGGAGAGAGGGAGAAAGAGAGATACCTGCTTCGTTGATGGCTTTCCTGTCTGCTTTCTGTGTGACAAAGCTTATAGCCTCTCCAGAGCTGCGCAGGCAGTCACATGACACTATCAAGCCCCTTTGTTGTTTTAATGAGTCTTCCCTGGAATCTTGTCTGAGATTCAAGGTGCTACACCTCAAGCTGTCCAGTCACACTTGGAGGGCGGTTGGCTCTTTCAAAGTCAATGGGTGTAGATGACCCTGACAACCATACTGATAAGGCCATTCCAGGTAATTTAATTACTGAGGGCACCACATTGTTCCGGCTATGTTGAATCAGACTTCTTGTCTGCAGTCTGATCTTTTTGTGTTTCAAATGTAAATTGCAGTGGCCATCTTGGCTGCCAGTTTACTTTAAAAAAATGTTACTTGTAAGAATTTCCAGTAAAAGTCTAATGCAAGGTTCCAACCGATGAAATTAGTATTTCCCATTTGGCATATAGGGTCTCCATGACACTCCACAGGAATTGTTTACCAGGGCTGGGCACTATATCACTCTGCGTGGACTGTTTATAGGGGCTGGGCTCTGTATCACTCCGTCAGGACACTTCATCAGGCCTGGACTCTATATCTGTCTCCCTCAATGGGGATTGTTTACTAGGGCTGGGCTCTGTATCACTCCATGGGGACTTTTTACTGGGGCTGGTCTCTGTATCACAATGCAGGGACTGTTTACCAGGACTGGGCTCTCTATCACTCCACTGCAACTGTTTACTGGGACTGGGCACTATATCGCTCCACAGGGACTGTTTGATGGGACTGGGCTCTGTATCACTCCATGCAACGGTTTCCCAGGGCTGGACTCTGTATCACTCCATAGGGACTGGTTACGGGGCTGGGCTCTGTATCACTCCATAGGGACTGGTTACGGAGCTGGGCTCTGTATCACTCTGTGTAGACTGATTACTGGACTGGACTCTCTATCACTCCACGATGACTGTTTACTGGGCCTGGGCTCTGTATCACTCCACAGTGACTGTTTACGGAGGCTGGGCTCTGTATCACTCTACAGTGACTGTTTACCAAGGCTTGGCTCTGTATCACTCCACGGTGACTGTTGCTTGGCTCTGTATCACTCCACGGTGACTTTACCGGGGCTGGACTCTGTATCACTCCATGGTGGCTGTTTACCGGGCCTGGGCTCTGTATCACTCCAAGTTACTGTTTACCAAGGCTTGGCTCTGTATCACTCCACGGTGACTGTTTACCGGGGCTGGACTCTGTATCACTCCACGGTGACTGTTTACCGAGGCTGGACTATGTATTATTCCGCGGGTGAGTATTTACAGAGCGGATTGGGTGCTTGTGCTTTGGCGGAGTTCTGATGGTCCACTTTAGTCTGTAATGTGTTGCTAGTGCTGTACATAAATTGACAATAAATAGTGAAATGCTGCAAAAAAATGTGTCGCCAGTAGGAACGCAAAATAAAATAAATCAACCGCTTCGGGTGAGTTTGGGATTTTTTTGTAGCGATTCCGTGAACAAAATATAAAGTCTTTTCTGGGACGAGCGCTTCATGGTGTCAATTGATCGGGGAGGGGGTGAGTTTCTGTAAATATCTAATACTGAGTGATCATTAATAATACTGATTTGATTCCTGAGCTTTCGGTGTTTGTGCGAAACGGATGGAGATGGACCGCGATCCGGGGTGGGGGAGAATTGTACTCAGGTGGTACCGCCAGTGTGTCCACTGCCCGCTGTCTGTCATCTGCACAGGGAGATCCCACTGGCACCGGTGGACAGGGAGTGGGAAGCAGGCAGTCTACTGGGTGATTCTATGATGGCCCGTTTGTGTTCCTCCACCAATCACCCCACTGAAATAATTTACCAAAGCTGCCCAGACTGATGAAAATTAGAGTGAGATAGATGACTGGTCAAAAATGAATGTGAATCAAAGCAGTTTAATGTTTCCAGTGCAGATCCCTCTGAGTTCTCCTGCTGCTGGAATGTAAATTGTTTCTTGTTTTACAGATTTCTGAAAGAGATAGTGAGAAATCTTTAAACTGTAAAAGCCTACTGTGTGTATATATATATATATATATATATATATGAAGTGTGTTGTTTATCAGACCTTGGAGATCTGTCAATTGAGTTTGAAGATGTTCAGAACAACAACCGGTTGTTTGGCAGCAGACATTGTTTTGGACTGTTTTTCTGAATGTGATGTTCATCTGCTTGACTTTGCTGAACATATCCACCTATTGTGAATAATTCTTTTAACCACACCTGGCTGGGCTCTTTTTTTAAAAAAATACTAATTTTAATAGAGCTTCTGTGCCATAGGTAATCTGGAGTGTGGTTATGTTTAGCTATGAGCCTGGCATGTCTATTTTTAGAAGACTGCTCAGTTACTCCCAGGAAACCTGGGTGCATTTAAATTCTTCAAGTCAACTCAGATGTCAGTAAATTACTTGCATGTTTCAGGGTCCAGGATGAAATGCCTGCATTTAGAGTGATCAGAGTCAGTGACGAGTGTTACATGTAGAATAGAGTGGCTACAGGGTAAAC
This sequence comes from Heterodontus francisci, assembly GCF_036365525.1. NCBI lineage: Eukaryota > Metazoa > Chordata > Chondrichthyes > Heterodontiformes > Heterodontidae > Heterodontus > Heterodontus francisci. The sequence continues at coordinate 16,987,128 of NC_090390.1, read as the reverse complement.
TTTTTTTTTTTCTGTCTGTTGCACTTCATAGTGTCCTGTCGCTGTCATTCTTAAACTGATCTACTCATTTTACACATTTTGAATCCAGCAAGGTCTGGAAGCTCAGTATGGTTGCTACTTCTCAGACTTCCAAGGAACTTGTTTGCAGTGGTGCATAGCATCAGCTGTCCTGGAGCAGCTTAAGACCAAGTCTGTAGTGTGATGTTGCCTGCCTACCTGATCATGCTCTTGCAGCTGTCATGATTGGACCCAAGTGCATTGATTCCTGCTAACACATTGATACTGAGAGTGCTGAAGAACTTCTCTGGTTTCAGTGACAGCCAAAAATGTGGCTGTTGGCATTATGGGGCAGAAGGGGGCTTGGGGACTGCATTTTTAGGTCAAATTCTGATGAAGGGGGAATTTGTTGGAAGAGAAACCTGCATTTATTTTTTTAAAAAGGCTTATTTGTTTGTTTTTAAATAGCAGTTTCCTAGTCTGGACTACACTCTGGACCTTGACACCTGTCCATGAAGCCAGCTTGGGGTTTGGTTGTAAGAGTGGGAGAAATGAGAAGGATCCAGTTGTGGATAGAAGAGTTTCTTCAACTTTGATGTAATGAAACCGGATTTAAATTTATTGCTTTTCTGTATTTGAAATACAAATTTCCCCAAGTCACTGAATCAAATAAATAAGTTTTTTTTTAGATATGGCAGGGTAGGTGTTGTGTTGTAACTGCAGCATGTGGGAGTTTGTGGAGAGCTTTGTGATCTTGAACAACCATATCTGTAGCTTGAGGAGCTTCAGCTCAGAGTTGTTGATCTGGAGTCTGAGCTGACACTTGTGGGGTATCTGGAGGAGGAGAGTTACTTTATTCCAGGAGGCTGTCATACCCCCTTGGGTTAAGTGGAACTTCAGAGTTGATCAGGGACAAGAGGGCATGACTGTGAGTCAGGCAGGTATGGGGATCCAGGATGTAGTGATAGCCAAAGTCAAAGGCCAAGGCTCCTCCAACAGTTACGAGGTGCTTGCTACCTGTGCGGATAAGAACAAGGACTGTGAGGTGGACTGGAGAAGAACTTGGAGAGGGCAGATCCAGTTGTTGTTGTCTATGTGGTAACCAATCCCAAAAGTAGAACTAAAAATGAAGTTCTGTGAGAGTTGACAATTAAAAAGTGGAACCTCTGAGGTGATCATCTCTGGATTGTTACCTGAACCACATGCCAATTGGAATAGGGTCACTCAGAGTAGAGAGTAAATCTGTGTGGCAAAGACTAGTTTAAGAGGCAGGAGTTTCGCTTCATGGGCCACTGGGACCAGTACTGGGGAAAGAGGGAGCTGTTCTGTTGGGATGAACTCCACTTAAACTGGACTGGGATCATTGTCCTGGTGAATCAGATAACTAGGGCAGTAGGCTGGGCTTTAAACTAACAAGGGGGTGAGGGGTGTGGTGGGAGGATTCAGGAAAGGGTAAATTCAAAATCAGCAAGGGAAATGTCAAGGCTTTAGAGCAGCATTTTGGGTAAAAATAAGTAGTGGGTCAGGAAGGGACTGAGAGTAACAAAGGTAATAGTGCATTAGTGACTGTGTCTGAATGCCTGAAACACTCATAACAAATTAAATGTATTAGCACAGATAGAAATTAATACATTTGATCATTATGGAGAAATGGTTGCAAAGTGACCAGGGTTGGGAACTAAGTATTCCAGGATACTTTGAGATAGGCAAAATGGAAAAGGAGGAAGGATAGTGCTGATGAAGGATGGGGTAAAGACAGTGGAGAGAAAGGATCTTGGCTCAGAAAATCAGCAAGTAGGATCATTTTGGGTAGAGCTAAAATAGCAAATTGTTTATCAGCCTCCTAACAGTAGTTGTAGTGCAGGGCAGAGTATAAATCAGGAAATATGAGTGGCATGTAATGAGGATAATACAGTAATGGGGATTTTAATCTTCATTTGGACTGGGCAAACCAAATTTGCTATAATAATGTGGAGGATGAGTTCATGGAATGTACACAATGTAGCTTTCTAGATCAGTATATTGAGGAACCAACTAGGGAACAGGCTATTTTAGATCTAGTATTGTGCAGTGAGGAAAGGATTACTTAATAATTTTGTAGTAAAGGAGCCTCTAGCTAGGGAAGAGTGACCACAATATGATAGAATTTTATATTGATTTGGAGTGATTTTAGTTAAGTCTGGAACTAGGGTTCTTAAATCTAAATAAAGCAAACTGTGTAGTAAAGGAAGATTGGGGAAACTACATTAAAAGATATGACTAGCCTTAGAATAACTAGCAGTTATATTAATGCATGATCTGCAACAAGTATACATTCCTTTTAAGTAGGGGTTTAATTTTAGAGTTTTCAGGGTTCTCTTTCTTGTCCATTTGGCCTCACTACTGTTGTCTTGCTCTACTGTTTTTCACTGCCTGGCACACATTTGCTGTCTGGTTCCAGACTGGTATCTTTTTAACATGACACAGTCTTCCCCCCCCCCCCGCCCCCCCCCCCCCCCCCCCTCATATCCAGTGTAATAAATAGTTTACTTTGTTCAGCCTTTTTCCTACACTATATGGGCCACTAAACCTGGCCCTGGCTTTGAGGTTCACCCTGCAAGGGTAACAGCACCAGAACTTGGTTTCCGGCTTTAAACTTACAGACTGCAGCTTTCTTGTCGGTCTGCCTTTTCATTTTTTTCCCCTGAGGTTTTGAGGTGTTCCTTTGTTACTATACAGGCTGGTAAAGCCTTTCCTGGAAGGTGGACACATAATTTAGTAATGTGGTTTTCTCCTTTTTGATCTAGGAGCTTCTCTTTGATTAATTTTAAGGGGCCTTTCACCTCGCGTCCAAAAATCAATTTGAAGGTAGCAAACAGCAAGAAAATAATTTCCTTGCCCTAGTCACAGGGGTATCCACAACAATATGCTCAGAGTATAGTTTTTAGAGTCTGATTGTACAGTTTCAGGGCTCCTTGTGATTTCAGATGGTCAATACCAAGGCCTTTGTACGACCTCTGGAACATTCGGAGCATGAAATTGGTGTTTCTCTGGGGAGTCCGTATCTGGTGAAAAACTCGGTTAACCTCTCAACTATGGCTTTGGCAGTAATTTTTCTCAAGGGTATGGCTTTTGGGAATTGGGTGACCATATACATGATGGTTAAAAGATATTGGTAACCTGTCCTGGTTTTGGGTAGGGGTCCCAAGCAATTGATTAGAACTCGACTGAAAGGTTCCTCAAAAGCGGGAATAGGGGTTAGTGGAGCAGGTTTGATTGTTTGTTGTGCTTTCCCAACAACCTGGCAGATCTGACACAATTTAACAATATCTTTGTGAATTTGTGGCTAGTAAAAGTGTCGGCTAATCCGGGCCTGGGTCCTTTTTGATATCCACCTGCCCAGCCATAGGGATTTCATGTGCAATTCACACAATCTCCCTGCAGTATTTAGGGGGAACTACAATTTGGTGAACCTGGGTGCCTGTGGGGTTCTCCACTTCAGAAGAAACTTCTTCTGACAACAGAGAAAAAGCTTTGAGCCCTACCCACCAATTTGCCTTGCAGGAGGACAGTCCAGTGTTTGTTTGGCCATTTTAGTCTATTAGCTATTTTCTCAAAGGAGATGAAATAAGACTCAACCTCCTCCTCATTTAAATTTTGGCACTAGTCTTGAGTGTCTCATAATGTCAGTTTTGCTCTGAATTAGGGATAAGGTTTGAGTGGCTGATGGCCTTCTCACCTTGTGCTTGCAGCCTTTCTAACTCAAACTTTCTTGCTGCTTTCTCTCTTTGCATCTCTCTTTAGGCTGCCTCTTGTTTCATTCATAACTCAAACTCTAATTCCAATTTTTGCATAGCCTGGTCCCTTTCCACTTAAATTACACTAGCTAAGATTCATCAGTTTCAGGTTCCATGCCTGTTTCTTCTGACTCAGGGGCAAGATTACAATGGCTAGCTAAATTCTCAAAGATTTCAGGTTTCTTTGTTTTTTGTTAGAATGTGACTCCCACCTGGGCAACTAGGCTTTGTAAACATTTATTGCTTTAACTTATGGGCTATGCCTCCCTGCTCTACAAACTCTTCTGCATTAAATGTGGCCATGTCTTTTTGTTTCTAGCAATGTAGAAAAGAAAATATCAGAAAACCTGTTTGCTTAATTTTCGTGTGTTTTGCACCGAGGGTTATTACACGCCGCAGGGGCTCACAGTATAGGGGGTAACATTAGCATGGACAGAGAATCGGCGGGCTAACAGGAAGCGGAATTAGGGATGAATGGGGCGATTCCAGGTTGGCGAGATGTAACTCGTGGATGCCACAGGGATCAGTGCTGGGGCTTCAACTATTTACAGTTTATATCTGATTTGGATGAAGTGATCAAAGGTATGGTTGCTAAATTTGCTAGTGACATAAAGATAGGGGGCAGGAGAGTAAGTTGTGAAGAGGTCGTAGAGTTTGCAAAGCGATTTATAGATGGGTTGAGTGGGCAGAAATTTGGCAGATGGAGTACAATGTGGGAAGATGTGAACTTGTCCACTCTGCAGGAAGAATAGAAAAGCAGTATATTTAAATGGACAGAGGTTAGCAGAACTTGGTGTACAGAGGAATCTGGGTGTCCTGTTAATGATTCTCAAAAGAAGTTAGTATGCAGGTACAGCAAGTAATTTGGAAGGCAAATGGAATGTTGTTTGTTGCAGGGGGGATGGAATATAAAAGTAGGGAAGTTTTGCTACAGTTGTACAAGCTGTTGGTGAAACCACATCTGGAGTACTGTGTACAGTTATGGTCTCCTTAGTTATGAAAGGATTATAATTGCATTGGAAGCAGTTTAGAGAAAGTTCATTCGAATGATTCCTGGAATGAGGGGGTTATTTTGTGAGTAAATGTTGGGCCTGTATCCATTGTAGTTTAGAAGAATGAGGTGATCTTATTGAAACATGAGATCCTGTGGAGACTTGAGAGGGTGGATGCTAAGAGGATGTTTCTCCCTCATGAGAATTTTTTTTCCCCCCAAGGATTGTTAGTCTGTGGAATTCTCTTCCCCAGTGATCAGTGAAGGCTGGGTCATTGAATATTTTTAAGGCTGAGTTAGAGTCTTGATTGACAAGGGAGTCAAAGGGTCTAGGGATAGACAGGAAAGTAGAGCTGAGGCCATGCAAATAGCAGAGCAGGCTTGAGGGGCCGAATGGCCTACTCCTGCCCTGAATGCATATGTTCATGTGTTCTCCAAAAAGGTTACCTTTTAAAGGTAAATTCATAGTGTTAGTTTAGTCCATCTGACTTTAGGCTTTTGGTTCTTGAGGGATGATACAATGGCTTCTGATCTCAGCCCATTTTGATAAGATGAGGGATGCCCACACCTTATTGTAGTAAGTGTAGCTGGAGATGTTGGGCTGGATTTTGTTGTCCTGCCACAGGGAGCGGTGGTGGGCACAGAAAATGGCAGCCACCCTGCATGGGACTTGCGCCGCCAGAAATATGCCATGGGCGACCACTTAACATACTGATGGCGGCTGCACCCCCTCCCCCAGATTGTGTGGTGGAGGCGGCATTGGTGACCCCATTCATGGTATCACATTTTAAAAAGGTTGCCAGCCCTGCAAGCAATTCCACACAATGCGGAGTTGACCCCCTGTTTCTCCCCCGCACCCCCATGCAAATCATGCAGAGTTGACCCCTTCCCCACCTAAGTGGCGGCAACGTCTCATGGACAGGAAAGTGAATGTGCAGCACTCACGCACCATGAGCTCAGAATTGGGAACTGAAGATCTTGGGCAATTAAATTAAAACTTATGCAAAGAGGTATTTTAAATATTTAAAGTAGGGTTCCATTGCAGAGCGGGGAGGTGCTGCCAAGAAAGTCGAGCTCCATGGCAGCCACTGCTGCTCAATTCTCTGGCTCTCCCCATCCCCACGATGAAATCTGATGTCTGGCTGAGAGCAAAATCCAGCCTGTAGAGTCTGAGTGTGTCTGTTTCAGCTCGTTTTGTGGATCGCTCACATCCATGTACGATGAGCTCTCTCATTTCAATGCAGATGGGGTTAATGAGTTTTAGTTCTTAGACATGGTGTTTAGTGCAGGAGATTGGTATTTGTCATGCTCCATCTTGTTAAAGGTAAAAATGTACCAGTCTTTTTCAAATTGTTCTAATTTTTTTATAACTCCAGTTTATTTTTGTATTTTCATCGCTGCGCTTGAGGGTGACAATATATTAACCCCACCATTGTTAATCGATAACTGGAAATTGTGATTTTTAATTGGTTTCCCTTTTGTGCTACATGCTGTTTCCTGACTGCTCATTTTTGATGGTTTTCATACCCATTTGCTAATTAGAATGATAAGGACCTGATCAGTTGTGATTTTGTTGATCTGTGGCTCAGATATCCTGTTTGCAAACCCAGTATAAGTCTGCAGCCTGCTTTGCTTATTCTGTCATCTGGGGTATGATGGCTGTAAGTGTGTACACACCTTGGTCATAATACAAGATTTATCTGATCAATTTCGTTGAAATAGTTGGTCATTTGGAGGGTTGAATTCTGAATTTCATTCATAAGCCTGCAGTGTATCCTTAAACTATACATTGTTGCTGCTGATGTGTGATATTTGGTCTGTATGTTTACTGTTACACTGCATTTTTGGATTAGTGCACTAGTAATTACAATTTCTAGGTAATTTTTGTTTTAATCTTAATTGTTGAATCTATTATGGTTTGGTATGGACTTTACTTTTTTTAAAGTAACCAGTACTAAGCCATAGTCTAATTACATTCACATTACAGTTTAGATTTTACATTGCTCAGATCAGGATGTCAAACAAATAACATTTTCATTTTGTTTCTCTAGGTTTCTGTGAAGAGTTCTGTAATTGTCTTTCATTATGGCTACGCTTGCAATATCTCTTGTTTGTCGACATGGTAGGTTTGTGGCTGATAAAACAGTTAAGTTTGTATGTCTCCAGCAGAAGACTTGCTGTTGTCCATTTTCCACCATTAGCACTAAAATGAACTGGGCAGCAGTTGAAAAAAGTATGCAGTTGCCAACTTGGGACAGCTTTGGCATTTGGTTAGATGACCCAATTGTTCTACCACCTAGAATATCAGCTCGACAGTGTAAACTGAAGATTGCCAATATTGGCTGTGTAAACCAGATTGGAAAAAGAAAGGAGAATGAAGATCGTTTCAGTATAGCTGAACTTTCTGATGGTTTATTCTGCTTTGCTGTTTTTGATGGGCATGGAGGGACTGATGCTGCTGAGGTTTGTTCCCAATACATTGGACACTATATTCAGTGAGTATTTGTCTATTTCCTAATTAGTTGAATTTTAAACCCAACTTGAGTGCAACAAGTAAAAGTTATTTTTATTTTTAGGCAAAATCTACCAACTGAAGCAGATTTGGAAAATGTCTTGTTTAATTCTTTTCTGCAAATAGATAGTGACTTCATGCAAAATGTTTATGGCTTGAGGGAAGGTGAATTGCATGTTCTAGTACTTTTATTTTGGCAGTTACTAAAACCTGGAATGTGCCATAAGTTGCAATAAATACACAATGGCATGTATTTTGTGAGTGAATATTTAGAATGCTATTACATTTCTAACATGCTGTCACTTGTTTGCTGGGGATTTCCAAAGCCAACTTTTTAAAATAAAAAAAAACCTTGGCGTGTATTGGCACTCCAGTTTGAGCCTCAGATTAGACTTTTTTTTAAAAGTTTCTTTCCAAGTCTGTGCTCCTGTTCACAACATTGGAGAGATACCAAGCAGAGAACCGATGTCTCTCTGAAAAAGGAAGCTCCCCATGCCTGCTTTTGTATTCCTTTATTTTTCCTATTGCCCTTTGACCCCTGTAATTTTCTATTAATAGTGTATATACCGCTTTTCACTCTTCAGTGCTGACTGTTGAAAACCCATTTTTATAAATCTTGTCTTTGCTGTATATTGTTTCAAAGTGATCATTGGAGCAAAAGAAGCATTGGACATTGATTGAACCATGATCCTTATTTTATACCCCCACCTCCACACCCAAGCAGAAACCAGACAAAGGGCTAGTTAAAATGGAGCAGGAGACTTGCTCTCCAATCTCTTTGCAGGTTCTAGTGAGCAAATACAAACCATGTCTCACATCGTTGAATCATACCCACAAACTAAACTATCTGGCCTATGCACTTTGCATGCTGGTGATTGCAATGCCCTAAAGTTGCTAGCATTACATGCCAACTTTCCACATACTTAATAACTCCAGCTATTGATTGTTAACAGTACCATTAGAATTCAGTTCAAACTTTGAGAATGAAAGCACTTTTTATAAGAATTATTTGTTCTGAAGAGAATTGTGGGTCAAGGTACACAGTTTTAGACTGGATTAAGAATTTAGATGTGAATCTCTTGCAATTTGGTTTGGAGGTTCAGTCCCAGTTTATATGGTAGCATGACACCCAGGCCAGCAAGTTGCAACTGTCACTGCATGTCAGTTTGATGGCATGATTGATTTTTAATATGCTTATAAGAATAATATAGTAAATATGAAGGTTGTGAGCAATGAAATCTGGATCTTCCTTTGGTTGCTGCCATTAATCTACAATGAGGCTAAAACTGGGAACAGGGACTGGTGCCACTTAGAACTGTGGTAGAGTTCTGGAACAAGAATTCAATGGGCAGATGAGGAGAATTAGTGAACAAAGGAGCTTTTACGTCGGACAGTAATTCTGGGTAAGTTGCTTGTTGGGACAAAAATGATCTACTGACAGCGATCATGCATTTGAAATGGAGGAAATTGTGAAATCCAGCTAGGGTAACAATAACTGGAGAAATGCAGAGTTATCACCAGTCTCTCAGACCTGGTGTCATATTTGATCCCAAAATGAGCTTCTGACCACATGCACTCTACCATTACAACCATCTGTTTCCACCTCCATAACGTCGCTCGACTCTGACCCTGCCTTAGCTTATCTGCTGCTGAAGCCTTCGTCCATGCCTTTGTCACCTAGACTAGACTATTCCAATACTGCTGGCCAGTCTTCCATCTTGCACCCTCCATAAACTTAAGGTCTTCCAAAAATCTGCTGCCTGTATCCTAACTCTCATCTCTTATTCATCCTTCACCCCTGTGCTCACTGACTGACATTAGTTCTTGATTTGACAATGCCTCTTTTTTAAAAAAAAAAAATCCAAATCTCACAATAGCCTCACCCCTCCCTATCTCCTGTCACCTCCTTAAGCCCTACAAACTGAGATCTCTGCTTCTCGAACTCTGGCCTCTTGCATATCCCTGATTTTCATAGGATAGCCACCAATGCTACACCATTCAGCTGCTTAGGCCCTAAGATCTGGTGAGATGCTATTCTCAAAGTTTTTGTGTAAGAGTTCAGAAAGGATGATTTAGAACATAAAAATTTAAGAGCAGGAGTAGGCCATATGGCCCCTTGAGCCTCATTTTGGCATTCAGTAGATTATGGCTGAACTTCTACATCATTGGCACTTTGGAGGTGAGGAAGCTAATGTGGAGAGTTGAAGGGACATGGGCATACACCTGTTCTTTTAATTCTCAATTTTTCACTTTCCACCATGTTGGAAGGTTTTTGTCCTGTTATGTTTGATGCCTTTCCTTCACCTTTTTTTAATGCATTTTGCAGTTTTCAGGAAAATTGCTTGAAGTCCATTTAACACTGATAGCACCTCTGACAAGCATCAGCATTCCTGACTCTTGTCTCCAACCTGTCCTTTTCACTATCCTTTTGATTTTGGGGTTTTATTAAATGGCACTGTTAATCTTCCAGTTTTGAAAGTCTCTTTTCAGATGTTGATGAACCTGCGATGTTTTTGTTGATGGAACACAGTGACCACTGGTAATATAGGAAAAATTTCAATACAAGAACTCTGTTAAAAGGGAAAGAAAAATCACTGGCTTGGACAGTGCTTCTCGTCTTTCCATCATTCAAGCAGTTGTGATATTAGCATATGTCCTTCTGTGACTAGTTTTGGCCTTGATCTGTTATCCAATTTTCAAAAAAAAAGCTCTTGCAGTAAAAGTTAACTTGCTAATCAGGATTGCTTATGCCTACTGTACTGGTAGATACCTTGGTCTGGTTTGTAATGCGCCAACAACAAAATCATTCATATCCACTTTCATAAGAAATATAATGCTCTAATAAGTTGCATGGAACATCAAGGCAGACAAATCGTTTTTGTTTTAAAGTGAGCTTTGCCTAGCTTTTGGTTTTGTTACTACTTTTATATTTTAATCTAGGTTGAAGGTGTCTAGCCGTTCCTTGTCTGGGCTACTGAAGACTGCGAATGTTTATAAACATTACCATGTAAACTCTTTGTGAGTTTATCCTTCTTTCTTTGAGCATTTCTGTTCAGATTGCCTTGTATTTATTTTTACAAGTGGGGACAATCACATTTTAGTAAGTTGTTTCAAAACTATTACTGTTGGCTTAATCATGCACATGAATGGGATCCACTGTATAACCATATGGATGGGCAATGACATTAACAAAAGTTTTGTTTCAGGTAGTTAGCTTTGAAAAATGAAGAATTGCAAAACAAATCACCACTACAAACAAAATGCATTAATTATTTAAAAACTCCATCAGTTGAGCTGTAGTTGTGGAAGGAAAATTTTGATAAAGAACTAATCTCGGAATGGTGAAACTAATAGCACATGGACTGTTTTGCGGATGTGTCAATTTTGAATGCATGCTCACATAAATCAAAATAAAAATCTGGTTTCTAAGTTGAGCGCTTTTTTTTCTCGTGCCTTTTAGTGGTTGTACTTGAGTATTAAATGTGGCATGACCCTAATGCAGATTGTAAGCTTTCTGTAATATACTTTCTTAAATATAAGGAAGTCTCTTCTGTATTAAAGATGATTTAATAGAGAGGGGTTTAGCACTAACTTAATTTAACTGAAAATTTTCCTTATTACTGTTGTACCACTTAGCTTAATTTAAATACAAGTTGGAATAATTAGCCTAAAAGCTATGTGAAAAGACATTTAATTACCCTGTTACTTCGCCAATGATCGTTTTGAATTTTGAAGGCTTTAATTTATACTTTAATTTAAAGTCTATCCTCTTATGATGAGATATATCTTGTGATATGAGACATTTATTTTTGTCATTTTAAACATCATTGGTCAATAGTAAACTAATTAACTGGTTTTGTTCACATCCTTTTTAATCCTTCCAGGTGCACTGCTATCATCAGGAACAACTGCAACTGTAGTTTTGTTGAATGAAACTCAGCTTGTAGTTGCGAGTGTTGGAGATAGTCCAGCTATCCTTTGTCGTGAAGGAAAAGCTGTTCAGTTAACTGAAGATCATACCCCAAGAAGAAGAGATGAAAAGAAAAGGTGATTATACCCCAAGTACATTTTTCAAAATAAAACTGATCTCACAAGTAGCCCCTTCTTTAAAAAAGGCATTAATGAAATCTACACTGCAGCTTCATCAGGGCAATAGAATCACAAGGCTAGATTTTGTAGTCCCACTGCTAGGAGCAGAGGCGGGCACGGAACATGGTGACTGACCCCACAGGACCCGTGCCACTGCAATTATGTGGCAGGCGGGCACTTTACATATTCATGGTAGCTGCCCCCCTCCCCCACCCCATCCTGTGGTAGGGATGGCCTTGAACAGTGTCATCTGATGCAGGTGCTGGTGCCACCTTTAAAAGGCTGCTAGCCTTGCATTCAGTCTATCCCTACATTGCAGTGAGAATCATTGCAGCAGCATTGTAGAAGTGTTAGAGTCTTCAATGAAGAGTGCAGGAAGGGCAGGCCAGGAGCAGCACCACCCATAACTCAAAATGAGGTGTCAGCCTGGTGAAGCTGCAACCCAGGACTACTTGCATGCCAAACAACGAAAGCAGCATGCGATAGACGGAGCTAAGTGGTCCCACAGCCAGCTGATCAGATCTAAGCTCTGCAGTCCTGCCACAGCCAGTTGTGAATGGAAGTGGGCAAATAAACAACTAACAGGAGGAGAAGGATCCACAAATATCCCCATCCCCAATGATTGGGGAGGCCAGGACGTCTGTGCAAAAGAGAATGCCGAAGCATTTGCAACAATCTTCAGCCAAAAGTGCCAAGTGGATGATACATCTCGGCCTCCTCCTGAAGTCCCCAGCATCACAGTTGCCAGCCTTCAGCCAACTCAGTTCACTCCACGTAATATCAAGAAACGACAGAAGGCACTGGATACTGCAAAGGCTATGGGCCCTGACAACATTCTGACATTAGGGTTGAAAACTTGTGCTCCAGAACTTGCTGCGCCCCGAGCCAAGCTGTTCCAGTAAAGCTACAACACTGGCATCTACCCGGCAATGTAGAAAATTGCCCAGGTATGTCCTGTACACAAAGCAGGACAAATCCAACCTGACCAATTACTGGCCCATCAGTCTACTCTCAATCAGTGAAAATGATAGCACAGTCAACAACACCTTCTATCAAGCAGCACTTGCTTAGCAATAATCTGCTCACTGATGCTCAGTTTGGGTTCCGCCAGGGCCACTCCACTCCTGACCTCATTACAGCCTTTGTTCAAACATGGACAAGAGAGCTGAACTCTAGGTGAGGTGAGAGCAAAGGCCTGCTTGGGTACGCAATTGAAACCTGACCTGGTCCCGACAGAACCACATCCAACCCAAACCCGACCTGGCTCAAGCCCTTTGGTTTTTTTTTTCTTGCGCCCGACCCGACCTGACTACCAGAATTAAGTTGATGATATCAAAAAGGTTATGCTCTACCTTGGATGGAATGGAGACGTTCACTCGCTCACTGCAGACTAGTGCGGAGTCTGGATGCACATTCCCTGCCTTGACGTCCTGGCTGATCAAATTTTGAAGCTTTTCTCTCCCTGAGCAAAAGGCAGCACTGTGTCCGACCTGTGCCCGAATGCTGGACCATGTCATCTGGTCTGGTCGGGTAGCCATGCTCTAGGCGAGTGTGACAGCCCTTGACATCAAGGCAGCATATGACTGAGTATGGCATCAAGGAGCCCTAGCAAAACTGGAGTCAGTGGGAATCAGGGTGAGGGGAAGGGGGTGGAAACTCTCCACTGGTTGGATTCATACCTAGTGCAAAGGAAGATGGTTGTGGTTGTTCACTCATCTCAGTTCCAGGACATCACTGCAGGAGTTCCTCAGGGTAGTGTCCGAGGCCCAACTATCTTCAGCTGCTTAATCAATGACCTTCCTTCAATCATAAGGTCAGAAGTGGGGATGTTCACAGATAACAGCACAATGTTCAGCACCATTTGTGACTCCTCATACTGACGCAGTCCATGTGCAAATGCAGCAAGACCTGGACAATATGCAGGTTTGGGTTAATAAGTGACAAGTTATATTTGTACCACACAAGTGCCAGGCAATGACTATCTCAAACAAGAGATCCATCTTTAACCATCACCCTTGACATTCAATGACATTACAGTTGCTGAATTCCGCCCCCCCCCCCCCCTGCCCCACTATCAACATCCTGGGGATTATCCTTGACCCGAAACTGAACTGGCATGACCATATAAATACCATGGCTACAAGAGCAGGTCATAGACTAGGAATCCTGTGGTGAGTAACTCATCTGATTTCCTCAAAGCCTGTCCACCATCTACAAGACACAAGTCAGGAGTGTGATGGAATACTCTCCACTTGCCTGGATGAGTGCAGCTCCAACAACACTCAAGAAGCTCAACACCATCCAGGACAAAGCAGCCCGCTTGATTGGCACCTCATCTACAAACATTCACTCCCTCCATCACTGACGCACAGTGGCAGCAGTGCGTACCATCTACAAGATGCACTGCAGCACCGCACCAAGGCTCCTTAGACAGCATCTTCCATATGTGTGACCTCTACCACCTAGAAGGACAAGGGCAGCAGATGCACGGAAACAGCATGACCTGCAATTTCCCCTCCAAGTCACACACCATCCTGACTTGGAACTATATCACTGTTTCTTCAATGTCGCTGGGTCAAAATCCTGGAACTCCCTTCCTAACAGCACTGTGGGTGTATCTACCCCACATGGACTGCAGCAGTTCAATAAGACAGCTTGCCACCTCTTCAAGGACAATTGGGGATGGGTAATAAATGCTGTCCTAGCCAACATCACCCACATCCCATGAAAGCATTTATTTAAAAAAAAGATCCCAACCTCTGCAAGCAGCCCCACTGAGCAACCTTTGTGGCTGAGGTGCCAGCAAGGGTGGCCCCATGAATCAGTGATGCCTCCCTGCTTATTCTCCTCCAGACTGCAAGGGAATGGCGGGAGGTTCTTTTCCCCAGTTATGACAAGAAGAGATCCTCCCACCTGACCAAGCAAGCCTGGCTGGAGATTGAAGAGGTGAACAGCTCTGGGGTCACCTGACAAGACTGGGTGCTATGCAGCAAGAGGGTCAAAGATAAATGGCACGTTTCCATATTGCACGGTGTAAATTGGAAGACACTATGTGGGTGCCATTTCCATTTTAGAGACAGGGAGGATCGTTGGTCTGTGACTTGCTCCATATATGAATCAAGTCTCCCTTGTTGGTACCTCAGAGCATGTCAGACCCATGACAGGGTGAGTCTGTATACCAGACCAAGCATCCCCCAGGTGTTGAAGTGCCCATGTTGGTACAACTGTGCTTGACGTTTGCTAATGTTCAATATTTGCATCCTTCCTCTTTCGGAAGAGGCCCACAACAGCAGGGAGTTGGCCAGGACCGGAGGTGAGGTGCCTGACTTGAGGCCACTATCACATACCGAAGAGAAGATGCTGGAACTAGCTGGGAGACCAGGAGCATGTGCAGTTTTGGAGGTGGAGCTCATGGTGCCAGTTGATGAGAGTGATTATTGCCAAACACAGTGATTCAAAATTACATCTTCTATGCTGTCATGACATCCTTTTGAGGATGAGCAACACTTAGAGGATGCACCATCCCATGGCTCTCCTTGCACCTTCCACCAGCGCAGGTACTCTCCCCTTGATGGGTATCCGATCGGCAGTAGAATCCGGGTCGCAAGCTGATGAGAGCACCACACACGTGCCTAAGCAGTTGGCTGAGACATTCCAGGCCTCTGACAGAGCCCCAGGCTGATGATGGGCCTCTGCTGCCGGCAGTGCAAGGCATGTTGGAGTTGGAGAGGTAAGGCAGCATCTTGAGCAGACAGTGGAGGAGCCCATCCATGCCATGAGTGCTGCTGTGTCTCAGGCATTTGAGGGCATGGCCTCCTCCATTGAGAGGTTGGCGACCCTCAGAGCCGCATTCCACAGATGCTCAATCACCTGCAAATCCTCAACTCGGGCATGACTGCAATGCAGCAGTGGCTGGGTGAGAGAAGGACCTGGAGCATGGAGAGTGTTCCCACTCCTGGTCCTTCTCTGGAGAGCAGTGAGGTTCCAATGAGCCTTGAGGAGGAGAGGCTGCATTCCACATCTGGGGTCTCCCCTCAGGGTGATCAAAGTGGACACCAGCAGCTCAGCCCCTCTGCCAGTGAGTGCAGCTCCAGCAGCCATGACACCTGAGGACAGACCTGCACTGGCACAGGAGGCCCTCAGGCAGCCAGGGCCCTCCAGGCTTCAGGTGCACAGAAGACAGCTGCCAACGTCATCCCAGGTCAAAGGGCATCCTGATTAGTCAGCCTCCAGTCCAGCTGCCAGTGCAGGGGTTACACTGAAAGAACACCTGCAAATGTTTTAAAAATGCCTTGATGCGTATGGATATTCACAGGTGAGACGAATATGTCATGTCTAGTTTTATTAATTGCATTGTCCTGACAATCATCAGCCTTTATTATCTGACTAACACATGCTGCCGTGGATTGATTGTCTTTCCATTACATTATAAGCCTGACAGTACTGCCAATGTAAGCAGTAACGTCGTTGCCATGCCAATAATCACGATGTGACACTGCACTGATTAAGTCACATGGGCAATGGCTCAGCTGTTGGCAGTCATGCTGGAGAGACAGATGATGGAGACAGAGCCACACTAGATGCAGGATGTTGCTTTGTTTTCTGAAGAACATGTGTTGAACTTCAGGGATTGTGGAACCAGTCATTGCCTTGCTTCCCTTGCTCGCTGCTTGCCATGTCAGCCCTCCATCACTGCTCTCTGTGCTCCCATGTGTGGTTGTTCTTGGTTGCCCTTTGTGTCCACATCATTGGAGGATGTGTGCTGCTCCCATACCTGTTCATCCTGCCAGGCCTTCCCCCTCTGGTCCATGATGTTGTGCAGAACGCAGCAGGCTAACCTGTCCAACCCTGTCCGGTGTGTACTGTAAGCCTCCACTGAATCTGTTGAGGCAGGGGAAACGCATCTTCAGCATACAGATGGCCTGTTCAATGGTAGCTCAGGCGGAGCAGTGGCAGACATTGTAATGCTGTTCATCATTGCTGGGGTTCCTCACCAACGTCAGAAGCCATGTTATTATCCCCAAGGAGCCACCCCTGAAGTTGAGCGGGGGGCGTGAACAGCAGCTGCAGCTGGGACTAGCGCAGTATGAACAAGTCATGGCAGTTGCTTGGGAAACAGGCACACTTGCAGGTAGTGCTTCCTATGGTCGCACACAAGTTGGAAATTGATGGAGTGAAAGTTCTTTTATGAAGGCTGCTAGTTTTTCCATGGGAATCTTGATGGCTTCATACATGTAGTCGATGATGCCCTGCACCTGTGGGAATCCTTCAGTGGCTCCAATCCAGTGGCCATCTCTGCCTGTCTCTTGGGGTCTGTCCTGAAGTGGACATGGCCACCAGCTGTCCTGTACAAAGCATCACTGACCTCCCTTTTATGCAATGATGTATTGTGGATTGAGACCCCACACATGTCGCCAGTTGATCCTGGAATGATCCACAGGCATAGATGTTGAAGGCCACATTCGCTTGGAGGCCCGCAGGCATAGGCTGACCACCAAAGCTAATTGGTTACAGGTCATTATTCAGCAGTGTGCATAGCTGTGTAATGGTCCCTCTGGTCATCTGCAGTCGTTTCTGACACTCCGACATCTGAAGGTATGTCATGTGAGTTCTGTAGGCTTCCTGGCGTGTGTGGGCTACTTTGAGAGTTTGTGGCTGCTGCTGCTGCTCATGTCTGGGAAATTCCTTGTGGGCTGCACCTGCCTCTTGGGCCTGCCTCCAGCAGAAATACCTCCTGACAGCTAGGGGATCCAGGAACACGGTGGATCATACCCATCTTTATGCTCCTAGTCACCTTTTGAGTTCCTTCAAAAGGTCACTCTCTCCTATCTGGGCACAGATTTGTGTTTAATTCCTTCAGCAGTGTTCCAGCATGAGCTGTATGTTGTGGCATGACGCTTCACAAAAACTTTGGCTCGTACTTATTTAATCATTTCATTTGCTTGCACTGGACCATGAACAGCAACCTATACAGTTTCCCAGTTTTTTTTCCACCCCCTTCCTTGCCAATGCATGAAAAACAGATGCAGAGTTCCAACTCTCCTCACTTTTGGTGATTTAACTTCATTGCAAATGTCAGAGTTCACTGCAGAAACTGAAGAGCAAGGCATTACTTACCAACCTTTTGCAGGCACCAAGGACTCTCTTTCCTCGGTGCCAGCTCATCAAAGATGGGAAAGTGAAGGCACATCGCGCTCCAGATTGGAAAAGGCTGGTAGGATTGCAGCAAATTCTATTTAATTGAATGCAGAAATGTAATTCTATTATGCAAAATTGGGTCCCATTGCAGAGCAGCAAAGGGGCTGCCACAGAGCTTCCCCACCGCTGGGAAGACTTGGCCTGGCAGTCCCAGCTTCTGGTTCAGTGATGGCCACTGCTTCTCCAATTTTCTAGCCCCACCCCCTTTCCACAGAGCCAGACATCAGATTGGGAACAAAATCCCGCCCATGGAAGGTTTCAGCACAGAAGGAGGCTGTTCGGCTCATCCTGTCCATGCCAGCTGTTTGCAAGAGCAGCTCATCTAGTCCCATAGCCCTATAAAAGTTTTCTCTGCAGATAATTATCCAGTGTGTTATTTTTTTGTGAAGGCCTCAATTGAATTTGCCTCCATCACACTCTCGGGTAGTGCATTCCAGATCCTAACCACTGTTTTTCTTTAAAAAAAGGTTTTTCTCGTCACCATTGCTTTTTTTCCCAATTATCTTAAATTGGTGTTCTCTGCCCTTCCGCCAATGGGAACAGTTTCTCCCTATCTACTCTGTCCAGATCCCTCATGATTTCTATCAAATCTCCCCTTTTAAATCTTCACTTAAGAGAACAACACTAGCTTCTCCAATCTATCAACACAACTGAAGTAACTCATTCTGCAACCGTTCTTGTAAATCTTTTCTGTACTCTCTAATGCCTTTTATATCCTTCCTAAAAGCATGGTCCCCAGAACTGCACACAATACTCCAGTTGAGGCAGAGCCAGTGTTTTGGGTTTATCCTTATAATATCCTTGCTTTTGTACTCCATGCATACTAGGGATAGGGAACTAGCTGAAGTAGTTGATTCTAGGAATGTTTCCACCGGAGCAGAGGAGGCTACAGAAATGTACTAAATGTATCATGGAGTCTGCGGGACCGTAGGGAGCATATGTGAGCTGCCCACTGAACAAATGACTTGTCAAGTATTCCGTTGGTATACTGACCCAGATGCAAAGATAGTGTTTTTTTTTGGAACAGACTGTCCTAACAGAAATTGAACCCAAAAACTTAAGGTTTCAGGGGGAACTGAAACTGGTTGGAACCAGATAAAAAGGAGACGGAGCCATCTAAGCTTAGATGGCTCAGGAAGGGTTTTTCTTCAACCTGCTTGTCTTAAAAAAAAAAAAGTGAAAACTGGCTCTAGGATTAGTTAGTTATTTAGAGAAACTGATTAACCAGCCCCGGCCATACAGTGCACAGGATTGTCACTGAAGGGCATTGATAAAGGCAATACTGGTGGATCCACACCATCAAGCCTGTTGTGAGCAGATCTGAGAAGGTTCTGGAGAAGTACACTGTTTTTTGGTGAAGACTGTACCTGTGGAGTTTGGGATTAAAGGGGAACTACTGTCAGTTGGGAATTGGTAGCTGCATCTTGGAAGAAGGGATCTGGAGATCTACTTGAACTTCAGAGTTTTGAAGAACTCTGACCATAATGTAGTGCTGAGTGGACTGACTGGTAAATCGGAGATCCATCTTTGTAGCTGATGGTGAATGTGTAATTTGTAATATCTTGACTGATTGATTTTTGTCTGGTAATTCATGTCTAACTTTTGGTTTGATAAAGTGAAATCTTGTCCATTTTGTTTTTTAGTGGGGTCGTTCGGTAAATTTGATTCTTCGTTTGTTGGTCTCCACGGGGAATCAGAAGTGTTTTTGAAATTAAGTTTTTAATGTAGTACAGCCTCTGGTTGGGAGTCCATGACATGGGTCAATTAAATTCATCAGTGAGGAGAAAGGTTGGAAGGCATTCTAGTGTTGGAGCAGAGTGGTTGAAATGGAAACTATTGTATCCTTTAAAGAGAAAATTGGATGCTTATCTGAAGCAAATGTTACAGGACTATGGGGAAAACGCAGAGTAGTCGAGCTAGTTTTCAATTGCTGTAGAAAAAGCTGGCACAGACACAATAGGATGAATTGTCTGCATTGTAAATTTCTATTCTAAATCTGGCAGTAGTCATAAATGTTACCTGCAGGATGTGAAGGATCAGAAAAAATGCATGACTAGCCCATTTGAAGTCAGTGTGTATGTATGAATATTGTTTTTTTTAATAAAGTGCTGTATATTTAAGTAATTTTTACTATTTTTGAAATTATGTTGCTTGAAAAATTGTATAACTTGAAATTAAGATTGAGTTTTTTATATAAAGGATTAAGGAGTGTGGTGGTTTCATAAATTGGAATAGTGCTGGAGATCCATATGTGAATGGTCGATTGGCCATGACCCGTAGCATTGGGGATGTGGATCTCAAACAGTTTGGAGTAACTGCTCAACCAGAAGTTCACACAGTGAAGGTGAGCTTTATTTGTGGTCTGTTGCATATTTCTTATCCACAGCATTTTGAGTCTTAGCTATTATGTTCTTAACATCTTTAACTAGTTGGAACATGCAAAAGACTGTTTCCTGATCCTGACTACTGATGGAGTTAGTGGAATTATGGAGGCACAAGAGTTGTGTGATATTGTGAAAAAATGCCAGGATCCATCAGAAGCTGCTGCTGTTGTAAATGAACAGGCAAGAAAATATATCTGATAAAAATCTTAATTCTGCATGCACAATCTGACTTCCTGTTCTGTTGCTGCCAACTTTTAACATTATAAATTCCACTACCTATATTTATTGTGACCGGTTTCAGTTTCTGAAGTTTTTGTGCCAGTGCGGATCAATTAATACTCTTCACTTCTGTAGCCTATTTTTAATTATTTTTAAAAATGTAATTTTCAGGCATTGCAGTATGGAACACAAGATAATGTAACCACCATGGTTGTGCCATTTGGTGCATGGGGAAAATACAATATCTCACTTGCTCATACAAGTTTTCAAAGAATGATGGTCGCAAGCTCCAGGTGGAGCTGAGTGCTGCACTGAAGTTGGAAAACACCTGTAAGCTCATCTGGATCTCCATTTGTAAGCTGTGTAGTTGTATTTATTTATAACCACTATTGTGGTTTTAGATTTTATTAAACCTGTTGCTATAAACTACAAGTTGAAGTTCTAGTTACTGAGAATGTAATGTATTGTGTTCATCTATCTGAATTGCTTGTCATCTTGCAAATAACAGTATTACATGATGCACATCAATTATTTCTCTTTATACTGGACATCAGATCATTCTATTTAAGTCCTGATGACTATCCTTTCAATCAACTAGTGAGAATTACCTTTGCCAAAGTTAATTTGTAACTATAGCTCAGCATCCATCTAATAATGAGCTAGTGACCCAGATTTTCCTGTCAAAATAACAATGGTGTTTGCTCTTGTTTATGAGCAGTTGGTACAGCAGCTTCAGGTGAGGGGCAAATGTGCAGTTACATAGGCTATAGAGCACAGAAATGGGCCATTTGGCCCAATCAGTCCTCTTATCTACCTCATTTAACAGTCAACATAACCCTGTATTCCCTTCCTCGTGCTTATCTAGCCTCCTCTCAAGTGCATGTCTAAACTATTCACTTCAACTACTCCCTGTGGTAGCAAGTTCCACATTCGTACCACTCTCTCTGGGTAAAGAAGCTTTCCCCGAATTCCGTATTTGATTTCTTTGGTGACTATCTTATGTCGGTGATGACTTGTGGGTAAGAGCAAAACTGGAGGAAACATTCTTTCCTGTATCCACTCATCAAAACTTTTCGTAATTTTAAAGTCCTCCATTAAGCCACCTCAAGAGAAAAGAGCTCCTGCCTGTTCATTCTTTCCTGGTAGCTATAACTTCACAGTTCTGGTATTTATTCTTGTAATTATTTAAACACCCCTCCCCAATGCTTCTATATCTCTTTATTTTATGATTAGGTGACTGGAATTGTACATAGTACTCCAGGCATGGTCTAACCAAGCTTTGATACAATAAAAGCAAAATACTGCGGATGGTGGAAATCTGAAATTACAAACAAGAAATGCTGGAAATACTCAGCAGGTCTGGCAGCATCTGTCTGGAGAGAGAAGCAGAGTTAACGTTTCAGATCAATGACCTTCTTCAGAATTCCTTTGACTCCAGAAAAGCTTTGATGCAAGTTTAGCATAACTTTACTTTTCAATTCTATCCCTCTAGAAATAAACATTGGTGGGGTTTTTATGGCCTTTTTTTATTCCATGGGCATTAACTTTTCTGACATGCCTGTTATGTGTCACTTTATCTAATGTCTTTTGAAGTCCATGTGCACCACATTACCTTGAGAAAACCTCTCTATTACCTCATCAAAAACTCAAATCAAGTTAGTTAGACATTATTTTTCCTTTTCTAATGTTACATCTTGGTTCCCATTTCCCCACCGCAACACCAAGTTTGTTTAAACCCTCAATAGAACCAGCAAACCACCCTGCAAGGACTTTGGTCCTAGCTCTGAGGTGCAACCCGTTTGTCTTGTATAGGTCCCACCTTCCCCAGAACTTGGCCCAAGAATCTAGCCCTACCATTTGAGTGAGATGCACTCAATGGACTCCTGCAAGACCTTCCTGATTCTCCTTGACTGCCTAATGGTCACTCTCTTTAAAACCTTTTTTTTTAGTTGGGATTTCATTATTTTTCCTACCACTGGTGTTAAGCTGAATAGTCTGTAGTTTTATCTCCCTATACTTTTACTCTATTCTAACAAGTTACTAAAAATGTGTAGAAATGCCTCTGCTATCACTTCTCTAGATTCTTTTAAAATGCACAGATGGAATCCATTTGGACCAGGGCTTTTATCATTCAGATTGATTTATTTGATATCTCACCTTTTTTATTTTAAATGCAATTATCTCTTTTTTTTATCTCCTCTGATGACCTGTCCATCTGTTTCCCTGGTAAATACTGAAGCAAAGTAATCATTTAATATTTCTACCATTTCTCTATCATTGCCTGTGATATTTTCCTGTATCATTTTACGTAGACTAACTCCTATCACTACTTCCCTATTTTTTATT